>NW_024097198.1:922500-1386937 GCF_016545835.1 Crotalus tigris
CCACGTGGCCGGATGCATCCTAGCACAGCTGGTTTCCCTCCCCCTGTCCCATCCCTCCTGGCCTCGCATGCTCTCCTTTTCCCGCTCCTCATCTGTCAGCCATCTGTCCAGCTCAGAGGGGGATTCTCTGAACTTCTGATGGCGGGCTGCGGAGCCCCAGAGTGTGCCGGAGAGGCCGGCAGACTGTGGCTGCTGACAGACACTGTTGGCCCCCATGTGCTCACTGGCCTCTGTGCAGGAGCTGATGGTGTCACGCAGCGGCCGCCCTGACCCCTGCCTCGCTCTGCGACAATGGCACCCCAGCCCTGCCTTGCCTCGCCTCACCTCACCCCGCAGGATGAGCCTCCTGCCCACTGCCCCACGTGCCAGAGACCCCCTGGATCTCCCCCAACCCTGCCCTGCCCCCACAGGCATCCCTCCCCACAAGCAACATCAAGGTGACCACACCCACCCAGTGGGCCACTCCCACCTGGCACCCGGCGATAAATAAGTGGGCTTTGGGTTGCAGTTTGGGCACTCGGTCTCTACAAGATTCGCCATCACTGTTCTAGACCAACACACTGCTCAAACAGGAAACCCTATACCATTTCGGACAAATGACTATCCAGTCTCTTCTTAAAAGCCTCCAGTGTTGGAGCATTCACCACTTCTGGAGGCAGGTTGTTCCACTGGTTAATTGTTCTAACGGTCAGGAAGTTTCTCCTTAGTTCTAGGTTGCTTCTCTCCCTGATTAGTTTCCATCTGTTGCTTCTTGTCCTGCCTTGGGGTGCTTTGCAGAATAGGTTGACCCCCCTCTTCCTTGGGGCAGCCCTTAGAAACAAGAAGACCTCCAAGGTCCCTTTCAACCCCATCCGTCCCTTGTCTATCAAACAGTTGTGTCCACTTTGAGAATCAGCTTTAATTGCTTCAACCTCATCTAGGCAATGGAGTCGCAAACTCCTCTTTTGAATATATAATTTAGCAGAGATTTATATAAAACTGGCGTTCCTCCTGTTCTCATGTTTCAGCTCTTGTCGTGAAAGAACACCACGGCTTCCAAATGCTGGTGAGTTTAGGAGAGCCAAAAAAATGATGGTTAGGGAGAGGAGGGGGGAAAAAAAAGCAATTGTTGGCACATAAAAGGCTCATAAAATTGTCATGGCATAAATACAAAATAAACCTTCCAGCTTTGTAGTCCATTTGATTAAATGACCCAGGATCTAGAAAATCTTAGATGATAATAAATGTCCTGGTCTCGAGGTTGCCACTTAAAATAAATCCTTTTTATTATGCGAGAGTAGAAAAAGAAGGAGAAATGGTTTTGTTTGTTTTTTTCCAACACAGGATTTGCAGCATGTTGTAATGGACAGCAGGGACAACACTGGGATTAGTAGTTTTGGGGTTTTTTTTTTCAACCGGAGAGCAAGGAGAAAAAAAATACTTTAAAGAAACTGGGTTAAAAATTTGAAAGCTCTTTGATGATGTTTTTCAGCGCTTTGAGTCCATTTTCTCTTTCAGACTGAATTTTGTGGCACGTTGCTTGAAGGATTCTGTGTTGCTTTTTGCAAGTGTTGAATATCATCTTGAGGCAACTGAGAGAACTTCAGTGTAATTTCCTTTTAGATGGACAAAGATGAGCTTATGGAGTATTTGTGCCAAGTGAGGCAGAGATAGTTTCAAAAATCTGCACACCCTGGTCCTCATCCCTGTACCCTTTGGCTAAGAGCACTCTGGTTTTTGAGGTGGGGTCCTCAATGCTCTCTGAGCTTGGTTGTTTTCTTGCAGATGTTTCATTGATGATATTACCTAGTTTGGGTAATGAAACATCTGCAAGGAAACCACCAAGCTCAGAGAGCACCACTCCTTTCAACCTGGAGATACACATATTCTCCTGTACTGGCCTTCTTGCTTGTGTGAGGCAGATGGGTATTGTGGTTTCTCAAGAAGCAGCTGTTAGCATCAGTGGTGGGATTCAAATAGGTGAACAACCGGTTCTCTGTGTGGATGCCGCTTCCAGAAATCCATTCTGGGCCTGGGCAACAAAAAATTAGCTACCGGTTCTGCCGAAGGGGTGCCAACCGGCTGAATCCCACCACTGGTTAGCATCGTTGCACAAAGATGCATCAGTTGTTCAGTGATGTCATCATGCCTCTGACATCACTTCTGCCCTTTCTCTCCCACCGACACCTACAGCGACGACAATCTGGAGGCAGCTAAATGACTTGTTTTTCTCTCGGTTGATCATAATGTACCAGGGAAAGAAAAGTGGAGGAAAACAGAACAGACGCAAAAAAGCAATGAGGTAATTTTTATTCTCCATCAGCTCTGCCAACGACACCTACAGATGTTTCAACCTCTCCCTTCTGGTCTGGATAAAGGTAGGAAAATGCAGAATACAAAATAGATGCTTCTGTCGCGAGAAAGAAATTAATACGTTGTGAAAGATACTAATAGTAATAACGTTGGAAGGGTCCTTGGAGGTCATCTAGTCCAACCCCCTGCTCAGGCAGGAAACCCTACATCATTTCAGACAAATGGCTGTCCAGTCTCTTCTTAAAAACTCCCAGTGTTGGAGCATTCACTGCTTCTGGAGGCAGGTTGTTCCACTGGTTAATTGTTCTGACTGTCAGGAAGTTTCTCCTTAGTTCTAGGTTGCTTCTCTCTTTGGTTAGTTTTCATCTGTTGCTTCTAATAGTAGTAGTAGTAATAATAATGATGATGATGATAATGAAGTTGGAAGGGACCTTGGAGGTCATCTAGTCCAACCCCCTGCTCAGGCAGGAAACCCTATATCATTTCAGACAAATGGCTGTCCAGTCTCTTCTTAAAAACCTCCAGTGTTGGAGCATTCACAGCTTCTGGAGGCAGGTCGTTCCACTGGTTAATTGTTCTGACTGTCAGGAAGTTTCTCCTTAGTTCTGGGTTGCTTCATAAGAACCAACACCTTTATTCCTTGCCAGCCCCATGAATGACTTTCTCGTTTTCTGCAAACTACCCATTCTGGAGATGGAACTAAGTGAAGAAGTAGGAAAAAGAGAAGTTTACGCTTCTTCAAAGACCAAGATAGATTGCCTTGAGAGAGGAAACCTCAAAAAATATGAGCGTGCAAGAAGCTACATCTCCAGAGCCGTCTGTAATGGTGGATCAGAACATGAGTGAGGTCTGAAAGGCTGGAATGTATATAGAAGTTCATTGAGGGTCTTCAAAAGACGTTTGCTGGAAGCTCCTTTCAGAGAATGGAGACTTTGAGGTTTTGGCATGAACAGTTGCCCAGCTTCAAAGCCTTTGCAAGGCATTGTTCTCTTGAATCTCTGCTTTACTTGAATACAAGTAATCCTCGAATTTTGACCATTCATTTAATGACCGTCCCAAGTCACAACGGCACTGAAAAAAGTGACTTTTGACTGCTTTTCACAGCTACGACCTTTGCAGCACTCCCACGGTCACGTGATCAAAATTCAGACACTCGGCAACTAACTCGTATTTACGACGGTCACAGCATCCAGGGTGGGTCACATAATCCCATTTTGTGACCATCTGACAAGCAAAGTCAAGGGGGGGGAGCCTGGTTCACTTAACAACCAGGTTACTACCTTTACAACTCAGGGATTCACTTAACAACCGTGGGAAGAAAGGTTGTAACATGGGGCAAAATTCACTTCACAAATGTCTCACTTAACAACATAATTTTTGGGTTCAGGTCAAGGATTACCTGTGGCTGCTTTCTTATTTCAAAAATATCTACTAAGACTTCCAATTCTGTGGTCTTTCTACAGCCAAAGCAACTTTTTTTCTTCTGGCATCTTGGCTGACATTCATGCCCACCTGCCACTTACTATGTTCCTTTTTTCCTTAGGGATGGAAATTGGTTGGATGCATTTAATATTTGAATTATTGCTGTTTGCAAGGGCTGGCTTTACTGTATAATTGACCCCAGTTTTCTGCCCAAGCTACGCCTACGCAAATTTTGGCAACATTAATTTTATTTGATCTTTTATTTCTTTTGGGCAACACAGACTTGAAACATTTCAGATGGTAACAGGATCTGGGGAAGCAATTTGGATTTTTTTTTTTAAAGATGTACCCAGGAATGAAGTCTACCGTGTGCTGTACAGTGTGTGTACCTATTGTGTTTGGGATCGACAATTGCAAGTAGCAATGCTGATAATGAAATCAGGAGTGTGAAATGTAAAATTCCTGAAGAAAAGTTAGAAATGCAAAATATTCTAGGATTCTTGTTTTAAAGAAAAACCATTAATATTAAGTAGCCCATGGGGCAATGTTGTAGCAGAGATTTACCCATGGGCTATCAAGAGACAATCCTGAGCTATATTCAGGCATTTCTTTTAATTTGGCCACCAGCAAAATCTTGAAAAAAAAAATCACTTCAGCAGAGCTAAAGTTCCTAAGACAGTTTGCTGCCTGAGGCAAAGGACGAGATTTCATATGCAGGAACTGATCAGGCTGGTGGCACATGGTTACTTCTTTCAACCCCAGCCACTGGCACAGGCCCATGTGCCATGGATGCCAACCGTGGTCTCCATTGAGAGGGAATGCACCCAATTAAAAAAATAACCAGAGGCTGAATTTGGGTGCTGAATTTGTCTAATGGTAGGACTTGCAGGGTATCACCTCTGAGAAGTCCATGACAAGGGAGGGAGGGAGGGAGGGAGGGAGGGAGGGAAGGAGAAAGAAAAGAGAGAGGGGGAGGAAGGAAGGGAGGAAGGAAAGGAAGGAAGGAAGGAAGGAGAGAAAGGGAAAGTAAGTAAGTAGGGAAGGAAGGAAGGGAGGGAAGGAGGGAGAGAAAGGGGAAGTAAGTAAGTAGGGAAAGAAGAAGGAAGGAAGGAAAGAAGGAAGGAAGGAAGGAAGGAAGGAAGGAAGGAAGGAAGGAAGGAAGGAAGGAAGGAAGGAGAGAAAGAGTAAGTAGGGAAGGAAGGGAGGGAGGGAGGGAGAGAAAGGGGAAGTAAGTAAGTAGGGAAGGAAGAAGGAAGGAAGGGAGGAAAGAAGGGAGGGAGGAAGGAAGGAGAGAAAGGGTAAGTAAATAAGTAGGGAAGGAAGAAGGAAGGAAGGAAGGAAGGAAGGAAGGAAGGAAGGAAGGAAGGAAGGAAGGAGAAAGAGGGAGGGACTGAGGGATGGAGGGAGGGAGGGAGAGAAAGGGGAAGTAAGTAAGTAAGTAGGGAAGGGAGGGAGGAAGGAAGGAAGGAGGAAAGAAAATGAGAAAGGAAGGTAGGATTCTAATGCAGAAGTAATCATAGCAACATTAGAATATAATGAAAAAAGTTGTGGGAATTCAATATTGTCGACATGTTTGTATGTCTGTTGTGTGTTTACAAATACATGCAACACACTCACATATTTTGTCAGAGTTCCTAAACACCTGCTGATTTCTTGTCCAAGTGAGAGCCTTGATGCGCACGTGTGAAAATTTCTATACTGAGTGGAAAGTCAAAGCCAGCCCCAGGGAGGATGGACAGATCTCTTGAACAGAGCTTCCCAAAACGTGGAGACTTTCCGTGCAGTCCTATCCCTACCCCCCACATCCCCAGTCCCTTTTTATGCACCGAATGGAGTGAAGAGGGAGACTTTTCCCCTAGCAAAAGGTTGATTCCTTTGATTTCTTATTTAGCCATTCTCTCCCCCACCCCAGCTCCTTAAATTACATTTTCTAAATCCTTTGTCCATCTTGTTTAGCACGTTCAGGTCTTGAGTTAGTTGAAACTTTCACCTTAGTTGAAACAGCCTGGCTCCTGAGAAAACAAAAACAAAAACAAAAAACCAAACCTTCCATTTGGGGCATCCCCAAAGTCAAAGGATAACAAGGGAACCCCGTCCCTTTGAAGGCGTCAGGAGGAAAGTTTTCCAAATGGTCTTGGCCAGCCTCAACTCCCCAACGAACGGGGTGCTTGTCTCTGATCATCCGGAGAAATGGCTGGTCCTCCTGCAGTCAGCTCCAGGAAGGAACGAGGGGAGGATGCTGGAAAGAAGGGAAGGAAACAGGATTTCTGAGTCCTTCCCTCCCTTCCTTTCCTTGTGCTGGTCCATGCTGACAGTCTCCAGGGAGAAGCAAAGCTTCCCTCTCTGCCTTTGGCTGCAGAAGGAGGACCTCCAGTTCCTGGGAAGCTCCTGCTAGACGCTCCTTTGCAGAAGTACCAAACAAGGCAAGGAAAGATGCTTGAGATCTAACCTTCAAAGCAGGAGGCAGATCCCTGACGGCTGACAGGAGCTGTTTATTCTCTCTCGGTGGAATCCGGGCGACAGATGTCTATCGAATTGTCAGCCCCGCTCAGCAATGCAAATCCATCTCCTGTTCTGGTTGGCGAGGGAAACAGCTTGCATCCAGCCGGTGTTTAGCACAGTAAGTAACTTTGGGAAAGTTGGTTTGGGAACGGCTGCTTGCTTGCTGCAGGGCACGAGAGGGACTGAGGGACACCCAGGTCCTTTTTTCAGTTGGGTTATGGTTTGCCAAGCCCCTAGAAGCACTGGGTTGTCTTCTGATGCATGGGGGGGGGAAAAGTCCTGCATGGAAAAACAGGCATGTATCTACAGCATCTTCTTTGGAAGGGACAAAATAGTGTTTCATGTCACCAAGCACAACCTCTCAGGGCAAAAATATTCCTGTTCTACCTTACAAGGTTGGTTGGAAGCAAAACAAGGGTGTCTTCAAAAGACACTCTGCTATTGTTAATGTACGATATGAGGTTACCTTTATCACCACTTCTATTAAACAGACAACCAGGGGAATTTGGGGGAAATCCTATGCAAGTTTGCAACTTTCTCCAGTGCTTCTGATATCCCTCCAAACACAAACACACACACACACACACACACACAGAGTAGCTTGGCAATTTCAGAAACTTGAGGCTGTTCTGAATTTTGCATGATTAGCTGCAGATGTTCTAAAAGCAAAAGCTTAATCCGTTTGAAATTAAGTAATCCTGATAGGTTTTTGTCCAGCTCATGATCTGAAATGCAATCAGCTTCTTTGTTTAGAAAAAAAACAGCTAGGGTTTTGTTTGGGGTTGTTTCACGGTGGGTCGTTATTATAAAAGAAGACCCTGTTCACCGTGTCTAAGATAAAAAAAACATTTAACATGTAAAGTATCCAGCTAAGGATGGGCAACTATGATTGTAATCTCCTAATGCAGAGATTGTAATCTCCTAATTAACCCCTTCTGGATATTTTCAGGCAAATCTTTGTCCAGGAAATATTGTCCTCTAATGAAATTGATTTGTAACAAATTTGGGTCAAGCAAGAGCAGTCCTCCCCATATAAACCTAATTAATTCAGAGAGAAGCCCCTAATTCAGATAGCTTAAAGAGAATTAGATAGAATTCAGGATGGTTTGGTCCACCGTTGGTTAAAGCATCTCCCATGCAAAAAACAATCTAGCTCTGAATGTTAGATGACAGGGACCATTCGTGGAGGAAAATCAAATCCTTCATATAGGGTGGATGAACTTCTTTTGACATCCTCTGTTGCAAGTGGGCCAGATGGACTATTGGTCTAATGCTGCAGGTCTAATGGCTTTTATTGCTTGTTTTTAACTGAGTTATTGTGCTCACCCTGGAACTATTCCTTTACGGCACCCACCGAGCAATGACTCCTACTTGTGATTTCCTTGAGGTGGTCTTTATGTTGTAAAAACTACTTAACTGCTCTACACAGGAGGTCTCTTAGTCAAGTCCCGGCACTTCCACATAGCATGGATTTTTTTTTTTTTTTTTTTTTTTGCCTGAAACTGCAAATCTACGGGCAGCCAGTGCTTGCCGTGCCACAGTGCAGCAAGCAGCATCTTCTGTTCTGAAATGACTTTGATGTTCTCGAAAGCAAAGTTGAAAGAAAGAAAATTGGGTTTGACACCTGATATATTTTTATTCTCCACCTCATGGTTCTGTCTGGGTTAACCTCCTTTTCCCCCCACCCCTTCCCTTGATTAGCATTGTTCAGATGCTGCTTCAAGTCCTCCATGATCATTCTCAGAGATGTCTATTCTCGCTGGAAGCAAAGAACATGACTACGGTTTTGCTTCCAGCAAATCTTTGAGCCATCTGCTTCCCATCTCAGGGGTCAAGACTCTGCCCGCCAAAGGGATCCACTACAAGAAGGTCCGGAGAATTTACTGCTCGGATCCCTTCCAAGCCTTTGATGTCAAGAAGGAGGTCATGATCAATGTCGGGGGCAGCAAATATCTCCTCCCTTGGAGCACACTGGATGAGTTCCCTTCCTCCAGGCTGAGCAAACTGAAATCGTGCAACAGCTATGAGGAAATCATCCAGATCTGTGATGACTATGATGAAGACACCCATGAATTCTTCTTTGACCGGAACCCGAGTGCTTTTGGGATGATTGTCAGCTTCCTTGCAGCGGGGAAACTGATGCTCCTTCGTAACATGTGTGTCTTATCCTTCCGAGAGGAGTTAAAATATTGGGGGATTGCAGAGTCAAAGTTAGAGAACTGCTGTTTCCAGAAGCTCCTTCAAAAGGTGGAGGAACTATCGGAGGAGCACAAAGAAGAAGAACTGCAGAGGGCCAAGCTGGTGGCTTGTGCCCAGAAGGAGGAGACCAAATTTGGTCGTTTCATGAACAACTTGAGGGACATGGTGGAAAACCCACAGTCAGGTCTCCCTGGGAAAATCTTTGCTTGTCTATCTGTCCTCTTTGTGGCGACCACAGCAATAAGCCTTTGTATCAGCACTATGCCAGACTTGAGAGAAGAAGAAGACAGGGTAAGGATGTCCTTGTTCTACTTGCACAATAAATCAAGGATGAATGGCCAATGTTCAATAGATAATTATTAAGTTAGAGCAGCTATTCCATAGATTTCTCTTGACAGCAGTCTTCTCTGTATCTATGGACCTATTCCTGCTCAGTGAAGGTCAAAGGTCAGGGTCATACCGCACATCTGGATGATGTTAGGTTGAGCAAGTTGGCTTTTGTGTTACTTTGACATGAAACTGTCCAATGTTGGGTAGTGAAACCTCATTTCTTTGCCCCTGAATTTCTATATATCATCTCATGAAAAGGTGTAGGATAAATAGCAGCTTTGAAGCGTGGTAGATAAATGCACTTTACATTTAAATCATGCCCCACCCTACTGCCCAAAAAGTCACTCGGTTGTTACGTTCTTTCCATGCTGTCTCCTTCAATAGAAAAAGAACTTGAAAGTTGCCTTCATTAAGACTAAACCAGTCATTCCCATCCTACCAGCCACTACAAATACTGCACAGTAACTTCTAATATCTCCTGCCCGTTTAATAGCAGTCTGGTGGGTAAATGGGCCTTGTGACCACAGCCTCAGACAACTCTATGCTAGATCCAGCTTTGCTGAAGGCAACATCCTGTGAACTCTGACCAAACTCCAACTGCCCAGAATGCTCAAAAGATGATGAGGACCATGATCTAGAAGAGAGACAGACAGCTTTGGCAAAGTTCAACCTCCATGGCAAACCTCCCTGATCTAGTGTCCTACAAATGGGGTAAGACTACAAATTTCAGTATTGCCCAAATGACCCAAAAGTCACTGTTCTATCAATGGAGATAGATCGAGAACCTCCTTTGTTGAGTGTTAAAAGTAGGGTTAATTTGAGAGAAGTGACAATATTCTATTCTTTAATTTGTGGTCATTGGCCATAATTAAGTTTTGATTTGATTTATGCTATTAGTTAATCACTGAGCGTCCTACATGGAACATCTTCATCCAAGATGGTGAACTTGGTAGACTTCATCTAGCAATGCTTATTTCTGAGTAAACATGCTTATAATCTAGATTTAGACTTGGGGGTTGGAAGGCAGAATCCATAAGCAGGAACATGGTCACAAAGGCGCACCTTGCTGCAGGTGTTATTAAAGAGTCCTTATATTTCCCCCCCCCTTCCTTTGCATTATCCGACTGTTGTCTACATATTTTTGCCCACCATGGAGGGCATGACATTGATAAAGCCACGAGGTTTTGAGCTGAACGATCAAGGTGCAAAGGGATGTTGAAGGCAACCATGTCGATGCAACCATTGATGTGGTTGCCTTCAGCATCCCTTTGCAGCTTGATCTTTTTCCTTGAAGGGGAAATGTTGGAGGTGGATGAGAGCACCCCTGGAATTCCACACTTCACTTTCCTCAGTTGAGCAGGACCTGTTTCTTGAATGTTGTGCTATCGATCTTCTGTTTCCCCTGGGATGGTTGCCGTTACTGATCTGTAACATCTTCACCTTGGTGAAGTGCATCCAGGTGGAGGCATATTTTAATAACAGATGGAGAGAGCAATTAAAACAGCATTCAGATCAAAACATTGTTCCACTGGTTCTGAACTTTACAAGAAGAATATTTACGTTCTTACATAGTGGATGGATAGGTAGATCGGATGTGTAGATGTATGGATGTAGATAGCTTTTCTGGATGCTTCAATCCAAGGCATGCATTATGGATTGAAATCCCCAACGCCTGGGGCCTTGAGAGAAACAGAAAGGATGAAAGGGAGAGTGGGTGAAGCTGACAATGGAAGCACAATCATGTATCTGGAAGATGCCTTCTTCTTCTTTATATCTTTCCATTCTCTTTATTTTCTCTGAAGGCCAGGGGTGGCAAGGAGTGGAGAATTTTATAGGGAAACAAAGATGGAGAAATAGGTTATCCTTTCTTTAAAAATGCCAGCTGACCTGGAACAACAACAACAACTACTACTAATTACTATAAAAATCCAACCAGAAATAACCATCTCTCTCTCTCTCTCTCTCTCTCCTTCTCTCTCTCTCTCTCTCTCTCTCTCTCTCTCTCTCTAACAAGGAGCTGATCTGCAGAAATCAGCAGCAGTAACTTTTGACAATGGCGATGAAAAATGGCTGACTGTGCATTTAATCCCAGTCTGTCTTTACAACATCCAGCATGCTAGCGATCCTATCACATTGCCGGTCATATCCCATCAAAACGGTTGCATCCTAATCTCTCTCTCTCTCTTCCCCCCTCCCCCGCCCCTGTGCCACAGAAATGAGCTTAAAAGATATTTTCTTCTTAGGTGAAACTCCCTTTTTAAAATGTCCTAATGCTTTCTAAAATCAGATTTCTGCTTTGGGGGTGGGAGGTGAGGTAGTTGTATAACCTTTACTGTTAAATAGCATTACTAAACAAAACCTTCCCAGTGATTCATAAAGAACGGTTCTTACTGGGACTTATGGATTTATCACTCAAGGAAGAGGGAGAATGTTAGGCTTACGTTTGGTGCTGCTACGTACTGTAGCTTCTTACTAATAGTTTTTTTTTTTAATTTGCCCAGTTCTCACCTTGCGTGGCTTGAGTTAGCTTGGATTAATTATTCAAATATAACCAGCAATGCAGAAAAATGTGACTCAGGCTGTTGTAATAGGGAGGCATCTGCAAGAAGCTTCAGTCGTTTCAGATGGTAAAGTGGTAGAAGAACGTTGATGTCAAATGCCCCATCATTTATTTATTGAGGTAAAAATCTCTAGCAATTTTAAGGAAGGAGGATATCAAGCTTCAACACGTTGTTAATCCATCCATCATCAAACCATCATACTTAGAAATACTAGCATTCTTCCAGTGTTTGAGGGGTCGTCACAGTGAAGAGGGGGTTGCTCTAGTCTCCAAAACATCTGAGGATGGGACAGGAAGTAATGGGTGGAAGCTTATCACAGAGAGATCCAACCTAGAACTAAGGAGAAATTTCCTGAAAGTGAGAACAGTTAACCAATGGCACAGCTTGCCTCCAGAAGTTATGCGTGGTCCATCACTGGAGGTTTTCAAGAAGTGAGTGGACAACCATTTGTCCAGAATAGCATAGGATCTCCTGCTTGAGTATAGGATTGGATTAAAAAAAAACACCAAGATTCTTCCAATTCTGTTATTCAGTATTCCGTCTTTATTGCTGACATCTATAACTGCATTTATCTATCCAAAGTCACCTATATCCAGATCCAGATCCAGATCTATATCCAGATCCCTTGATTGATCTTGAAAGCACTAAGGAGTGTGCACTGATTAACTCTTGGTTGGAAGACTGCCAAAAATTGGTTGGGTTCCACATAGACCAGAAAGTCTGGAAGAAAGCAAGTGACAAACAATTTCTGTATAGTTGGCAAGAAAACTGCACTTTTTGGGTTGAATTTAACTCAAAGGAAACTTTACATTTCATTTCGGGATCCAAACAGGCAACTCTTTTATCAATGTTTCAATATCTCTTTTACAGGTTGAATGTAGGTAAAACAGACTCTCCATTCTGTACCAAACCTATAAATGTTTCATGATGGTATGCTTTTTCAGAACTTCCTACATATATAGAAATCGGAGCTTTGTTCTCTCGGCATGGTGGACAGTATGAAATTGTTCCTTTCTTACAATTGGGCAGACCTCACGTCAAAAAAGGAATTTCCCTGGATATGCCAGTTTCAGGGAAAGAATTCTAGTCTGCACCATACACGATGCTCAAAGATTATAGGTTGAAAGGAGTCAGATTACCATTGAAGACAATTGGATGGCACTTGATACTGGACTTAATGTGCTCTATTTGGGTCTCCTTATATATTTATTCAAAGAGATGGGAGTAACAACGAGGATTCAGTGCAAGTGCAAAGTCCACTTTTGAAATCAGAGTGGGAGAGTTACCAACTTTGCATGAATAAAATGTGCTTTGAGGTCAAGAGTTTCTTACTAGCATGCCTTATTAGGGTGGGAGATTTCTCTGCTGAGAATAAGAGGAACACACACAAACAATGTTGACTCATTCATCTCCTTATTTGTCATATTTCTTCAGAAACAAATCTTTTCTAGATGTTTTAGAAACCCCGTCATCCACAATTTATTCTGAATACATCAGTTTCATCCATTCTGGAAGGTGTCAGTCTGGGGAGAATAAATATTTATGACCAACTGGTCCTTCTAGAACTTTCAGCTAACCCTCTCCAGCAGATCTTCTTCCAAGGAATATATTTTCTAAAAGTACACAATTAAAAAAAATGCCAGCAATGCCCAATCTACATCCTTGCAATAAAAATTCTAACGCAACCATCATTCCTGCATTGCAGGGTTTACTTCTTACGAATGTTGACGCTTGTCACTTGAGCAGCGCTAGATAATTTGTACAGCTTTATCCATTTCATTTTTTCTTTTGTGCTGTGAATGGAATGAACGTTAATTAATTGTTTACATTAAATTTACAGAGCTTGTAGGGAAGAACATAATTTTGCTTTGGATACTGGCATCATAATTTTCATAGGGATGGAGATACAGTAGAGAGGCTGGCAGATACTCTACACTAGATGGATGGATAGATTGAGATGGATGGATAGATAGATGATATAGATAGATAAATGATATAGATAGATAAATGATATAGATAGATAGATAGATAGATAGATAGATAGATAGATAGATAGATAGATAGATAGATATTTTTTCACAGGAAAAGAGCTTTATAACATTCCAAATATGACATCTGGCTGGCAGGAGGCTAGACCATGAGATAAGATCAGCCACATGGGATTGTTCTCCAGGGAATTCTGGTATGTGACATTTAGTGAGGAGCAAGGGGGATGTTTCCCAGGAATCCCCAATATCAACACCAGATGGCTTTCTGCTCAGTTGTTGGTCTTCCTTGGATGCTGTCGGATCTCAAGCTGGAAAGACTCTTGATTTGCTTTTGCAGAACTGGTCTCATGTTCTAAAATGCTCAGGATGCTTCAGGGACCATACAAATAAATACATGGGTCAAAACTGCCAATTCTGCTTCTATTGAACCAGATAGTTCATTGGGCATGGCATATCCCTAAAAAACCTCGCCATTGGTACCTCATCTTTCTTTAGTTGGGTGCAACACGGGAGTCCTTGTGAGCAAGAAACATATTTTGCTTCCGAATTATATGACTCTTCCCAAAGACGACAATATTAAGTTCATTGCTCTTCATGCCCTGAACACCATCAGGAAGGAAATTGTTATAGTGCATCTTATTGTAAGTGATGGAAATCCTTCAGCTAAAAGAGTGGGTTAATGAGAAGGAATGAGCTAATGTCCCTTCATGGTTCTTGTTTTAAGATAGGGCCATATTTTCACTGCTCTTAGAATGTCTTTGAGTTCTTTAAGAAGGTTCAATGAGTTCTGCATTTTAGCCTGGATACATAGATAGATATAGAGAGATGTTGTAGGAGAAAGAATGGCAGAACCATTCTGGGGGTGGAGTGAAAAGAGGGATTAGCCTAGAATCCCTGTATAGCCACCAGCAAACTAAACCCAACCCCTCTTGAGTGCCATTAACTCTGATCTAATTCTAACCAGGAGCCAACCATTAGTTGAGAAGATTCCTGTACAGAGGCTTTTAGCAATAGATCAGTTTAACTGAATCTTCACCTATAGACCTGATTTTTCACGCCTGACAGATATAGACAGATAGAGATAAAGATCGATAGAAGTTATTTTCATAGGAAGATAAGAGTTTGGGGTGTCTATAACAATTGGAAGGGACCTTCGCAGGAGAAGTATTTTGTGGTATGGAAAAAATGGATAGATTTTATACAATATAAGTTGGATATTAAAAAATATTATTTAGTTTTTCAATAACGTATATTTAAAATTTAAAATATCATAGATTTTATTTTTATGTATTTTTATTCTTTATTTTTATTATATTTTCTTTTATCTTTTTCTTTTTTCCTTTTTCTTTACTCTTTTCTCTTTTAAGTATTATTCTTTTGGTATTTACGTCTTTTTATATATGTATATTATTGTTAATTATGTTACAATTTGTTTAATTAATGTATTTAGTATTTAGATTTATTCATGGTTTATAGTTTTCTGTTTTAAAATTTTTTGAAAATTTTTTAATTAAGCCTATGTTCAGCTCTGGGAAGATCGGGGGGGGGGGAATGGGAGGGTTGGGGAGGTTTGGGGATGGGTTGTTTTGTTCTTGTAAAATTTTAAAAAATTAATAAAAAAGTACTTTAAAAAAAAAACAATTGGAAGGGACCTTAGAGATCTTCTGGTCCAACCTCTGCTCAAGCAGGAAACTCTAAACCATTTCAGACAAATGGCTATCCAGTGTTGGAGCACCCACAACTTCAGGAGGCAGGTTGTTCCATTGACAATTATTCTAACTCTAAGGAAATTTCTCCTTCTTTCTAGGTTAGATCTTTCTTTGATAGGCTTCCACCTGTTACTTCTTCTCCTGCCTTCAGGTGCTTTGGAGAACAAGTTCACCCACTTTTCTCTGTGGCAGCCCTTCAAATATTGGAAGACGGCTGTCATGTCGCTCCTAGTCTTTCTTTTCATTAAACTGGTCTACAATGAAACTGCAGGATACTAACATTATTTTGGCTTTTTCCCTGCTCCTTTTCTGCATCCAGGGTGAATGTTCCCAAAAATGCTACTACATCTTCATCATAGAGACCATCTGCGTAGCCTGGTTCTCCCTGGAATTTTGCCTTCGGTTTATTCAAGCAAAGAGCAAATGTCAGTTTTTCAAAGGGCCCTTGAACGTTATCGACTTCCTGGCCATTTCTCCTTACTACGTCTCCCTCATCATGCTGGATGACGAAGTTTCGGAGAACGACCACCGTCCCAGCGGGAGTTCATATCTTGAGAAGGTGGGTTTGGTGCTACGGGTCTTAAGGGCGCTGAGGATACTCTACGTCATGCGCCTGGCGAGGCATTCTTTGGGCTTGCAAACCTTAGGTCTCACCATGCAGAGGTGCGCTCGTGAATTTGGCCTCCTGATCCTCTTTCTGTGCGTGGCCATCACGCTGTTTTCTCCCCTGGTCTACCTTGCGGAGAACGAATCGGGCAAGGTCTTGGAGTTTACTAGCATCCCGGCCTCCTATTGGTGGGCTATCATTTCCATGACGACGGTGGGGTATGGGGATATGGTCCCAAGGAGCATTCCAGGCCAGATGGTGGCTCTCAGTAGCATCCTGAGTGGGATTCTCATTATGGCCTTTCCAGCTACCTCCATTTTCCATACCTTCTCCCATTCCTACGCGGAGCTGAGGAAACGGCACAAGCGATTGCATGCCCAACTCACGAGAATAAGAAGTGCCAACACAATCAGCGAAAGAGATACTTTCAACGAAAGCGAAAGCTTTGCTTCGGACGAAAGCGAGTACCCCATCAAGTACATTTTCAAAGGATAAGGCTCTCCTTTGCCATAGAACGTGGACTTCAAAACCGCCACCACCACCATCACCGGGCTTCCCAAAGATGATAGGTAGTCTCCAGCTCTTTCAACCACCCTTCCAACCAGCAGCTTAGAGAGCTTTTTGCTCAGGTGCAACCACGGATGCTTGAGTGAGACCAGGCAGAAATAGACAAGATTACCAGCCAAAGGGTGGAATGGAAACTATCAAAGGCTGTTGCTGTCTTCAACATCTAAGAGAAACCTGGCTCTTTGGGCCTACCAAGTTGTGGTCCTCAGAGAGCCTTCTGCAAACTGGGAATTTTCGGAGGGTAGGACTGGGTGCCCCATTGTCTCCATTTGACTGGTTAGATAGATGATAGAAGTTTTAGTCCCAGCAAAAACTCTGCACTAAACTGTCACGAAATATTCCTAAGCTTGGTTAGATTTAGCTTGGGTTAATTTGTTTGTGATGCGGTGATGTGCAGATTCAGCCCATTTAGAATCCAGTATATATCAGATGCCTCTTAGACAAGGCATAAACCAAAAGATGAAGAAATAGCCTTCCTAATCATCTTAGTTTTTATATTGTCTACTTGTCTCGCCTTCTCTTCTATCCTCTTCCTCTCCTCTTCTCTTCTCCCCTTCTCTTCTCTTCTCTTCTCTTCTCTTCTCTTCTCTTCTCTTCTCTCCTCTCCTCTCCTCTCCTCTCCTCTCCTCTTTTCTCTTCTCTTCCCCCATTTCTCCTTCCCTTCCTTTCCCCCCTCCCTATCACTGCAGGCAGCAAATGTTTTTTTTTTTTTTTGCAAGCCTTTTCTGCCCAAAGGAGCTATACCTGGCTTTGAGTAGTGTGAAGTCCCCTAAGTAAGGCAACCAGGATAAAAATCACCAGAGAGGCAACATTTTAAAAAATGAATCAAACAATGGTGAATTTGAACAAATGAAACATCGGTTTTAAACTAAATGTAATGTCTTTTTTTTTCATCAGACTCTATAAAAGCTTTCAAATTAATAGGATGCCTCCCTTCCCCCACACAGAAAGAAGAAGAAAAACTTAGGGCAATCTGAGGTCTGTTTGAAAATGCTGGAGAACATTTTCAAGTTGTAGAAGACAGTGAAGTTTTTAAAATTTCTTCTTAGAGCCAGCAGAGTTTTGTAAACTTTAAAACTATAGCGATTCCAGCTGAAACCGGCTTCTTTCAGCCTTCATACACATACCTATAGCCATAATAGAAATATGTCTGGGCAACATTTTGGAAGGCCTAGAAATTGGCCTATTTATTTACTCATATATCGCATTTATGAGATGAGAGACAGTTTTGTGTAGTGGTTATAGTGCTGGTCCAGAAACCAGGAGACGGTGAGTTCTAATCCCACCTTAGATATGAAAGCCAGCTGGGTGACTTTGGGCTGATCACCAGGAGACTGTTGAGTTCTAGTCCTACTTTAGGCACGAAAACTGATTGGGTGACTTTGAGCCAGTCCCTACTTCTCAGCCCAACCCACCTCACAAAACTGTTATTGTGGGGAAAGTAGGCAGAGGAAGGCAGATTGAGATATGTTCACCCCCTCGAGTTACTTATAAAGTAATATAGGAGGGATAAAAATCCTAATTAAAAAATTAAATCTAGAAACCAACCCGCTCCCTCTTAGAGCTGCCCAGCTCTTGACTCTGCTGTGCTAGCTGGCACTGGATCCCATCGCCAGCCGAGTTGTTGGGTGCCCATGAGTCGTTTCTCACCCAACCGAAGGTCAACAGGATAGTAATATCTGGCAGATCAAGGCTGCATTTTCTGCCAGCATTTCCATCAGGGAGATTAAAGTAATGGCAATCTGGACTGCAGCTACCCCCCCCTCCCATCCCACTCCCTCTTCCCCTCCCTTCCTCCTCTCAGAAGAATAATTTGGGGTTCCAACTCGAACCTGGGCTGCGCAAGAATAAATAAAATGGGATCCAGGCAGCTGTGAAAAAAGAACTATTTATCCCTAAAAGCAAAACAGTTTGCCTTAGGTGCAGGGGTAGGCAACCTTGGCTCTTTTATGACTCATGGACTTCAACTCCCAGAATTCCTGAGCCAGCATGGGGGAACTATGGCCCCTTCATGACTTGTGGACTACAACTCCCAGAATTCCTGAGCCAGTCTGGCGGCACAGTGGATAGAATGCAGTATTGCAGGCTGACTCTGCCCACTGCCAGGAGTTCGATCCTGACCAGCTCAAGGTTCACTCAGCCTTCCATCCTTCTGAGGTTGGTAAAATGAGAACCCAGATTGTTGGGGGGGGGGGGGAATAGGCTGTCTCTGTAAACCACTCAAAGAGGGCTTGTAAAGTAGTGTGAAGCAGCATATAAGTCTAAATGCTATTGCTATGGCTATCTGTAATGGAAAATGTTTGAATCACAGCGGACAACTGGAGAGGACCAGATTATGTTTGAGCTGGACAATTCTTCTTGGAAGTCCACAATCCTTCAAGAGGAACATCCAGGAGATTGAGCCTGGGTGCAAATGATGCACGCTGCCACCATGGCTCAGCTTGGAAACCTCTCCCTTTCCCCTCAGCATGGCTAGCTCAGGTATTCTGTGAGTTGAAGTCCACGAGTCATAAAAGAGCCAAGGTTGCCTACCCCTGCCTTAGGGGTACCTCTGAGAAATGGGGTACAGCGGCAGATTTATATAGGGGGAGCCTAGATAGTGTCTACGCGCTGATTCTCGGGTGACAATTGAAGTGTGTGTGTGTGTGTGTGTGTGTGTGTGTGTGTGTGTGTGTGTGTGTATGCTTGTGACCAGGCAATTCTGCTGGGAGACTTAAAATTTAACTAACTCTGTGTTTGCAGACCTTACCCTTTGTGGAGTAGGTCTGGGTAATGTATTTGGGGGGTTTGAGGACCTTTGCTAATTTTAGTTGAGTAACTTAGTTTCAGCTTGATTGTCCGTTATCTAGCAGAGATACTGATTCTCTGACCATTCTGGAGTCTGTTAATGTTTTAAGGGAAGATGGGAACCGTACACAGAATAAAACATGTTTGGATATCAAACTTCTCATGCTCTCTCCCTCCCAGTTTGGACTGAATAAGAAAGGGCAGCAACAGCAGAGGGTTTTTCCAGAGTTCTTTGAGCTTCAAGACCCCTTTAGTGCTGTCTGTGACTTCAAAGTAGAGGGATGGCTGACATTTTCTTGGCTACTTATATCACATCTCCAAGCCCCAAAAGTCTCTTGATCCTGCATCTTCCTATCTCCTAATGTCCCAAATGGAAAAAAACTTTCCCGATGCTTTTTAATCCTCCTCCAACTGTTTGATCTGTAGCTGTATCAGGTTTGCACAATAAATTACTGGCTTTAGCACCTTCTCCCTCCGAGAGAGACTCAGAAAGAGGGAATGCAGCCTGCTCTCTTTGAATGTTGCACTTAACTTACAGAGGTAAGAAACAAGTAATAATAAAAACATGAGCAAGAGAGAGACTGCAGTGTATTATTTCAAGTGTAATATTAACGACGTACAACATAAGGATGGGGAGAGGAGTTGGAAAACTTTTCGATTAGCGCCATTTGTAAGTACCTAGAAACGGTTACATGATTGGAACTTGCGCTATTTGAAGCCACAGACCTACAGAAAATAGATTAATAGTTTCATCTATTAATCTAGATAGATTAATCTATTTTAGATTAATTAGATTAATTGGTTCTAGTTTGCTGGAAATAGGCAATGAAAAACTTTGAAGCTGAATTTTGATGGGGGCAGCAACGGAACATTACAGTAAAGGAGAAAAAAAGAATATAGTTGTAGTTTAAATTTGTGGCTAAGAAGCGCACAGGATCCAAATCGAAATATCGTTCGTGAAGGTGAGCTGACACACACAAAATAACTTTTTTTTAAAGCGTGTGCTGGTGAAATCTTCCTTTTCTCCATTTTGCACACACGAAGATTAGAAGCTTGATCAAATATGCTTCTGTTTTCCTCCATGTTCTATCTATCTAACTCTATCAGAGTTCCAACAGTGCTTGTAAATCCCACCTTGCATATGGATTGCAAGTAACTTGGCTCAAAGGATCGCCTCGCACCGAAGTCAAAACAGACAAAACAAAATTTTTGAAAAGCTCTTATCCCTGGAGGGTTTTTTTGTTCTGTTTTTTTAAAAATTGACTGGCAACCATGTGACTGTGCTTGAGCAGGAGTTGGACTAGAAGACCTTTGAGGTCCCTTTCAGCTCTATGGTTCTATCTTCTGGGTTCTGTGATTAAAGATAAACTGGACAGAAGCAATTTAAAGTTATTCGAGATTTCGTCTTGCATTGTTTATTCCAGCCAGCTTAGTCCTCGTTTATTCCTTCTTTTCTTAGATTTCATCTTTCTGGTGTCTTCTCTGTTTGTATTCCCCCCCCCCCCGCTCCAAAACGAATCAATATGCTGAAAAGAACATTGTGTACTTACGTGATTTAATTCTGTCTGGTACAGGCAGTCGTAATCAGCAGTTATTGGGTCAGCAAAGGACCACCACTCAAATAATTTCATCACCAGGCTTAATTAAAAGAACAGTTTGGGGATCTTGGCCATCTGCCCTAGTTAGTCGGTTCACGTTTTTTGCATCACTTCAAAAAGATTTCATGCGTTAACATGTTTTTTTTTTTAAAAAAAGCATATTCCTGAAAGAGTCAATCATTTCTTAACTTTTAAACCTGATTCCCTCATTGTGGGAGTCTTAGGTGTTCAAATCTGCTAGCCCCCATTAGGCCAGCTTCACACATTGCACTAAACCAGTATTCATAGTTTACAAACCCAAACGGATTTACTCAATGCACCAAGCCAGTTGCAAATCAATCATGTTCTGGAGTTTTCCAAAGCTCGGGATAGTTTTAGGGTAACAAACCTTGGGTAACAAATTCTGGTTTTCAGTTGTCCACATAGCCACCATTTCAGATCAGAAACGGATGACTCAAAGAAGCTAGATAAAATTGGGTTGGCCTATAAAATGGCAGTGGACACAATTATTACCTAAGCTTGGTTACTTAAGTTTATTGTGCACTCCTGGGAATTAAAAAGTAAACAAAACAGGTGGGTAGAATTACTGTAATTATTGCTCGTCTCGCTTTGTGCCCGAGGTAGAAGAAATTTCAGACTCCTGCTGTTTTGTAACAACGCTGAAAGTTTCCAATTTCAGCGGAATCAATGGAGAAGGTAACATTTCAAACCAGGATCTGACTGCCAAAAGCTTTCAGTGGAGCCAAGTCAAGATCCAAGCTAGACTGGAACATTCAGGAAAACAGAGGCAGTTATTCCTCAAGCGGTAACCTGGAGCTCATGGAAAGCTGATGGAGACAGAAACCACCATCTTGCTAAGTTCCAAGGAAGACTTGGAAATCTAAAGAGGTCCACCCAAATACAAAGCAGCAGGAATAGAAGGGCTACCAACAGGAAGTTAAGGAGAAGGAGAAGGAGAAGGAGAAGAAGAAAAGGAAGTAGAAAGAGGAAGAGGAAAAGGAAAAGGAAAAAGAGAAGGAGAAGAAAAGGGAGGAGGAGGAGGAGGAGTTCTACCTAGTTTATGTTTATTGTGTCAAGCAACCTGGAGAGTGGGGAGAATTGGACTTTTTTTTTGGACCTTTAAGGACTTCAAAATAAGATAACTAAAATCTGAGTATATGGACAACTGGGTCTATGGAGTTTTCCAGCACAATGTTTTCTATGAATATGTGCTTCCCCTCCAGATTTTAACCTGCCCCCTCCACTACATTCTCCTCTTTCATTGCCAGATGTGTCCAAGAGGAAGAGCTGAACTGAAGGGATGTGAAAAACCTCCAAGTCCTCTAATCATCTCTTCGTCTTCCACCGGTGGTGGGCACGGAATCTCTTTTTGAAACCCTGAAAACAAAACAAAACAAAATAAAACGCCTCTTTCCTGAAAAACATCCCCTGAAATCCTAGTCAAGGAGAAATTGAAAAAAAAAAACCACATAAGCCTGGGGAAGGAAGGTCAAACTTTAATCCCCTCAAATCCCCTCAAATCTCCCAGCTGGAAGTTGTTTCAGATCCAAAAATATGCATGTATTTCTGTCTGTCTTGTCCATCCGTCTGTCTGTCTCCACGTTCTGTATGCAGGGACGGTCTCTGTTTTCTTCTCAGCTGTGGCGATTCTTCTCCTCCTCTTCCTCTTCCTCCTCCTTCTTGGTCAAGAGGTCCAGAAGTGGAGTTGAGGGTTGCCAGCATGTGGAACAATTTCATTCTGACCTTGAGAAGGAAGTGGGAGAGGAGACACCATTACTCAGCCTAGGAAAGTAAAAAGCAGGAGGCAGAGCCTCCAAACAGTTCTGACTTGAACTCGTCCTCAAACAGGGAGCGGTGAAGGTCTCCAGAGGCCTTCAAGACTCTGTTACATACCCTATAATTTCTGGAATCTTGGCTGTCTCTGTTTCTTAACTTGGCCCACCTTGTAGACCTGGCCCAACAGAGTGTGTGTTGGGCCAGGTCTACAAGGGCCAGGTCTTTCGATGGCTAGGTTACTTATTTATTAAATATTTGATTATTTTATTTCCTGGTGTTCGTCTTTTATCTGTGGAATATGTATACACCCAGGAAACTACGTTCTTCGGTTTTTAGTATAATTCTTAATATAAAATTAAAATAAACCTTGTTCATCTTATCTGAACATTCTTAATGCCCCTAAGTTTTGAAAGATCAAATCGAGATTCAGTAGGTTCCATGCCTTCCCTTGTGACTTTGAATGGTAGTTGAAAACTGCCTGTAATTTCATATTGACTGCAGGCTGGGTTTTGTTGTGTTGGGGGATGAGTGAGTAATAAAACACACTCACAGTTCTGCCATTTGCAGCATGAAGCAAAGCGCTAACAAGACCCGCATACGCTGGTAGGTTCTGCTGATTTTATTGCTGTCCTGTGGAGCACAGCTGGGGTCTAGCAACCAACATTTCTTGTTAATTACTCCTTGAATAGCCTTTCTAAATTGGTCTGATCCTTCTTTCGGTTCCCAGGATGGGGAGAAGCTTCAGCCCATTGAATCCACTCAGACTATTTTTGTCTCCTTTAGTCTCGAACCGCAAAACAGCCCATTTTGCCATGGAAAAATATCGCGAGAAGCAAAGGGAAAGAAAACCACCCCTTAAACCAGTGGTTCTCAACCTTTTTAATGCCGCGACCCCCAACCGGTCGTAAGTCAAGGACTACTCAACCGGTCGTAAGTCGAGGACTACTCAACTGGTGCAGCACCGTTTGCAGAATGGGACTTTTGGCGGGCTCAGCAGGGCAGAGACAGCCTGGACAATTCCTATTGGCTTTTGAAAGCCAATAGAATTAGACTCTATTCAAGAGAGTCTATTCTATTGGCTTTCAAAAGCCAATCGAATAAAAGGGAGTAGCACAGCTAAGAAAAAGGGGAAAAAAATGGCGGACTGCGTTGTTTGGCGACCCCCATGAAATGGTCGTTCGACCCCAAATGGGGTCCTGACCCACAGGTGGAGAACCACTGCCTTAAACCGATGGACAAATTGCCATTTCTAATTAGTGATTGCCTCAAGCAAGGATGCAAGTAGGGTGGACGCCCTCAACCAATGCCCCGAGCTTCATGGGACCTCTAACCCTGCTTTTTCTTTGGAGAGGTCTCAGAGCTGAAAAATGGTGTTTTCCCACCCTCCTCAGCAGGAAATGCACGGAAAGAGTTATGTAATCTAGGGGTTCCTTTGGTTTGAGAAGTAAAAAAAAAACCAAAAACCCTAAATTGGCAGAGAGAAAAAGCAGAAAAGAGACTTCTGTACCATAATCAGAGAACTCTTTTGTAATTTGGGATTTCTATTGAACATGAAGCCACTAGGATTTTTCAATGAATTTTTCAGGAGCCTTGAGAAGTACGTTGCTAAACTAACTTCCTTCTTCTCTCTCTCTCTCTCCCTCCCTCCCTTCCTTTTTCTGATTTCACTTAATTTCCTTCCTTTCCTCCCTCCCTTCTCATATTTCATTTTCCTCCCTTCCTTCCCCTTATTTAATTTCCTTCCTTCCTTCCTTTCTTCCTCCCTCCCTCCCTCCCTCCCTCCCTTCCTTCCTTCCTTCCTTCCCCTTATTTCATTTAATTTCCTTCCTTCCTCCCTCCCTCCCTCCCTCCCTCCCTTCCTTCCTTCCTTCCTTCCTTCCTTCCTTCCTTCCTTCCTTCTCAAAACAATGCATCTTTGGGACATACCACCAAAGCCGTCCCAATAAGTCATCATTGAAAATAACCCAATATCTGCAACCTCTATTGCTAATCCTGCACTCCAAGGAATCTTGATGAGAGCCTTCCCCCGCCTCCCCCCACCCACAAAACAGGGGTCTAAGGCTAATCTGCTCCCCCAGCCTCATCCCTGATTTATGCTTGACTGTTTTCGTGGCGTTTGATGAGCAATTCGGCTCCTTTGTTTGATTCCTGCTTAGCAGATGGTGCAGAAATACAAAAAGTCTTGCTGCAGGCTCCCCTGCAGATGAAGGAACAGCGGGAGTTCTCTCTGCAGCAACTCTTCCCCCTGGGCCAGAAAGAAAGTAGGTGACTTTTAAGGATAGCAATTCATTCTTAGCTCTGTTTTCTGAAACAGGCTTTCGTTGCTTAAGGAAACCCTGGCCTTCCTTACAAGGTTGTTGCAAGTTTTCTATGAGAGAAATGCCAGGCAAGACCATTTTCCTGGATTTAGTCTCAGAAACTGTCCAGATCATCTCGCTGCTCTTGGCCATTGGAGAAAGAAACTGTCCATGTTCAAGGAGGTCTTTCCCAGTCCCAAGATAAACCTTACAGGAAGGTAGTGAGACATGACTGACCATCAGCGTCTCACCACAGCTTTTGTAATCATTAATCCCCAAACATCAAAAGTAACTTTGATCCTACGACTGAAATGTTTTAGCACCAGGAAAAGGAGTAAATTAGACCCATGGAAGTTGAGACCCTCACCCATAGCAATTAGACCTAAAATTCAGAGAGGCAGGAAGAAAGCTGGAGAATCAGATCTGCAAGCAGGGACACAAGAACCAAATCCTATTACAATTGTTAAGCATCAAGGAGATACTTTTTGGCAGGACTAATTGCTGTCAGAGAAGCGAGACCAAAGATTCGGGCTTTAATTATGTTGACACATCCCGAAGTTCTCTTTGCAGCCCACAGTTTTTGGAGCAAGCCACTGAAATTCACTTTAAAATGCATTAATTCAGCTGTCCTTATGATTTTAAAAGAAATCTAATTTGGAGCAGACTTCCCATTTTTAGAAAGCAAGAAATAGCATCAATTGCCAAACTCTAGATGAAGGCATTCATTTGTAAGTATTGGAGATAGATAGATAGATAGATAGATAGATAGATAGATAGATAGATAGATAGACAGATGATAGATAGAAAGAAAGAAAGAAAGAGAGAGAGAGAGAGAAAGGAAGGAAGGAAGGAAGGAAGGAAGGAAGGAAGGAAGGAAGGAAGGAAGGAAGGAAGGAAGGAAAGAAAGATAACGGAGGGATGGAACAGAGTGATAGATAGAGGGATGGGGAGGAATAGATAGGGAGGGAGAGAAATAGATAAATGGATAGATAGAAAGATAGACAGATGATAGAAAGATAGATAGATAGATAGACAGATGATACATAGAAAAACAGACACAGACATAGAGATGAGAAGTAGATAGATAGAGATAGAAAGGTAAAGAGGTAGATAGATAGATAGATAGATAGATAGATAGATAGATAGATAGATAGACAGATGATAGATAGAAAGACAGACAGACAGACCGATCGACAGACAGACAGACAGACAGACAGACAGACAGACAGACAGACAGATAGATAGATAGATAGATAGATAGATAGATAGATAGAGGAATGGAATATGTAGATAGACAGACAGACAGACAACATTTAATAGGCTGCCCATCTTAACTTGGTGATACCGATGGCTGAAAGATACATAAAAACCCTGTATTTTCTATATATTTCTTGCAAACATATGCTTCCTCGTGCTACTTTTGAAAACGTGCACATTTCTGAAGCTGTTTATCAGATCTCCTCCCACACCCCTGCAAGCTGACCCCTTCAACATCTTTTTTTTGTGTTGTGATCGCTTCCACGCCAACCCCAATCACACACCTTGTGGTAGAAAAGAACCTTGTGACCAACTTCGGAGGACTCTCCGCTTTTTGCCGCCCCAGACGAGCGAAATCATCTGGAATAACTTCCCTGGGCCCCGAGTGCCTCTCTTTAATTAGTCTGCCAACGGGTTCTACATTCTGCTTGATGTCATTAGGCATGAGAAAACTTTCTCCGCTCCAATAACTTTTCATGACATCCTCTAACCTTGCCATCCATCGCTGGGGGGGGGGGAAGGGAGGATGGAGAGAAAGCTGTAACAAAGGAAGTCGGATTTCGATAGTCGTTAGTTTTAGCCTGCTCAGCAGGCCTAAAACAAAAATCCAGACGCTTGCTTTCCAAACACATTATCCATAGGGCAAACCGGCTGTTTCCCAGTCTGTTACACACAGCCAATTAATTATTTTTGGCTTTATAGTCAAATTATTTTTGGTTTTCATCCAAAAAATATTTTTTTTTCCCTTTCTCATTTTGAAGCTATATATTTACAAAAGAGCCAGGTCCAGAGTGCCAGGAGCTGTTGCTTCGTAATAATATCCCTTTGGATAATGTTCTTGCGGCCATTTCATATTTATATGAAAGTCTGCCCCAAACATCTTAGAACATAGAATAACAGAGTTGGAAGGGATCTGGAAGGTCTTCTAGTCCAATCCCTGCTCAAGCAGGAGACCCTTTTCAGACAAAAAGCTCTCCAGTCTCTTAAAAGTCTCCAGTGATGGAGCATCCATAATTTTGGGAGGTGAGCCGTTCCATTGGTTGATTGTTCTCACTAGTAGGAAACTTCTTCTTAGCTCTCTCTCTCTCTCTCTCTCTCTCTCTCTCTTCTTCCCCATCCCCATTTATCTTTCTTGGTTTTTGACATTGCAGAATACTTGGAAATCATACATATGGATGATGTGCCTTGCTGAAATATCTTAAATGAAGAGGGCAGTGCTAAGTGACATTTGGAGGAACTAGTGTGTGAATGTATTAGCCAGTGAGTTAACACAGCGTGTGTGTGCTTTTTTCCTTTATCTAGAGCTCCAGCGGCTTGGGAAGTAATAATATGATATCTTCTGAGTGCAGTTAATGACCATTTTTATTTGCAATTCTTAAGAAACAAACACCCTTTATAAAAGACTTTGCTTCATCCTCCGATAGCTTGGTCTAGCACAGAGTAAATGGAACAGTTTCCCAAGTGTGGTAAACTTAAGTTAGAAGGGGACTGGCTTCACACTTTTTCTAAGTCGTGTTTTTCTTGACCAGGGTTTAGTGAATAAGCCACAAATGGCTTGGTTCATCCATGCTTGTCCAAAAATCAAGGCGATCAGCATTGCAAACACTGAGCCAGATTTAAGGAGCCCAGAATTGTTTTGCAGAGTGAGGTGGGTGGCATTTAAATTTAACAAACAAGATAAAATAAAATAAAATCAGAACATTGTGACAAGTCAGGGTGCATTCGGCACAACAATGGAAAACATATGAGATTTGTCGTTGTCTCAGTCTGAATGGACTATTATACCAGTGAGATTCTTTATGTGAGTTTGGACCATTCCCCAAATTTGAAAAGAATGCAGTTTTGACAATTTGTTTCTCAGGTTTATTACTTCCAAGATGATGTCATGGAGGAACAATGAGCACAATAAAGTCTTAAAACAAGGAATGTTTTCTTTGGGCATATCACCAGTCAAAGGAAATGACAATAAGCACATTTTACAAAAAGGAAGCAAAAAGTTACCACATTTTAACAGTTTTCATTTTTGGTACAGTAACTATTGATAAATACAGCCCACACACACACAAAAAAACAACTCTTTTAGGGTCCTTCATAATTTTTAAAACTGGGAAGGGATGTAGAAAGAAACAATTTTAAGAAACAGAGCATGTATTCAGAGTAGTTTTCTGCCAGCTTCTGGTAATCTTTTCCCCAAATTCTTCCACTGCAATTGTTTCTTTTTACATCTATGTTTGACCTCAAAATATACAACAGAATGAAGTGTTTACACTTGGGTGGTCCGGCCTAAATAAACATGGACTGCTTTCAAGCATCATAGTTTGAAAGTTTATTAGTTGAGCTTTAATGTATCCCTTAGATTGGAAGTAACTAACTACATTATTTTCTCCACACAAACGTATTCATCCTCCTGATTTTCATGCAGCTAGAACCATATTATTTTTTATTCTGCATTTTATATTTATATATACATATATGTATACACTTACATGTACACAGTGCTTTTTTTATAATAAAAAAAAGGTGCCGGAACTGACACATACAATCCACCTTGCCTACCCTACAAGGTTCCATCCAAAAAAGGTGCCGGAACTCCGTTCTGGGAGTTCTATGACAAAAAAAGCCCATGTGTCTGTGTGTGTATATAAAAGTCTAATTTTATATATACATACACATATACACAGAGCTGAATGCCTTTTTATATTTAAATGTATTGCCAAGCTAGCTCAACCAGGCAATCTCTTTGATATATAAAATTGCTCAAGGTTGGGTTACAGTCTGGAAGGGAAAAGACTGTGGACTACAATTCCCATAATCTCATTCTCTTTCTATGTTGACGGGTTGATGGGAGCTGTAGTTCACAACAAGAGTTCTGCTTGGAACTCCGGAAGAACAGGGTCAAAAATTCTCCTGGCAGGGCACCATGGTCATTGCAGTCTAACAGTCTTCCCTTTGCAAGTTTGATGGGAGGCAAAGGCCCTCTGCGTGCAGTTTGCCCAAACTGAAACTACATTTCCCAGAATGCAACCGTCTAGTCATGCGACAGCATTGCTTCATAGCAGAGTCGCGCTTCTGAAAGGACACTTCCGGTCTCTGGGCCGGTGCAATAGAGATGCAGGGGCTAGAGCGCCCCCGCCGCTTGTTCAAGGCGGAACTCCTCGCTGGGATTACAATTCACATCATCCCCAGACACAGCGGGACCGGAGTTCAGGTCTTTAGGCTTCCCCGGTCAGTGAAGAACGCCGAAGGGGCTGCGAGGGTTCCCGACCGGGCAGCACTTCATTTCCCACAATGCAGCTCTCGCGACTCGCTCTCGCGAGACTTGGCGAGAAGCCGCGGCTGGGCCGGCGTTCTCGCGGAGGAGGCCAGAAGCGCCTGGGAGTCGGGCCTGGACGGGTGACCGGGAGGTGCGGCAGCCGCAGCGGAGCGACATGGCGGAGACGGACCCTAAGACCGTGCAGGACCTCACCGCCGTGGTGAGCGGGCTCGGTGGGGGCGGAGAAGCGGCCTGGGGAGCCTGGGGGGGGGTGGGCGGGAGGACCGCTGGGGTTGCCATGGAGACGGGAAAGGGCGGTGGCCGCGTTGCTAGGGAGCCGGGCGCGGCCGTTGGGGGGTCGCCCTGGATACAGCGGGAGGCGATGCGCTTCGGGGGCGGGCGGCCTCGGTTGCCGTGGAAACGGGAGCTTCCCAAGAGCGTGTCGATTTAGCCAAGGGGTTACGTTCACACGACCAACTCGAGTTAATGCGGGCTGTGGGTTAATGCGGACTGTGAGAATGCGGCCCCTGCCTTTCTCCAAGGTCGCCCTTCACCTGGGAGGGGGCTTCAAGGTGGTCTTTTGCCCCAGAGTTTGGGCCAGGCCTCCCACTTGCAAGGGAAGCCACTTAGACCCAGTGGCATTTTATAATTGGGGTGGGTGGGTTTGAAGCAACCTCCTTGCTTTAAAAAAAACTGTTTTTCTCCCCCCCCTCCCATCAGGTGCAGACCCTCCTGCAGCAAATGCAGGACAAGTTCCAGACCATGTCTGACCAAATCATCGGCAGGAATATCCTTTTGAGCGTGGAAATAGAAGAGGAGAGGTTTGGGATGCGAAGAAGCAAAGAAGACCTGAAGGGTTTTGGTTGGGCCAGACACACATCCCTCCCCCAATGTGTGGGGAGACCCCACTGAAGAAAAGCTGCACAGCCGCCTGACAGTTGCATGGGAACAATGTCACGCTGCGCCTCTGTTTGATTCTGCCTCTCTGTAAAGTCCTCTCCGGCATTAGGAGAGGATGCAAAGTCAGCGTCCCCGATCCCACGTTCCAAACGGGCTGTCCAGAGTTTGCACAACTTTTATCAGTCAGTGTGCAAATGTCAAGACACTTTCTCCACTTAAGTAATGCATGTAAACCCAAGAAACTTGCTGTGTATGTGTAGGTGCTCCTCGCTTAACAACTGCAGTAGGGAATGGCAAATCCATCACTTAGCAGCATGGTCATTAACAGAGTGACACGCTGACTTACAATGTCACTGCTGGGTGAGGTTAAGCGAATCACTGTGTGTCATTTTAGTGCAATGCCTTATGACTTTCTCTGGCTTCCCTGTTGCTAAGAGTTAGCTGGGAAGGTTGCAAATGGCAGTCACAGGATCGGGGATGTCTGCTGTGACCCTCTAGCTAAGATCAGAAGATGGTTTTGCTTCAGTTGCATTTTCTCTAGGTGGTTTTGCTTAACTCAGTTGTACTCGATGACATGAGTTGCCGCATCGACGACCTGGAGAAAAACATTGCGGATCTCATGACCCAGGCCGGAGTGGAGGAACTGGAAGGAGGAGAAAACAAGGCAGCCACTACCAAGACTTCATGTGAGCTTGACTCTGCAGTGATCCAGTGGGCTTGCGGATTAAATATGGTGGGGTGACAGAGACAGAGGCTCTCAGCTGCTGGATTGGGATCTTCAATCCTTTCATTATTTTTCATCTGCTTTTATAATTTGGACGTTGCCCAGAGTCACCTTGGAGGGGAGAAGGGCGGCATAGAAATTGAATAAATAAATAGGCCCTAATCCTCCATGTGATGCCATACAGATAGTAACAGTACTATAGTAACAGTACAGTTACCGTAAGTTGCAACAGACGCCCCCCCCCCAAAAGCTACTTATGACCCAGTTTCAAAGTTATAATATTGTCCCATGGTCACATGCCTGCATTTTGGGCGCTCAAGAATTGGCGCTCATTTATGGCCATTTGCAGCACCCACCAATGGATTCGCTTAACAAAGGTGGCGTTTGCTTAACAACCATTTGCAGAAAAGATTGTAAAAACACATTCCATCAGGACATACTTTACAATTGTAACAAGTTAGGACTATAATTGCCAGGTTCAGTTGCACTCATAAGTCAAGGGCTATCTATTTGTTTTATTTGCTTATAAGAGGAGGTAAAAGTAAGGAGCTGTGCCTGCTTAAAGGTAAAAATAAATGGGCCTAGAAGTGTCAATATGTAGTAGCAGTGCTTTTTAAGTGCCTGGATGAGTTAAATGCCACCCTTGTTTTTATTTAGGAGTGTGCAAGATACTAAAATTCCTAAGTGAAAGGTTGTATTTCTTCTGGCAATCTTTACTAATTGTCCTGCTTTTCTCTCAACAGCCTGCCAATAATCTATGATGGTCCCAGAAAAGAGACCTTTTTACAAGCCTACGCTGATTTTTCAGATACCGTTTTTGTTTTATTTTTCTGTTTTTCCAACAAGTAGTGTGTATAAGCATTTTTCTACAGCTGTAGAACTTGCGTTCTTAATGTACCTTGTATAACTAGATTTGGAACAGTTTCTATTCTGACTTCTTGTGCATTGTGAGTTTCATGCACTTTTTGGAATTGACATGTTCTATACTAATTTCAATTATTAAAACATAATTTGGTAGCTTGATGGATCAAATACAATGTTAATGTTATACAAGTGGACTTTTGTGAATTTGGATGTAAAAACTTTCCTTTTCCTGGTTACCTTTTTGTAATTCTTTTTATGTAGTGGGTCAAACGTACTGTGCTTTCTATCAGCCTATTTTGTGCACAAGGATGAAAATGTGTTCTGAGTCATTTACCTGATTATTAGTAAGAAGTTGAAAGTAGGAAAAAATCCATTTTGGATCTCTTGAGCTGTAACTCTTTTTCGTTTTGTATTATTGATTTCAGAAAATTGATAACTGAAAAATTTGAAGAGTTAATAATTTAAAAGTAAATTGTCACTAATTTTGGCCTGGAAGCCTGGATTTTGTTATGGGGGGGTACCCCTTAAGCAGGACACTTGATAGTTCTAACTGGAGACCAGTTCTTTGGATTTATAATAAAATGCACATTTTCTTTCAAGTAGACCTCTGTCCCCGGAGTGACAATTGGCCTTTACATCTTGGTCGTTGCCAAGTGACTGCTGAATTGCATCTAATATTGAAGCTGTTCTAATGTCCTAAATGCGACTTTATGAAATCATTGCTGGAAAAGCCCTTTAGTGTAACAAATAAAATCTCCCTCTGATGGCTTTGAAATCGCTGTAGAGGAAGGAAAGCATAAATGGGGGCAGTTGTTGTAAACATGCTAAAATTCTCAAGTTACTCTGTGCAGTCTTCTTACAGAAAACTCCGTGTTTGGAGTACTAAGCTGTTGAGGATATGAGTAGAGTAGGGCGTTACTGCCTAGCTCCTAAAGCTGCAGAATAAACTTGCCACAACTCAGAAGGACCTTCTCCTGGGGGTGTTTGTTTCAGAAGAAGGTCAGGATTTTATTGGGGGGCATGGAAGGACCATTAAAAAAAATGAACAGTTATTCCTTGCTGGGGCGGAAATACTGTAGACGTTTTCCCTGATTCGGGACTCCGTTCTTCATTCCAAGTTTGGATCTTTGCTTCTTTTATGCCCTCTGGTGTGGTTGGTTCCCTCGTACACCACAGCGGCTGAATAAAAGACTTTGCCATGTCTTGTGCTCGATTGCGCAAAAATACGGAAAAGAAACTTGTGTCCCTAAGCCTGTATATTTGTGGGTCTGCTCTATGAGAAATGTGGAGAGCAAATTTCCTGGGTTGCATGGGAAAAATGTTAACAGGGATAATTGGCCAATACCAGGTGCCAGTTTGGCTTTTACGGATGGAAACAGCTGCTTGCAAACAAAACTTTCTCTTTCACTGGAAGATTTCTGCTGAATATTTCTTAATGGAGCAGAGTAAAAAGAGAAAGACAATTCTTCGATGTTCGCTAGAGTTAATGGAAACGGAACACATTCAGTCACTGCTGAAGAGTGGCACTTTCACCGTTAGATCCATTTATTTTTAAAAAAACAATCATGGCACTTGTGATGTTTGTTGGTATCTGAATAATCGTTTTTCAACTGGTCAGTGAAGTCATCGTAGTAGTGTTACAAGAAAGGCAGAAGAAGATGGTTTAAAATAATACCCTTGTATAACCAGCCTTAGATCTTTCTGACCCTGCTGTTAAACATGTCTAAATAAATTGCTGAAATGGCACTAAGTATTTATCTATTGCCGCAGATGATGTAATTGGAGTATCTGTCCCAGTTTGCTTGATGCCCTGTGTTGGTTCGGTGGCAGGTTTTGGACTGAAAAAAATGAAGCACTTTATTTATTGCACAATTAAGTTATACTTCCCTCAGGACCAATCACTGCAGGCGTTAATAGCTGCAAAAGGGGAATTGGTGCTTTCAGGATCTATCAAAACTTTAGAGGCGCTTAGTGTTAGCAGCTCTGGACAAACGACAGGAAGATTTTGCTTTTCCATCTGCTTCTGAAGCATCTGGATGGCCAATGTTGACTTGCAAAGTAAGCAAAATATTTTTGGAGAGCTTTTTCTAGTTTTTGGAGGGGTTATTTTGTATGTGTGTGTTGAAAAGTATTCCTATATGTCCATGTGTGGCAATTAAACGTATGGCAGTTGCTTGCTATGCTGTTGCAATTTGGTTTCTGTGCAGATAGCCATGCTAGTGTCTGTGGAGATTCTCAGCCATCCAGGTTGTTCCAAAGGAGCTTTTTTTTTTGTTCTTTTCCAAAAGGCAAACTAGACCTTGCTTGGTGTTTCCCCCCACCCCCCTTGAAAATGTTTCATTTCTCATCCAAGAAGCGTCTTCGGCAGTTCATTTTACAGAATCGAAGTTCAGTTCATTCTGCAAAACTGAAGAAGCTTCTTGGATGAGGAGCAAAAAGTTTTCAGGGAAAAAAAATCGAGAAAGCCCTTTGCCTTCTGGAAAAGCTCCTTTGGGACAACCTTGCTAAGAGTTTTGCTGTGAAATTGGGGGGGCTTCATTAAAACTCGCCAGGAGAAGGGCACTTGCCCTTAAAAAGTAGCAGTAAACTGGAGGTAAACAGCAGTAAACCCTCTTCTTCCCTAAAGCAGTGTTTCTCAACCTTGACAATTTTAAGGCATGTGGACTTCAACTCCCAGAATTCCACAGCCAGCAACGCTGGCTGTGAAATTCTGGGAGTTGAAGTCCACATGCCTTAAAATTGTCAAGGTTGAGAAACACTCCCTAAGAGTAATTTCAGAAGCAGCAGAATATTGATATTCCAATCACCATTTAATGACTAATTTCAATCTTTTCTTGGAAAGCTGGAAGTTTAAATACCGAATTGCTCAAAGTAAATTACAGGAAACCCTCAAGTTTCGTCTTTAACGGAGTAATGGTTGTAAAATGAGTTGGATACATGACCAACCCAATTTTATGACCTTTTTGTGTGTGATGGTCATAAACACTGGAGTTGTTACTCAAACTCATGGTTGACTATGGGTGCGGTTTTGATGAAAACCAGAAGCAAGTGGCAATTTGGGGCAAAATCGTCATAAAATGTTGTCATGTGACCACAGGACACTACCATCATCCAGGAATGTGGCCCCGTTGCCAAGCACCCAAAGTACGGTAATGTCATCATGGATGGAGGACCATCAAAACTTTGGATCTTGGTTGCAAGTCCCCTCTTTGGGGGGGGGGGGTCCGTTGTAACTTGGAATGCTTGCTAAGTGACCATTTGTAATTTGTTCCAACGGACAGTATTGATAAAATACAAAAAAAATTCCTAACAAGGAGAAAAATAACCCCAATATACTTTTCCATCAGCAGAATCTTGAGCCTTGGTTTAAGCTAAACAGCTGATGCACAGAAAGTGTTATTAATAGAGAAGACTCAACTGCAAAAGCCACCGTTGCAGTTATACCTGGATCTCCTCCTTGTATCCAAACACTAAAGAATACTTCTTAAGCCCCCAAATGACCTCCTCAGGTGATACTATGACAAGATGAAATATTGCAGTATACTTTGGGGACTTTTGAAACATGTATAAAGATTAAGTTCTGCACGGATGGGGATCCGCATTCAAAGGCTACCCAATTAATCACTTATTTGTTACTAATGGATATTTTATATATCCCAAACGATTTATTGCAAGTGTTATGCTCCCAAAAATATATATATATTATGATTTATTCTCTGAATACAAAAGCTTTCTCAAAAAAAAAATGTTAAAGAGAAACTTTTTCCCCCAAGGGTAAAAAAAAAAGAAAAATATTGTTCAATCTTAAGGGTATTAGATTTTTTTGTTTAAAGACCATGGGGGAACCACAAAGCGTTGTTTTTACAGTTTGCAATCAAAAAATTGGTGGTGTGCAGTGGAAATGGACCAGAATCTGCAGTGTCTTAGGGATATAGGCTTTGCATTTTTTATAGACCTGTACAGTTCAATGATGCTAGAGGAGGCAGGAAGCCTCTCAGTCTCTTCATTTCTGAAATATTCCCACAGGTTATAATAATAATAAAGTTGGAAGGGACCTTGGAGGTCATCTAGTCCAGGGATTTTCAACCTTTTCACTGACTGTACCACTTTAAGCCTATGGCAATATTTGAGTACCACCTAGCAAGGTGTCAAAAACTTGATGACCAAAAAAAAAAAAAAACCTGTTCAAAGTTGCAATGGCACTGAAATGACTTATGACCATTTTTCACACTTATGACCATTGCAGCATGCCAGCACAGGTGGCTGCCACAGAAGTTGTAGATCGGCTCATGGCCGGCCTGCTTGGACTCCTTGATCTCCTCTCCTCTCCCCCCCCCTTCCTCTTCAGTGCAGCTAGAGCTGACTCCACATCGTTTTTTTTCCCCCTCTCCCAGCCAAACTGCCTCCTTTTATAGCTTCTCCTGTCTCCGCCCCCTCCTCCTCCTTTCTCAAGGGGGAGGCTCAGCCCCAGCCACTCTGCAGCTCCAGAGGACTCTCTCACAGTAAGTCCTTGCCTGCGCTGGCTCTTTCCCTCCCCCACTACACTTGGCTAGCAGGGCTGCGTACCACCTGCCACAAGTGGTACGCGTACCACCGGTTGAAAAGCCCTGATCTAGTCCAACCCCCTGCTCAGGCAGGAAACCCTATACCATTTCGGACAAATGGCTGTCCAGTCTCTTCTTAAAAGCTTCCAGTGATGGAGCACCCACAGCTTCTGGAGGCAGGTTGTTCCACTGGTTAATTGTCCTCACTGTCAGGAAGTTTCTCCTTAGTTCTAGGTTGTTTCTCTCCTTGATGAGTTTCCATCCGTTGCTTCTTGTCCTGCCTTCAGGCGCTTTGGAGAAGAGCTTGACTTCCTCTTCTTTGGGGCAGCCCCTGAGATACAGAAACAATGCTATCCTGTCACCTCTGGTCTTTCTCTCCATTAAACCAGACATAACCTAATTCCAGCAACCGTTCCTTGTATGTTTTAGCTGATCACCTTTGTTGCTCTTCTCTGCACTCTTTCCAGAGTCTCAATATCTTTTTTACATCGTGGTGACCCAAACTGGATGCAGTATTGTTCCCCTCCCCCTCCAATTTGCAGGACCCCTTCCTTCCAGGAAACACACAGCCTTTGGATAAAGAGGATGTCAGGCCTAGATGCTAATAGAAGCCCGAATTGTGTTCCTTTCTCCTCTACGGCAGAGAGGGTGCCGTATTCCCTGTCAAAGGCACCTAGAGATTTATCCTTTCTAATTTCATTTTTAAATGTCAGCAAGCAAAGGCTTCGTTAGCATTCAGCTCGGTAAGGCATCTCATGGCCACCGTAGAGCCAAGACGAAGATGGATTTACTCGTCCAATAACATCCTGCCAGGGTTTCTCATCATGTCACGGCTTCCAAAAGCCAATTATAAATCCATCCATCTGTAGAGGCACTCGTTGATTTGCATCAGGTCTTCAGCATTCAGAGAAAGGTTTAACCTTTCCTCTACGCAGATTCCTAGCTGGACAGGGTTTTTTTCCCCCCTTCCTTTCTCTGATGAGAGAGAAAGCAGAGGTCCTGTTCTGTGGGCTGCAGGAAGCACCTGTCTATTCCTTTAAGGCAGCGGTTCTCCACCTGTGGGTCGGGACCCCATTTGGGGTCGAACGACCATTTCACGGGGGTCACCAAACAACGCAGTCCGCCATTTTTTCCCCCCTTTTCCTTAGCCGTGCTACTCCCTTTTATTCTATTGGCTTTTGAAAGCCAATAGAATAGACTCTCTTGAATAGAGTCTAATTCTATTGGCTTTCCAAAGCCAATAGGAATTGTCCAGGCGGTCTCTGCCCTGCTGAGCCCGCCAAAAGTCCCATTCCGCAAATGGTGCTGCAAGTTGTCTGCAGCGAAGGCGAGCTGTCTGGAAGTTTCCACCCCTTCCTGCTGAGCAACTACTAAAAATGTAAGTAAAAAGAGGGCCAGGGGTGGGAGGTGGGAGGCCGGCGGGCCCAGGGAGGGTTGCTGGTGCGTGTGGGGCCCAGTGGGTGCCTTACCTCCCTTGGGCTGGGCCAGTTGGTGGCCCAGCCGGTGGTCGGCCTGCGCCATCTCTGCCGCTTGCCAGCTACGCCTCGGCCGGCACAGGGGGCGGCACCACACATGCGCGGCGCTCCCGGGCAGGGAAAGTCCTCGACCTACGACTAGTTGGGTAGTCCTCGACTTACGACCGGTTGGGTAGTCCTCGACTTACAACCGGTTGGGGTTGCGGCATTAAAAAGGTTGAGAACCACTGCTTTAAGGGTAATATCACCATCATTTTATATCAGCTTTCGATTTGGATGTTGAGGCAGGTCTATTCTGTATTTCTCTCCATTACTTAGTAACTAAGGTAGTTACTTAGTTGGCAAAAAGGATCAGCTGATGCTGTCTCCTTATTTAAGGCCACACTTGGAATATTGTATCCAGTTTTGGTCACCATGATGTAAAAAAGATTTTGAGACTCTAGAAAGAGTACAGAGCATCAAAGATAATTAGGGGACTGGAGGCTAAAGCATATAAGGAGTGATTGCTGGAATTGGGCATGTCTAGTTTAACGAAGAGAAGGACGAGGGGGGACATGATAGCAGTGTTCCAGTATCTCAGGGGCTGCCACAAAGAAGAGGGAGTCAAGCTATTTTCCAAAGTGCCTGGAGGCAGGACAAGAAGCAACGGATGGAAACTAATCAAGGAGAGAAGCAATCTAGAACTAAGGAGAAACTTCCTGATGGTTAGAACAATTAACCAGTGGAACAACCTGCCTCTAGAAGCCGTGAATGCTCCAACACTGGAAGTTTTTAAGAAGAGACTGGACAGCCATTTGTCCGAAATGGTGTAGGGTTTCCTGCCTGAGCAGGGGGTTGGACTAGATGACCTCCAAGGTCACTTCCAATTTAATATTGTTGTTGATGTTGTTATTATTTTTATTATTATTATTATTATTATTATTATTATTATTATTATTATTATTATTATTATTATTATTATTATTATTAACAACTGTCCCCTGCTTGGTGCTTCTAAAGTTTTGGGAATTTAAACGTAAATCCAGTTTTAGATCAGATACCGCCCTCTAGTGCACAACATCTACAATTACAGAATGCAGACCCTGGATTTTATCTTATTTTTGTATCTTATTCGTATTAAGATTTGTGTGCCACTTCTTTCCTGAGAAGCAACTTAGCTTCACATTGGCTGCCAGAGATAAAGTGGAGAATCTTAACTGTCAGAGAGGGAATCTGTGTCATACTATAATAACAATAAGGCAGTTTTACTTGGAACAGCTTACAATCTGCGATCTTTAACCTTTACCCCCCTCCAGTGACAAAGCCCACCTTTCCCAGGTCCTTGAGAAGGACTCGCTAGGTAGATAAATATGCCAAATCCAATTTAAGCAGATGGCTGATTGTGTGACCCACCATGCATTGCAAAGATTCATTTATGACCAAGTGGAGCAGCACCTCTCCTAACCAGGGTGCTATCCGTGGTGCTGAAAGACATCCTTAAAAAATCAGGGCCTCAATTCACAATTGCTCTATATATGTTGTGCTGTGTGTCACAACAGAAATTCCTAGCTCTGCTAGACTGTCCTCTTTCCTGCAGTATCAATGCTATAGGCAGTCCTCCTGCTTTCCAGCAATGGAGAATTTGCTACTGGTCAACATGCCGTCCTTGAGCTTTTATTGCCAGCTCCTCATCCATCATGTGTGCAGCCTGCTTGGAAAAAAAAAAGTTATTGGGGATTAATTATCAGCTCATCCTGCAACTTAGCTCTATCTTGCATGCTTACATTGCCAAGAAGGAAGTGGAAAGAGCCAGGAAACATAACCTCTTGGGAATACAGAGCTTTATGAAGGAATCATAACTGCTCTCCATGATCTTCCCTGGGACTTCTTTAATGCCCACTAAATTCTTCCACAGTTGACTTATACACCATTCTTTTGAAATTCGAAGAGAATTAGAAAAAGAAGAACAAAACTTTGCTAACATTAACATGACCCAAGAAAGCAGAATTCTGTTTCCTGTACAGGTAGTCTTCATCTTAATTCGTTTAGTGACTGTTTGAGGTTGCAACAGTACTGGAAAATGTGACTTACAACCATTTTTCACACTTATAACCATTGCAGCATCCCTGTGGTACCTTGATCAAAATTCAGACACTTGGCAACTGATCACATTTATGACTTGGAGCTGATTGAAATAACTGTCCTGATTCTTCTCCAGTTTCTTTATTTTCCCTTCTTTTCCTTTTTTTTTGGGGGGGGGGATATAACTTCTCATTTGTTGAAGAATTTTGAAGAACTCAAAATTGGCCCAAAACTTGTGAATGTGGACTTCAGTGCCATCTAATTGGCTTAAGTCTCATCCAGGGATTCTGTCCTGTTGATGGATCCCGCAGAACAAATAACTAGATGATTAAAGGTCCACTCAAACTTTTTAACGGGAGAATTTATGACTTTCCTTTTTGATTCTGGACTTTTAAGAGATTTTTTTTCCCCTGTTAGCTTTAATCTACCTCTCTAAAAGCAACAGAAAAGTCTCCATCTAACAAATTGCAATGCTTTGAAATGCCATCTTGACCCATCTATTGATGTCCGCCATCCAAAGAGAGTCCCTACAGTCAATTCTTGAATGCAAGTAGGGAAAGAGGAGATTTCCTCAAAAATTCCACAAAAATTTGGAACCTCTGTGAATCCTTATTTTCGAGAAGACAAAGAGGGTTTATGCTGAATCCATAAGCACCAAGTCATGTTGTTTCAGATGCTCTTCTTTTGTAATCCATTTCAAAAATGAAATTTCTGCCATCCAAATTGAGGAATAGAATAGAATAGAATAGAATAGAATAATAATATAGAATAGAGTAGAGTAGAGTAGAGTATAGAATCTTGGAGGTCTTCTAGTCCAGCCCCCAGCTCAAGCAGGAGGTCCTATACCATATCAGTCAGATGATTGTCTAGTCTTTTAAAAAAAAACTTCCAGTAATGGAGCACCCACAATTTCTTGGGTTAAGCTGTTCCATTGGTTGATTGTCCTCAGTGTCAGGAAGTTTCTCCTTAGATCCAGGTTGCTTCTCTCCTTGATCAGCTTCCAACCACTGTTTCTTGTCCTTCTCTCTGATGCTCTGGTGAACAACCTGTCCCCCTCTGCCTTGTGGCAGCCCCTCAGATACTGGAATGCTGCTATCATGTCTCCCTATTTCTTCTTTTCTTCAGACTAGTCCAGCGGTAGGCAACCTGGGCTCTTTTATGACTCGTGGACTTCAACTCCCAGAATTCCCGAGCCAGCCATGCTGAGAAAAAATGGAGAGGTTTCCATGCTGAGCCATGCTGGCTCAAGAATTCTGGGGGTTGAAGTCCACGAGTCATAAAAGAGCCAAGGTTGCCTACCCCTGGACTAGCCAAACCCAAGTTCTGCAGCCGTCTTTTGTACGTTTTGGTCTCCAGGTGTTTGATCATCTTAGTTGCTTAATAACGTAATAACTGATTGCAAAAAGTTTCACAGAGGCTAGCAAACAATTGTCAAGGGGTTCCTGTATACCAGTGTGTCAAAAGCAAGAATATACAATATACAATGTCCGGAACTACAACACAGTGTTTCCCAACCTTAGTTGGGTGGGGTATTCGGGGAGTTGAAGTCCACACATCTTAAAATGGCTAAGGTTGGGAAACGCTGCCCTATACATTTTCTATTCCCATAGGTTTGCGCTGTTTAAAATCTAGAGACACAATATTCTTTTTCACATACCAAGGATGCGCACAACCCTACTGAGGTACCTGTTTTTTGTTTTAATAGGCCAATGTTTCTTGACCTCAGCAACTTTTTAAGATGTGCGGACATCAACTCCCAGAATTCCATAGCTGGCTGGGGGAATTCTGGGAGTTGAAGTCCACACCTCTTATAAGTTGCTAAGGTCAAAAAGCACTGTATACTGTAGTAATAGACTAAATGAATTCCCGGTAATAGTGATTGGCATTATTTCAGAGCTGCTGTGAAATCTTGATTTCACATCTGCTTCTAAAAGCGAACAGCCAAAAACTACCTTTGAGGTCCCCCTTGAGTGAGTGTGGACAAGGAGTTTTTAGAACAGGGAACAGGGAAAATATTTGTGAACAACTTTGAGAGAATTAATAATACGTAATAGTTCAGCAAAGCAAAACCACCAGCACAGACTAGCATTAGATGGCACTGTTGCCATTTGAAGCCTGTTGTAAAGCAATTGTATTGCTGTGAAACAGAAATATGATCTAGGCTTCTGAATATGGTTGCTCACAACATTTTCGAAAGCATGGGTGTCAAACTCGCCGCATCACGTGACGTGTCGCGATGTATCACAACTTTTTTTGCATTGCCGGAGCTGGGGTGGGCACGGCCTCTGTATGACGCAACTGGCCCATGGGCTGGCAGTTTGACACCCGTCTTCTAAAGAGAGGAGATTGAATTCTGCATTTGGAGTGAACTAACTCATCATTCCAAGAGTTAAAACAGCTGATCAGAGAGGAGATATTTAGGAATAAACTTGAGGGAACAGACAGATAAACATAATGAGAATTTCAGAGATGATAGATAGATAGATAGATAGATAGATAGATAGATAGATAGATAGATAGATAGATATGGATGGATAGATATGGATAGACAGACAGACAGACAGATAGATAATAGATGGATGATAGATAGATGATAGATGAAATAGATAGCCAGCCAGACAGATGATAGACAGACAGATAGACAACATTTAACAGGTTGCCCATCTCAACTTGGTGATACTGGTGGCTAAAGGATACATAAAACCCCTGTGTTTTCTACACATTTCTTGCAAACGTATACTTCCTTGTGCTACTTTGAAAACATGCGCATTTCCAAAGCCATTTATCAGATCTATCCGATTAGATGATAGACAGACAGACAGATATATAAAAAAGGAAAAATATTTTAATTTGAAGAAATGCAAAACCCAGCAGGCTCCAGCAACCCTTTTGCCTTTAATGTATTCCAATTAGTCATCTTCCATTAAAGAAAATCAAAGGAAGTCCTGTGGGGAAGGAAAAAGAGAAACAAATTTTGCTCCTGGACACAATAAAATTTAGGCTGACAGAAAGGAAGGAGGGGAGAAAGGAAATCTTACAGGAGGAAAATAATTTTTAAAAATATGGAAACTCTATAATTGTGCAAATCAGAGCAACTATCCCAAAATATTTGCTTCTGATCTGTCAACTCTCTTGCTCAGATTTCAAAAAGTTCCATATTACATCTATCTATCTATCTATCTATCTATCTATCTATCTATCTATCTATCTATCTACTTATTTATTATCTACCTACCTACCTACCTACCTACCTACCTATCTATGTATCTATCTATCTATCTATCTATCTATCTATCTATCTATCTATCTATCTATCTATCTATCTATCTATCTATCTATCTAATTCAGGGGTCTTCAAACTTGGCCCTTTTATGACTTGTGGACTTCAACTGGCTGAGTGTGCCTGGCTGAGGAATTCTGGGAGTTGAAGTCCACAAGTCATAAAAAGGCCAAGTTTGAAGACCCCCAATCTAACTGAATGCAATTCCTAAATATGTTTTCTAGCTTATTATTACCTGCAGTTTCAAAATCTGGTTCCAGGTTTGGCTTGTCAAGAAATGTTCACAAGTCAGATTAAAAGCAGTTAAGGGGGCCTATCTAGCACCATGTGGCGGTCTTGAGCCAAACTTGGTAGACCCCAGACTCTTAATTAGTATTTGATGGAGATTCCAAGGTCTTTGGTCCTTGGCCAAAGTTTTTGACCCTTGGCAACTTTAAGAGGTATGGACTTCATCTCCCAGAATTTCTCAGCCAGTAGAATTCTGGGAATTGACATCCAGACATCTTAAAGTTGCTAGTTAAAAAAACACTGGTTTAGATTGAGATGGTTAGAAGCCATTTTGATAATATTGGCTAGAAACTGCAAGGGGTACCAAGTCCCTTGCTTCACTTAAGAATGTTGCAAAGCTGCATCTAAATGAAGCTTATGCTTTGCCTAATGGATTATCTTTCAGCAGTATGTCAATTTTCCTCACCTAAATAAAGGGAAATAATCTGAGTTTGACTGTTTCCAAAGCCCAATGAATAAGTGGCTTCCACTAGGGAATATTTCAGATTAATTGCTTGACCTCCTCCTCCTCCCAATATCTTAATAATAAAACACTTTCCTGCATGCATATTTAGAAAGGATAAGTTCAAATGTATCAGTGAATAATAACAATAAAACTTATCTGAAGAAATTCCAGCAATTCACTCTCAAGACAGAAAAATAACTAGTGGGTTTGGAGGAACAAATAGCGTGCTGAAAGAGCCAATTCTAGCTTTGCTGATCTTTTGATTTTAATTGATAATATGCTGTATTCATTTCAATTTATCATTGTCTGATACATTCATAAAAATATGCACTTCGGTGGGATCTGAATGCTTTCAGAATGTATTCATTAAACAGATAGTTAGATGCATTCACACTCTGACAGATAAAACATAATGCAGAGTAATAGATTAAATTTTCCATTTTTCTAAGCGCTTTGTATCTTGATCTTGCTGTAAAATAAAATGTAGATATATTCAAAAGCGTAACTTAGGATAGCCAAGAAAAACTCTTTTTTTGTCGCTGTCCAGGATTATGCAGGTAATCCGTGATTTATAGCAGTTCATTTCATGACCAATTTAATGTTACAACAGCACTGAAAAAAGTGAGTTATGACTGTTTTTCACACTTATAACCATTGCAGCATCCCAGGGTCATGTGATCAAAATTCAGACGCTTGGCAACTGACTTGTATTTATGACGGTTGCAGTGTCCAGGGCTCACGGGATCCCCTTTTGTGATCTTCTGACAACCAAAATCAATGGGGAAGCCAGATTCACTTAACAACTGTGTCCCTAACAACTGCAGTGATCCACTGAACAACTGTGGCAAGAAGCGTTGTTAAATGGGGCAAAGCAACTGTCTTGCATAGCAACAGAAATTTTGGGCAGAGTTATGGCCGTAAGTCAAGGACTACCTATAATTTTTGGAGGACTGAATTTGGCTTTTGTTAAGTAGGATTATGGCAGGACAAGATTTGCATTTGATTTCATTCACAACACGTTAACTATTTTTTAAATGGATATGATTACCCTCCAGGAAAGCTACGGACAGTTCCAAAATAGGTACGAAGCTAGCTTGCGTCTGTAGCTTTTTAAAGCCGCTGTGTCAGTTCCTGGCAAATAGATGGGGAAGAAATGGAGGTAGGGACAGATTTTATTTTTCTGGGCTCCAAGATCACCGCAGATGGAGCTGCAGCCAAGAAATTAAAAGACGCTTGCTCCTGGGGAGGAAAGCTATGGCACATCTAGACAGCATACTAAAAAGCAGAGACATCACCCTGCCAACAAAAGTGCGTATAGTCCAGGCCATGGTTTTCCCAGTTGCAATGTATGGCTGTGAAAGTTGGACCATAAGAAAGGCTGAGCGCAAAAGAATTGAGGCCTTTGAACTATGGTGCTGGAGAAGACTCCTGCGAGTCCCTTGGACTGCAAGGCGTTCAAACCGGTCAGTCCTAGAAGAGATCAACCCCGACTGCTCTTTAGAAGGCCAGATCCTGAAGTTGAAACTCAAATACTTTGGCCACCTAATGAGAAAGAAGGACTCACTGGAGAAGGGCCTAATGCTGGGAAAGATTGAGGGCAATAGAAGAAGGGGACGACAGAGAATGAGATGGCTGGATGGAGTCACTGAAGCAGGAGGTGTGAACTTAAATGGACTCCAGAAGATGGTAGAGGACAGGAAGATCTGGAGGAACGTTGTCCATGGGGTCATGATGGGTCGGACATGACAACAACAACAACAAGGTGTCTATTCCCTAAACAGGACATAGCTGCTTTAAACAGTTGCAGACAAGGCTTACATTTCTCCCTCCCCACACACCCCAAAGTGCTTTTTTGGAAATCAAATCCAATGCAGGCATCTCAGCAAGTTCTGCCAATTTCACCATCCACTCCTCCAAAGCTTCTTGAAACCATCTCAAATCCCCTGAAGGCAGGACAAGAAGCCACGGATAGAAACTAAACAAGGAGAGAAGCAACCTAGCACTAAGGAGAAATTTCCCAACAACGAGAACAATTAACCAGTGGAACCGCCTGCCTCCAGAAATTGTGGGTGCTCCATCATTGGAGGCTTTCAAAAAGAGACTGGACAACCATTTGTCTGAAATGGTATAGGGTCTCCTGCTTGACCTCCACGGTCCTCTGTAACTCTAATTCTGTTATTCCTCCATTGCGAATATTTCTGTATTTAAATTACAGAAGCACTTTCGAAGGCCATTCAAATTTGGAATGACTTTCCCGAAAGTAGTTTCACGCACCATTTGTCCTAAGGAAGCAGATTTCAGATGCTCCTTCAGAGAGGGAAAAAATAAGTAAATACAAGATGGAACGTAAAAGTATGGAACTTCTCAGTCATCGAGATACATCAGCTCCCTGCGATTTGATTTTACAAAAATGAAAGAATGAATTAGCCCCGAGGAAGTCAATGCTCAGTTCTGTCTTAGAAAGACAAGAGGCAGTTACACGTACTGCCACCCACCCACCCGTGTTTTCTTTAAAACATGCTTGGATTATCTCGGAAACAATTAGCAAGCAAAACCACTGAAGAGAATTATGCATTCAGCTTCTTCGGTTACCCCATGACAGATGAAATCAATTAAGTTATTTTCAGCGCTACAGGATTAATAATGAATAGACTGCTAATGAGAGACAATATCGCCACAAAATTGTTTGGGGAAACTTTTTTTTTTCTTCATCCAGGGAGCGGCTAATTTTAGCATCTCTTCTCGAGCCTTTTGTAATATCTCCTGCTCAAGACTGGACGGCAGCAATGAATGCTTGAGGGCCATCCCTTGAAGATGTTTCAGAACTTGTAGTCAATGGAAAAGCAGGGCTAAAAGGAGTGGATTTGGCTTGTAAAGAGCCTAAAAGGAATACAATTTCTTTTTTCTTTTTCTCTTGATGTCTTTTTCTTTCTCTCCTCCCCATAAGCTGAGACTGACCTGTTACCATGATTGTGTAACTCCTGTGTGTTGCATTTATTTATTTATGTACGAGACTTATATACCGCTTTAAGTGCAAGCACTCTCTAAGCGGTGTACACCAGTAAGCAATGTATATATATATTTACATTGCCCCCAGCAATCTGGGTCCTCATTTTACCTGCCCCAGAAGGATGGAAGGCTGAGTCAACCTTGAGCCGGTGAGATTTGAACCGCTGACCTGCTGAACACAGTCAGCTAAAATGGCCTGCAGTACTGCACTCTAACTGCTGCGCTACCTCGGCTCTTTAGCATTGCTAAATGTTGGATGTGTTTGTACTTGCTGTAATGACTGTGGTTGCAAAATTAAACCCAACTGCTTGAGTTTGCAACATTTGTTGAAATGCATAGTTGCTAAACATGTTTTAGCCCAATGTGTTACGCTGGTCCTGCTCTTGCTTTGCTAGACGTAAAACCATTAAACCAAGTTATGAATGCTGGTATCATCTTATAACAACAATTCATCTAGTATTTGTTCTAAAATAGAGGCGTCCAACCTTGGCAACTTTAAGACTTGTGGACCTCAAGCATGGCTGGGGAATTCTGGAAATTGAGGTCTCCAGGTCTTAAAATTGCTCTACGTAAAGCAAAGAATTACGGGACGTTCTTGACTTACAACCCTAATTTTTTGGCTGAGGCTAGAATATAGGAATTGTTCCTGGGAAAGCTTGAAGCCAACTAGAGCAGAAGTCCCCAACCCCCCGTCTGTGGACTGGCACCGGTCCGCGGCATGCCAGAAACCAGTCTGCACAAACAAGCAAAGCCCCATCCGCTGGATGCAGGCAGCACACGAAACCACGCACCCTCCGGTCTATGGAAAAACCTCTTTCCACAGAACTGGTCCCTGGTGCCCAAAAGGTTGGGGACCTCTAAACTAGAGAACACCCAATGTTCATTCTTCAGTCCCTTCAACGGAAGTCTGATTTATAGAAACAGACAAGTATAGCTCTTTGATCAATGAAATAAAAGAAGGTTCCCGACTGAGATGTGAAAATACTAGATCCCAGAGTTCTTCTGGAGTGAGAGCTTGAAGCCCAATCAACCATCATCAAAATCTCTGCTCTGAAATTAATAGGATGCAAATCAGCAGTGGATATTTAGAATAAAACAAAATAACAGAGTTGGAAGGGATCTTGGAGGTCCTTCTAGTCCAACTCCCTGCTCAGGCAGGAAACCCTATATAATAATAATAATAATAATAATAATAATAATACAACCAATAGTAATAGGTGCCTTGTGTGCAATCACAAAACAACTGGCACACCACTTGGACACCATCATCAGCATTGACAAATTCGCCATTAGTCAATTGCAAAAGGCAGCCTTACTGGGAACTGCTTCCATCCTGCGATGATATCTGTAATACCATCAAACATCCACATCTGCGTGTCCCAGGTCCTTGGTAAGGACTCGATAGGTAGACAAAATGTCAAATCCAGTCTGAACATCTGGCTGACTATGCAATGATCAATAATAATAATAATGGATAGTGGACATGGCAGTGCCTGGAGACAGCAGAATAGACGAGAAAGAACTGGAGAAGATAACAAAATACAAAGACCTACAAATAGAAATAGAACGACTATGGCAAAGGCAAGCAGGGGTAGTATCCATAGTAATAGGTGCCTTGGGTGCAATCCCAAAACAACTGGAGTGCCACTTGGACACCATCATTGGCATTGACAAATTCACCATTAGTCAATTGCAAAAGGTAGCCTTACTAGGAACTGCTTCCATCCTGCAACGATATCTGTAATATCATCAAACATCCACATCTGCCTATCCCAGGTCCTTGGTAAGGACTCGATAGGTAGACAAAAATGCCAAATCCAGTCTGAACATCTGGCTGACTATGCAATGATCAATAATAATAATAATAATGGATAGTGGACATGGCAGTGCCTGGAGACAGCAGAAAAGAAGAGAAAGAACTGGAGAAGATAACAAAATACAAAGAGCTACAAATAGAAATGGAACGACTATGGCAAAGGCAAGCAGGGGTAGTATCAATAGTAATAGGTGCCTTGGGTGCAATCCCAAAACAACTGGAATGCCACTTGGACATCATCATCAGCATTGACAAATTCGCCATTAGTCAATTGCAAAAGGTGGCCTTACTAGGAACTGCTTCCATCATGCGATGAGATCTGTAATACCATCAAACGTCCACATCTGCCTATCCCAGGTCCTTGGGAAAGACTCGATAGGTAGACAAAATGCCAAATCCAGTCTGAACATCTGGCTGACTGTGCGATGATCCATAATAATCAGGTTGAAAGGGAACTTGGAGGTGCTTCTAGTCCAATTCCCTGGTCAGGCAAGAAACCCTATATATCATTTCATACCTTTGATTTCATTAGGAGTTAGATATTATTACTTTTTGTCCTAGATTGAGGTTAATTTGCTCCTATTTAACGAACTCTTTTCAAAACAGAGTACATGGTTCATGTGGGTTAGTTTATTAGCCCAAAGTATTTTCCCTCTCTTCTTTGTCAAATCACTATTTTGCTGCTTTTTCTCCCCCAAGCTGCCAAAACAAGGGCATTTTTCTCTGCCACTTTTAAGATATTAACTTCATTACATTTCACAAAGCAGTGATTTATATAAATTACAGGGGGTTGCATCCAAAACCCTTGCTGTGCCGCAATTTAGCTAGTGACATCTACAGTTCAGATTGGTTCCCCTCCCCCCTGTTAAGTTATCTGAGACTCTAGTTTCTGGGGATATTTTTCATGTGAATTGGACATTTAAGGGAGCATACGAAGATATAAAAGTGTGTGCTTTTTATATTAAAAAAAGTCCATTTATATTGTAGTTTGCTATGAGAAGAGGGAAAAGAGAAAAATATTGGGCTTGGCAGGGTGAGATACAATCAATCTGATTTCAGAGTGCACTATTTTATTTTGTTTAAGAAAAACGAGAAGACTTTGCAGATCACGTTCTACAGAATTAAGGAGGCAATAAAGAACTTGTGTGGATGGAGATAGGTAATTTATACATATACACACACACACATCTCTCTCTATATTCCATCGACCAGGGATATGACTTGATTTAAGACACATTTAAGTCTTCCTTTAAAATTAGTGAGACTCATTGTTGCATAGAGGTAGATATATATTCAAGGATGCCATAAACGATTTTTCCATTTGAATCAGTGGAACTTAAAAGTGCCAAAAATAATTGTACATTTGAATGCCGCGCAGAGAAATATTCCTGCATTTTCTCCCCATCAGTTCTCATTAAACGTGATGAATCGGCTCTGGATTTGAAAATTTTTCAACACAGGTTGTCCTCAACTACCACAATTGAGACCAAAATTTACTGTTGTCCTTCCGCACCTCACCATCCAGTCAGAGCTGAAGAAGCTTCTTGGATGAGAAGCGAAAGGTCTTCAAAGAAAAAACAAAGAAAGTCCAGTTGATTCCTGAAAAAGCACTTTTGGGATAACCATGACCTGGATGCTGAGAATCTCCATAGACATTAATAGGAGTCATTTGCTCGTCTATGCGCACACAAGAGTGTGATTTCCCTATTTGGATGAGAAGTCTAACTTTATTCACCACTAGGCATGATACTATAGGAGATTTTCTTTCTTTCTTTCTTTCTCTTTCTTTCTTTCTTTCTTTCTTTCTTTCTTTCTTTCTTTCTTTCTTTCTTTCTTTCTTTCTTTCTTTCTTTCTTTTTTCCTTCCTTCCTTCCTTCCTTCCTTCCTTCCTTCCTTCCTTCCTTCCTTCCTTCCGTTGTATTTCCTTTTCGGTTTTCATGATCCCCCGTCTTTTCTCCAAGTAGATCAAGTTAACCTAAAACCTGTATTTCCCCAAAGAACTAGTGATGTGCTCAGGGTCTCCAATCAACTTCATAGTTCAAAGAGCAGGGCTACTCAAACTCTTCAAATCTTGCCTTCTTTTCTTTTTTTAAAAAATAGCTTTCAAAGCATCGTATCAACTTTCTTGTAAAAACAGCCCAGCAAACACCACAAGGAAGCAAGCAGATTTTTTTTTTTAAAAAAAGGGGGAATAATGTGGTTGTCCTACCCAGAAATTTGACAATATTCATGGATTGATGGATGAATGGAAAGATGAATGAATGAATGGAAGGTGGGATGGATGGATGGATGGATGGAAAGATGGATAGATAAAATATATGCTATTTTGTCTCCCCCCCCCGTATCTTATTGACAACAACAACAAAAAAACTCACCTCTTCCTGTATAAACTCATTAACACCTTTCACTGTAAGCCCCTTCTACCAAGCTCTTTATTATTTCCACGGATGTTTGAACATTCATTGTCAAGTCAGATTGGGACCAATGTTTATGATACACAGTAATTAATCACTGTGATTTCACATTAGCATAATTATTACATTAGGGAAGAAGGTGGGTGAGACATTTAGTCACAGTCATCCTTGTCTCTAGAACATCCGTTGGAGTCAATAATAGGATTTTTAAAATTGTTAACCTGTTTAACAGGTTAAAGTCCCCTAGTGAAGGAGAAGTCACCACATCAGCTTCCAACTTGTTCCATTGACCTGACAGCTCATAAGATCAGGGTGTTCCTTCTGATGTCCCGCTTAAACCTCTTCCTGACGGTAGATGTCACCCATTAGCGACCATCCATTCATCTGGAATTATAGGGAACACATCCACTCCCTTTTCTGTCTGACCATCCTTCAAATATTTGATAGACTGCTATAATCTCTGAGCCCAACTGTCTTTTTTTGGAGGTTGGGCCTGGCCTTAAAAACCTGAATTTCAATTTCTGAGATGCTCCAAAGTCCACAAGGAAGACTTTTGATGAGGTAGCGCAAGTGTGTGGGCTCATTTCAACTCTCTTGCTGAACTATCTCTGCAGGCATTCCTGAAATTATCTAGAGAGCCATGTAGTCTGTTTTAAAAACAAAAATCACACACACACACACACACACACACACACACACACACAAACACACACACGGGAAGATCTACCTTATCAAACATTCTCCAACAATTTCTTTGGGGGATGGGATTTTGCCATGCATTTTCTCCCACCCAGAAAGTTTTATGTGGAAAAGATGTGGATTTTGACTGGATCAGAGCCCTGATCATTATACTGCATCCTTTACCTCCTTGAGAATTTGCTGTTGCTTAGCAACTAGGGATGGAAAGGATGGTTTAAAAGAAATGGTGGGGAACAGGGCATTCCATAGGAGCCAGTCCTACCCATGAAGAACATAACATCCTGGTCTTGTGATCTGCTGGGATGGAGGAGTGAATATTTTTGTGGTTGCTGAATAGCCAACATTAAGTTTTTCCATTCTTTTTAGAGAAGAATGTGTGCGTGCATTTTTCTTAGGTCAATGATACTTTGATGCAGAACACCTCAAAGCTTTGCCAGACATCTGGAAGGATGATAGGTTATTCCCTTTGGCACTCTTTATTTTATTCATTTAATTGAGCTATGTTGTTGTTGTTAATTGCGAAGTCATGTCCGACCCATTGCGACCCCATGGACAACGTTCCTCCAGGTCTTCCTGTCCTCTACCATCTTCTGGAGTAAGTACACACCTACTGCTTCAGGGACTCCATCCAGCCATCTCATTCTCTGTCGTCCCCTTTTTCTATTGATCTTTCCCAGCATTAGGCCCTTCTCCAGTGAGTCCTTCCTTCTCATTAGGTGGCCAAAATACTTGAGTTTCAACTTCAAGATCTGGCCTTCTAAAGAGCAGTCGGGGTTGATCTCTTCTAGGACTGACCGGTTTGAACGCCTTGCAGTCCAAGGGACTCGCAGAAGTCTTCTCCAGCACCATAGTTCAAAGGCCTCAATTCTTTGGCGTTCAACCTTTCTTATGGTCCAACTTCCACAGCCATACATTGCAACTGGGAAAACCATGGAATTGAGCTATAGGATGAATAAAATCAACATTTAAAGGGCAGGATATCCAGATATCTGGAAAACCTTAGTCTGGTTTTGCAATGTCAAATGGAAGAAGACCCTCACTGTTGTAATCCATGCTTGTAAATTTCACAGTTGAAATTCATTAATAAAGATGGTTGCCTATTGAATGGAGAGCTTGACCCTGACTGAACACCCTGGGGAGAAGGGTGGAGAAATCCCTAATAAAGGAGATCTGCTACAAAGATCCTTCATTAAAATATGGTGGCTCTCCAAGATTTCAGACAGAACTGAAGTCTTTCCCTTCTTATGTGGAGAGCTTTGGGGTCAAGACTAGGACCTCATTCTTGACTTGGCTACAGGGTAGACAAATCCAACTCAAGCTGGCCTGTTTCATGACCCGAATAAATGTCCTTTCATTGCTATTTGAAGGATCTCTACAGTCACCCTTTGGGATTGCTGTTAATCCTATTCACAGATCATGAAATCCTCTCTTAGCCAGGATAGATACCTAGCATTTGAAGACAGACAGAGAGAATCTACCTCTGAATAATTGTTGGAAGGTCCTGAGTGTACACACTTACAGCTAGTCCTCAATTTACAACTGCAATTGGGAGTGGAACTTCTGCGATTGTTAAGTGAGCTGTACCTGATTTTACGACTATTTGGCCCTAAGTTATTAAGTGTGTTTTCATGGTTATTAAGCGAATTACACAATTGTGAAGCAAATTTGGCTTCCCCACTAAGTCTGCTTGTCAGAGGCTGACTGGGAGAATCACAAATGGCAAACCATCCCGGGAGGCTGCAAACATTGTAAATACATTCCAGTTGCCAAATGCTCAAATTGTAATGATGTAAGCATGGGGGATACTGTGATAACTGCTGGTAAGTCATTTTTTTTCCTCGCATGATCGTAACTTTAAATGGCCACTAAAGGAAGGATCACAAGTCAAAATTACCTGTGTAGCTTTTTAAAAACCCACAAAGAACGAAGTAGATTTTTGCTCAAACCACACAGATTACAAGACAGCTTGCGACAGTCTCTGGCTAAGAGGTTGACATCCTTCCGAGACAGGTGACCACTTTGCTTTGGGTCCTTCGGCAGTTGACCGACCGTAATTAATTCACATCAGCAGCATTTATAGGGGAGATCAGTAATTTCGCCGTGCAAGTACAATAACCACCAGCCCATCAGACAAGAGTGATATCTGTCCACGAGCAATTGATTTGTGCAATCGAAGCAAGCTTTGATGGATGGCCCGGGCCCCGTGCAATGAGACATCCATTCTCATGTAGTAACTATGGCAATTAATTGGAAACACGAGGTTCTCCAGCTATTTCACTGGAAACCAGGGAGGAGGAAAAAAACTATTTAAAAAAGATGGTGGTTGTTTTTTTTTTGTTGTTGTTTAAAAAAAATGCCTTTTCAAATCTCTTAATCTCAGGAGGTCACTGAGCTAATTATCATGATTATTGCTGCAGTCTTTCATCAACTCTTTGCCAATCCCTAAAAAAAGCCTCCCCTTTCACCTGGAAACAACCTGTTACCTGCATTATTGGATTTCAAACGGCTAATTATCTCGTTAGAAAAGGGTGAGAATCCTTTAAAGGTTTATACAGTATTAAGCAAGGCTGGGCAAAGGGATGGCTATCAGGGATCCTACCCAGCACGGCTATAAATCTCAGCCCTCAAAATTCCTCTTTTCTGTATCCAGAAAACTCCCAGGGCATCTGGAAATGAGTTGCTTTATTGCAGACCTGAATGAAGCTAGACACCAGGGAAGATTTGCCTACTAGGGCGCACCACAGTCAAAGCTGGGAGCTGGTTCTATTTCCCAAGGTTTAAAGTCAAGGCTGTTTCTTCTCATCTTCCCAGGTAATGGATATTTGATGGTTACTTTTATGGATTTTGAAAGGGCTTGAGGTATATTGACTTAAGGGCTCTCAAGGCTGGTCCGTGCTACACTGACTCTATTCCTTACAGAGACGTGTTCTTCCTTTATCTCTCCTGTTTTATACCTGTCACCTTTGGCTGATCAAATTTTCTTCCTTTTTTGCCTTCTTTCTTGCCCCTGAAGCTGGAATTGCTTCCCTCCAGGATCTTCTCTTACTTTTTTTTCCAGATTGACCCATGCTGGGAAATATTTGGAGCAGATCTTCATTCCTGTGATTACCTGATGCAGATTTTTCCAGTCGTTGGCTGGACTGGTTTTCCCCTGCTCAAAATAAGAGAGTTGGAAGGGACCTTGGAGGTCTTCTAGTCCAACCCCTTGCTGAAACAGGAAACCCTATACCATTTCAGACAAATGGCTGTCTGATCTTTTCTTAAAAGCCTCCAGCGATGGAGCACTCACAATTTCTGAAGGCAAGCTGTTCCACTGGTTGATTGTTCTCACCATTAAGAAATTTCCCCTTAGTTCCAGGTTGGTTGTCTCCTTGGTTAGTTTCCAACCATTGTTTCTTGCTCTGCCTTCAGGTGCTTTGGAAAATAGATTGACCCCCTCTTCTTTGTGGTAGCCCCTCAAATATTGGAAGACTCGTCTCATGTCAGCGAATCCTTTTTTTCATTAAACTTGACATACCCAATTCCTGCAATCGTTCCTCATATGTTTTTACCACCAGTCCCCTAATCATCTTTGTTGCTCTTCTCGGCAGTCTGGTCACTGAATCTCTCAGTGGGTAGAAAAGCATCAAATGATTTCCTGAGCCATTTTAATTATGTTTAAGCCACAAGGATTTTTGAAGCCCTGACTTCCACTTTCCCATTTATACACTTCCCTATCTAAGTGTCCAATGGATGCATGGGATTGCAATTCCCCATTCCACCTAGAACAACTTCTGAGTTAGAAAAGACTCTTACAACATACAGGTCCTTGATTTCTAACTATTTGTTTAGCAATGATTTAAAGTGTTGGAAAAGTCTTCATCATGGTTCAGTCCGAGCTGGGAATAAACAACATGATGACTGCTTTAGAAGGAAGGTTGCAGTTTATTGAAGAGGAGAGCCAGACAGAAAGATGGCTGTGGAAGAAAAAAATGAGCACATGTAGGGAGTGGGTTTTTATACCCTCTGAGGCTCTTGAGGTAGTTTCCTGTTTCTGTTTGAGGCTTTGAATTTCCTGTGTCATGTATTTTGACTTGTGTCGCTTTGGCATCTGTGGCTTAATCCTATTATGTCTTGTCTTAGAGTTTAGGTGGGATATGTAGATTTTAGGTGCCTTTGTCTTCTTAATCTTCTAGTTGGGGGCCTCCAACCTTCCTGGATTATTTACATCTACATTTCTATAGAGCTGGTTTCTGCTTGGTGGAGGGAGACTTGGGGCTATTTAAAAAACTGGGCATGCTTTTCTGCCTCTTTAAGATCCTTTGAGGAAATATATTTTTCTGCCCTTTTAATATTTCCTTCTCTGGGGGGCTGATTTCCCACAAAAGTTACAACAGCGCTGAAGAAAGGGATTTATAACCAGTCCTCATCCTTACTACCACTGCAGCATCCCCATGGTTACCTGATTGAACTTCAGGTGCTTGGCAACCAGCTAATGGCTACAGAGTCTTGGAATCATGAAATCAGCCATTTGCGATCTTCCCAGCCAGCTTCTGAGAAGCAAATTCAACGGGGGAAGCCACTTTCACTTAACGGCCCAATAATTCACTTAAGTATAATGATTTACTTAACAACTGTCGAAAGAAAAGTCTTCATCCTGGTTCATCCAAGCCGGGGATAAATAAACAACGTGGCAACTGCTTTGGGAAGAAGATTGCAGTTTATTGAAGAGCCAGAAAGATGGTTCTTCCAGGAAAGACCAGAGAAAAGAAGGGATGAGCACATGGGTAGTAGGTTTTTATACCCTCTGTTCCTGTGAACTTTGAGGCTATTTCCTGTGTCACGTTTTCTGACCTGAATCTGGGTGTGCCTTTTGGTCTTTGTGAGTTAATCCTACCATGTCCTGTCACAGGTGGGCTATGCAGATTTTAGGTCTTTGTCTTCTTGAGCTTCTGGCTCCAACTTTCCTGATGGTTTACATTTGCATTTGTGCAGGGCTGGCTTCTGCTTGGCGGAGGGAGACCTGGGGCTATCAAGGAAAACTGGGCATGCTTTTCTATCTCTTTAAGATCCTTGCAGGAAATATATATTTTTCTGCCCTTTTTAATATTTCCTTCTCTGGGGTTGGCTTCCCACACAACCGTGCCAAAAGAAATGTCATAAAATTTGGCACGATTCACTTAACAACTGCCTTGCTTAGCAAAGGAAATTCTGATCCCAATTGTGGTCCTACGTGAAGGATTGCCTGCCCTACTAATATTTTTAAAATACAGTTTTTTTAAAAAAAAACCACCTGTATTTCCAGAGCTGTGGAGAGCCCACCTGGATGTTTCTCACAGCATCATTTTATAATGAAAATCAGGCAAGGCTCTTCATTAGACATCGAACAGGAATGGGAGCAAGGTCACGGAGAACTTTAATTTTGCTTTTCAGCAGACTTTGCAATTTCGGGACTCTTTCAAAGGCATTAAAGTAAAAATAAAGAGAAAGAATGGAAGTGGAGGCAGCAGCCAAAGAAATAAACTTTCAAAAAAAGCTCAGGGATATTTCCCTTCTCTAATCTAATCTTGATTCCTGAGAGACTCCAGAGCATCTTTCAAAAATTATTGGGACGCCTGGCGTTGGTCCAGAAGCGTGATGTGAAAAAGGAAATTGTTAGGAAAATCAAATAAGAGGTTAATTTCCTACAAGATTTTGAGATCTGGGGATGCCAGGAGAAAAAAAAGAACCTTTGGATAGTAGCCATGGGGTTTCAAACGCAGAAGATGGCCGTGACCGTTTTGCATCTTATTCCCCCAAACGGCTTGTTCTATTAAACCACTTTTTCTTTTTTGGGATGCTGATAAGCAAGGAGATGATGTAGAATTGTGCTTCATGTATCTCAATTACATCCATGTGTAGACTTGGAATCTACTGGGGAATTATCTGTTCTTTGACAACGCCATCAGGAACTGAAGAGACAATGTACAAAGGAAGACACTGTACAATTGATTTAAGTTTCAGTGACAAAAGACAAATAGAAGGATGGAAAACCAAGCCTGACATTGTGGGTTTGTGTGTCTTTTAGTCCTGGAGGAGGGAGGGGTAAAATGGTCCAGGAAATCCTCAACTTACAACCGTTTGTGACCACTCAAAGTTTTTCAACGGCATTGAAAAAAAGGGACTGGCAACCATTTTTGATCCTTGCAACCACTGCAGCATCTTCAGGGTCACCTGATCAAAACTGGCTTGGCAATTGGCTCATATTTATGACGGTCGCAGTGTCCTGGGATCACATGATCCCCTTTGGCTTAAATTGAGTTCAGAGTCATTTTAAGTCCCAAAATGGAAGATATTGCAAATTTATTGCAGTTTAGAGGGGGATCCAATCCACAATTATCACCGTATCTTGTGTAAACATCATGGTGGCCAAATTCCTTTGCTCATATTGCCATCTCCTTTAACAAGCAGCTATTCAACAACCTATCCTACGATTGAAGGTCAACACTACCAAGATCTCTTGACGTCTCCCTAGCTTCTTTGGCCTAGTTCCACATCTCCAAGACATGGTCGTTTTCTCGTCCTGGAAGACGAGAAAGCCATCCATCCATTTCCAAAACTGTATACATTGTTGAAAAGCTGCTTTCCGCCCTCTGCATGAAGCTCTGGCCAGATCTTAAGATCTCCTCCCCATTAATTAGATAGTTGTAGTAGATTCCCTAGGAAGCTGTTGGCACGAACATGCTTCACTGATCCAATTATACTTGCAAACCAAAAGAGTCTTCCTTTCTCTTCAGTACCTGGCTGATTATAGCCCCAACAGCTGGTGAAGGAAACAAAGAATTTCTCCTGGGGTTCATGCTACAGATCGGTGAAAGTATCCCCAGCGTTAGTTCAGCTAATTGCCAAAAGTAATTTGATGGGCATCCAGGAACACCTGCCAGGAGAAGACAAATGGCCCGGAGCTAAACAAATTGGACCCTTTTCAGCATGAGAGCAGTTCTGTCGAAATTCGAAGCAAAGGTTCTTGAATTTGGCCTGGTAGTTCATCACCCTGCCAGCCATAGGTGTTTGAGTTTTATTCCAAATATGGTTAGAAAGGAGACTGGCAGCCCTCCCCCTTTTTGTGAGATACATCACTGTGGAAGTCAGGGTTTCTCACACTTCAATGTTCATGTACAGGTAGTTCTCAACTTACAACAGTTCATTTAGTGATTGTTCAGAGTTACAATGGCACTTTTTTCATACCTACGACCGTTGCAGCATTTCCGTGGTCACGTGATCAAACCTTAGACACTTGGCAACTGACTGATATATATGATGGTTGCAGCCAGTGGGGGGATTCAAATAGGTGAACAACTGGTTCTCTGTGTGGATGCCGCTTCCGGAAGTCCATTCTGGGCCTGGGCAACAAAAAATTAGCTAACGGTTCTGCCAAAGTGGTGTGAACTGGCTGAATCCCACCATTTGTTGCAGCCTCCCAGGATTATGAGAATCTCCTTTTGTAAACTGCTGATAAGCACAGTATCAGGATAATAATTTAATAGCTAAACAGCTTATGTAAATGACGTAATCAGTGCTTTTCTTGTAAGAAAAAAGGTGCTGGAACTCATATCTTGTTTATCTTTTACTTTAAAAAAATTATATATTCAGTCTTTAAGATAAATTTACCTTCCGCACATAGTCAATCACTGTACACAGACCCACACAATCAGTTGTGTAATGAAACATAATGGTCGCCACCTGCAGTAAGCACTCAGCGCATGACCACACAATCAATCACAAGCTGAGCAGTGCCACAAGCTGAGCAGCGCCATCATAACCAGTGCGGACGAAGTACGCATTATCGGACTCGACACACAAGCAGCCAGCATGCACCATTTTAATGATTTTGCCACCAACCTGCTACACTCGACAGTGCGATTCAAGTCCATGTGGATCAAACGTCAAATTTTCAAAAGTTACTTTTAAAACTTGGAAAATCTGTCGAAAAAAGGTGCCAGAACTCTGTTCTGGTGCGTTCTACGACAAAAAAAAAAAAAAAAAAAAAAGCACTGGATGTAACGTAATGTGAGATGAATGATGCAATGTTAGGAATGACTCAGCAGGAGTCTGTATCCCTTTAAGCGCTTCAGTATAAAAGGGAAGGCCTTGCTGGAGTCTTTCTCTTTTGTCCGTTCCTTGTTGTAATTGCTGTATATTGGAGTTTGCTGTTTCACCACGTGTATGCATTTTATTTTTAGTGTATATTTGTAGATATAGTGTAATATAAACTACCATTTAATACAAACCACTGTTTACTGTATTTTCTCCTGGGTTTTTGTTGTTAATTGCGAAGTCATGTCCGACCCATTGCGACCCCATGGACAACGTTCCTCCAGGTCTTCCTGTCCTCTACCATCTTCTGGAGTCCATTTAAGTTCACACCTACTGCTTCAGTGACTCCATCCAGCCACCTCATTCTCTGTCGTCCCCTTCTTCTATTGCCCTCAATCTTTCCCAGCATTAGGCCCTTCTCCAGTGAGTCCTTCCTTCTCATTAGGTGGCCAAAGTATTTGAGTTTCAACTTCAGGATCTGGCCTTCTAAAGAGCAGTCGGGGTTGATCTCTTCTAGGACTGACCGGTTTGAACGCCTTGCAGTCCAAGGGACTCGCAGGAGTCTTCTCCAGCACCATAGTTCAAAGGCCTCAATTCTTTGGCGCTCAGCCTTTCTTATGGTCCAACTTTCACAGCCATACATTGCAACTGGGAAAACAATGGCCTGGACTATACGCACTTTTGTTGGCAGGGTGTTGTCTCTGCTTTTTAGTATGCTGTCTAGATGTGCCATAGCTTTCCTCCCCAGGAACAAGCGTCTTTTAATTTCTTGGCTGCAGTCCCCATCTGACCTTGGAGCCCAGAAAAATAAAATCTGTCACTACCTCCATTTCTTCCCCATCAGCGCAATAAGACTGCATGCTCTGACAGGGAAATCAGATTCCCTTAAGAACTGTTACTAACTTAAGGGTTGCAGTGATTCATTTAACAACCATTGCAAGAAAGGTTTTAAAATGGGGCAAAACTCACTTAACTGTCTCATTTAACAACAGAATTTTTGGGCTCACTTGGGTTATAAGTAGAGAACTACCTGTAGCTCTGAAAAGAGTCAACTCATGCTATTGTCTGCAGAATAAGTTCTAGTTAAAGAGACTGGGCCATTAAAGTTTGGGTGTCTTGTTTCCATGGACGGATGGATAATAACATATTTCCGTTCTGAAATACAGTCACTTGAGGAGTCCTTGGTGCCTCTGAGCTTCGTTGTTTTCTTGCAGACATTTCATTACCAAACTAGGCAACATTATCAGTCTCCTGAAGACAGAAGTCTGAACTAGGGAAAGCTAAGCATTCTGCCTGCTAACTTTGCACCAACTCTTTGGCACGTCGGAAACACATCTGGCCTGTTTTGGTATGCAGCAATTCCTTCCTAGAAGTGAACGTACGTCAGACTGTATTCCCAGCAAGGACTTTAATTGAGCTGTCACTTTCTCTGAAGACCCCGCTAAGCGTTATTTGTCCGACTCTTCATTAAATTTGGATTCTCTTTTCATTTAGCTCACTCCTGCTGTTGACTTTGCTCTCTTATCCATCACACCAGAAGAGGGCAAAACGGAGACACTTTTCTAAGAAACAGCCAACTGCTCTTTGCGGGTGACAAGTGCCAAAATCAAGTTGTCAAAAACTTTTCGCAGCATTAAAAGCTGTGTCGGTTTTGCTAGGATTGGGGACATCACACAGTTGAAGAAAATCATCTTTCAGATGCCTCTGCTTAAAGGAGATAATTCTGTTCAACAGATTATACGTGGTCAACAGGTGTGCAGAGGTCTACTCCAAAGTAAAATAAATTCGTTGAGGCTTATTCACTTTGTGATGAAGATTTATTTAACCAGATAGGATTTTAACACAATCATTTATTTTCATCCGGCTTGACAGACATCTGAAGGGATTTGCAGGAAAGCAACGTACAAGCCCTACAAGGATTCATTTACTGGGGTAATGAATTAAGCCCCAAACTAGAGCAATTCCCCCTCTTCCCCGCCTGCTTAATTAGCTAGGAAAATTAAATTAGCTTGTGTGGTATTTGCAAAACATGCGTATCCCTTTTTCTAGGATTCAGTTAACATTTTGTTTCAAATCCTGCAATAACCCGAAATCTTAGATTCCTTGAAGAGCGATATGAAATTGTTTAAAATAAGGAAAATTAAAGAATCAGTTTTCTGAAAGAGGGTTACAGGGTTGCAGAGTTTGGGCATCCTGGCTATGATAACTAAGGGAGGCCTATATTGATGGTTACAGCCCTGTGGTTTGAAGCTTCATTGATGATATAACATCAAGGTTTATATTTTTATTTTAATATAGTTTAATTGATATTGCTAGACCATGTTCAATATGCCATATGCTAGATGCTAGATAGATAGATAGATAGATAGATAGATAAATAGAGAGAGAGATAATCTGGATTCATCCATGCAACTATGATGTTAGATGGGTTGTTTGGTTAGCGATTTGACTAAATCTAACCTATTATAGTTTATTCAATTAGGCATGCTTCAAAAGCTCATCCCAAAAATGCTTCTCCCCCCCCCCCAAAAGGCAACTGGACTTTCTTGGATTTTTTTCTTTGAAAACGTTTCACTCCTCATCCAAGAAGCTTTTCAGTTCTGTTAGATAAGATCTGCTTCAGTTAAAACCGAAGAAGCTTCTTGGATGAGAAGCGAAACCTTTTAAAAAAAAAACCCAAAAAATTCCATTGCATTTTGGAAAAAGGCACCATTGGGACAACAATAACCTGGATGATTGAGAATCTCCACAGACAGTCAAAAGCTTATGCTCTACATGATCTAGAGATGGTCTGGAGCAAGCAGCTTCTCTGAAGGTTTTCCTTTCTCTTCTGTTAGAAAAAAAAGACTATAAATCCTATTAGCAGCCCAATGTTTTTTTCTTCCAGTTTTCTATCTTTCCAGAACTCAAATTCTGGATAATGTCAGCATTGAAGTTTCTTGAAGCATCCCAAATGAAAGATCTACTTCTTCCAGTTTTGGTTCTCCAGATGTAGCTCAGATGAACATCTCAATCCTAATAAAATATTTAAAAACTTCATCTGATGTCTCCTGGCAAAGGGGAGCCACAAAACAAGTTGACTTGATTAAAACAACTTGCTACAAATGGAAAATGGAGATTTTGCATTTTTAGAAGTTTCGGCTAAGACCGATTTGCATAATTAGGTACTCTCCAGTCAATCTTTGCAGTGTTTTTAGACACACACAGAGGGAAAAAATGCTATTTTTCTTTTTAAAACCATGCAGAGGTTCCTATCCTCACTGTACCTTTTAATACCAAAGTGGATTTCAGGATCTAACAATCAGATATGGCAAGAATAACAAAAGGATGTGGGTAAAGAAATCACTGTCTCTCTCTCTGTCTCTTTTTTTTTTTGCACCCTGGTGCCTCTCACTTTGTTTCCAAGAAGCTTTAATTGCGGAAATAATTGAAAGAAACGTGGAAAACAAAACCAGCTTAATTTAAGCCATGGAGATGAGCTCGTTTCAAACACCTTAATTTGTGGAATAATTACAAGGCAAAGCGAAGGCATTTGGAATAGGTGTCTGGGGGAAAACACTGAGCCACAGGGAGGCAAAAGAAGAGAGTTGTCATGAAAGAGACACAAAGAGCATGTAGATTATTTTATTTGGGGGGGAGGGCAGGACAAGTTCCCCTCCCCTCCCAAGCATATGTCACACATGGCTAGGGGAAAAAAAAATCATCCTGCAAATGATTTATTTTGATCTTGATTTATGTGATGAGTCAAGCCAGCTTTCTTTATTTCATCAACCTTAGAGTTAGATTGATTTTGCTCTGTTTCTGCCTCTTCCGATATAGCACACAGTAATAAAATACATTTTTAAAAAAAAAAAATATGCTTAACATGAACCCAATATTGAACATGCAACTGAACCCCCTCTCTTAAAACTATGAACGGCTAAAGATTTATCCAGGAATTCAGCCATGGTTTGTTTATGAACTATAGAAAATATTAGGGGCTGCGTGCATTTTTATGGGGAGACAGCCCCATGGAAAACTTGGAGAAAAGAAAATTATCCTTGGGCTCATCTTTGATGACCCCCTCATTAGGAAAAACTCAATTCTGGGTGTGTGAGCTAGATCACGGTGGCTTGCTCAAACAAACCGTGGATGAACAGGACTGGGGGATTAAGCTGGATTATTCCTGATGTGGTTGGGTCTTTCAAATTCTTTAATCCAGCTTGGAATTCAGAAATGGGTGTAGACAAGACGATTCAGGCGTCGGTTCCTTTGAATAACCTATAAAAATGGCCTTGGAAAACTGTTTCAAGCAGACATATAAGGATTAAGCGTGGCAGCTACCTAGCCTCGTGGCACATTAAATCATCTTTATAAAACGCTTTGCCAGCCAGGATGAAAGAGAGGAACACAAAATCCTGTGTCTCCCTGACAATACCATTTGTCTGCCTCAGTGTGAGTGGGAAAAACCCCTCTTCATTAATATACACATAGACACATGCACACAGCGGCTGACACACACAATGAAGAAACAGTGTCAAGGAGAATAAAAGCCTTTGATTTTGAGTATGAAGTAGAAGAGAAATTAGATGTCATAAAAAGGCGTTAACAGCTTTAGCCTCTAATGTAGTTACTGTTTGTCTCTCTTTGTAATAAGAATGCCTTTTATTTATTTTTATTTAATGCTGTAATAAGCTCACACACTTCAAAGCAAAGCAAAACACCCTAAAACCTCTCTAGCAGTCTAGAGATGCTAAAAAGTGGTGGAGTTAAATCCAATAATGTAGACTCCTCAGATTCTCTCTGGGTCTCCCATTAACGGACAAGATAGGGATTCCAACTCTGGCAACTATAAGATATGTGGACTTCAACTCCCAGAATTCTGAGAATTGAAGTACACAGGTTGTAATGTTACCAAGGTTGAACACTCCTGGCTAAGACTTTCTAGCTCCAGAATTCAGATACCTCTTGAGATCTTCTGTTGTGCAGCCACACGTTTGCATCCATTGCCAATGGGATGCAAATGGTCCCTCCTGCACAGATGACGGTCTTCTTCAGAGGCACCTAGCATCCCTTCATTAGAAGTTCCTTTACTTTGATAGTATTTGCCCAATTTTGGAAAAATGAGAATTTACCATCTGACCAGATTATAATTACTAAAATTTTAGAGTGTGCAGAAATGGATAGACTAACATTAGAGATGAAAGAAAAAGATGATTCAATTTATTTTATAACTTGGGAAAATTTTTATCAATGGTTAGAGACACATTAGAACTTGAAGGATTCAATATTTTAGAACAGATGACTGGTTTTTAACCGAGTTCTGACTAACATGTTGATGATATGATTATTTTTCGTAATTTACTGATTTTCATTTGTTACTCTTGATTGTTAGGATTTTTTGAGATTTTATTAGTAGTGTTTATTTAATAGATCAATGTATTTGTTTACTAATTGTTTTTAATATGTTATAGTCTAAACTTACAGTAAAAATGGCTGAATATGATATTTACTCACTATTATGATCCGGACAGTAGCTTGTTTGTTGAAATGTGTGATTGTACCTATCCTTACTTTACCTTAAATCCTTTATTCCTTTCCCCTTCCCCTTTCCCCCCACCCCTCCCTTTACTATTCCTATTTTTCCTTATCTATATAAACTCAATAAAATTTTGTTTAAAAAAAAAAACAGAAGTTCCTTTACTTTGTAGATGGCTGAAGAATCCAGGTCAGGTTAGAAGTTGTATGAAGTCTAGGAGACTTTAACTTTTTGTTTGTTTACCATGGTGAGTTATAATCACTGAGTTTAGTTTGGACTTAGTAGATTTGGTGATCTCTAACGCTTGGGTAGATGCAAAAGGTTTGTAATGCAGTATATTCTGAACATTAGAAGCATGATCCAGAAAACCATGCCTTAGTTTCAATTTAATACTTTCATTCCTACACCCTCCCTTTTCCGAGACACAGTTATTCCCATCTGATTTAGCAGATCTGAGGTCTTCCAGATGGTTGCAGGGCAGGATCCTCAAGTTTTAATACTAAGCCTTAAACCTTATTTTCCAAGCAAATTGACTTGGTTTCCCCACTGTACCAGGATAACATGAATCAATGGTCTTACATTGCTTCTTGTGAACCCATTCACAATTTCCATCAGACGCCAGTTTCCCCTGAAAAGGAGAGCATTTGTAGCTCAGGGTTGAAATGAAGGGTCCTTGAGTGCTCTCTGTGCTTGATTATTTTCTTGCAGATGTTTCATTACCCGAACTAGGTAACATCACTAGCAATGATGATGTTATCTGGTTTGGGTAATGAAATGTTTGCAAGAAATCAACCAAACTCAGAGAACACCAAGGACCTCTTAATCTTTCTTTCTTTCTTTCTTTCTTTCTTTCTTTCTTTCTTTCTTTCTTTCTTTCTTTCTTTCTTTCTTTCTTTCTTTCTTTCTTTCTTTCTTTTTGGAGTTGACTTTGAAGCCAGCCTACGAGAAGTTTTCCACGCCGCCTAATTTCATTACGGAAGTGCAATTTTCTGGAGTCCAGAGGACAGAGAGATTGGGCCAGAAAGGTTGATATTAAGGTCAAGGCTGGACAATCCAAAACTGATTACTTCATGTCAGGCTTCTTGTAATAAAAGGCGTTGATTCCCAGGGGCTTCGGGTCATCCATTCTTCTAGAGGGCTAATGTTCCGACAGGATTTTGTCTGTCTTGAACCCAGCTGTTATTTTAGCTCTTCTGCCAGCAGAAAAGTCTGCAAGTGGTTGGGCTCAATTACGAACTCTTTGGAAATCTTCACTCCCACGATCTGTGTTCTGGGGGGGAAATTAATTTGATCCCGAATCTACAAAGAGAAGTTTAATTTGCAGGGAGTGGGGAGGACGGTTAGGGAGGGAAAGGGCAGCGGGAAAGGCAAAGAGAAATGTCAGCCCACATTCGGTGGTGGGGGGCCAGCAAGGTTTCCAGCCCCTCTGGATACATCTTTTGAGGAGGTGTTTCTGCAGAGGGTGCAACACTCAGCAGAGATTTGGCAATGAGGGCAGGAGAGTCCACCTGGGTTGAATTTGTGGATAATATCCAGATGCTTCAAAAATAAACCCCTTTGGTTTTAGGCCAGCATGAAAGATGAGGAACAGGACATGCATGTTTGACCCCGAGCTTCAGGGATTGAATTCACATGTCCCACATTTGAGCCTCGGGGTAAGAATATCACGTTCTGTGCCTCTTGCACTTTAAAGGACACTGGCTCTGTTGCTTGCATATAGGCAGTCCTAGACTTACGATTGGTCCCTTAGTGACTGAAGTTACACAGACTTCCCTAAGGTTACTTATGACCTGGATTTGAAGATCTGAGGAATGCCCCTCGGGTCACATGATTGCATTTTGGACACTGGACAATCAGCTTGGATTTAGAGCTGTTTGCAGCATCCTGCAGCCACATGACCACGATTTAACATGCATTTTTTGGAGGAAATTCTTATATACTTCCAGTTTCTGGCAAAACCCCTCCCCCCGCTTTCATTGCAGACAATGATTCCCTTAATGACTGCTGCAAAAAAGGTCGTAAAATCGGAGACAGTCATGTGGTGACTCGCTTAACAATAAGCATGACTTAAAATCATAATTCCAGATTCAATTATGGTCATAAAGCGAGGACTACCTTCTACTCCATTGAGGCTTTAGTAGATATGGAAGTTTAAGTTACTCTCCATAATGTACACAGGAGCTGTGTTTGCTACCAGCCCTATTAGCTACATATATTAAGCTATCAAGGTCAACCTGTAGTAGAACATTCACAAGTTTGCATTGACCCTGAATAGCGACAGGTGGGAGGAACTGGACAGGAATCATTAACCCAAGAAAACCACATAGTTTACATTTACTGGCCATATCGCAAAAGATAGCATAGCTGGCAATGCTGATCTGGTACCTAGGAAATGTTGAATAATAATAATAAAGACATTCCAATGTCATGCTAGAATCTCCACTGTGTCTTGCCTTTTTCTTTGTGGTGTTTTTGTAATGTAGTGGACCAAAGGTAAATAGTTGTGGGTCTGCTTTTGCTCAGGGCTGCTGAGCGAGATCCTTTGATGTGAGTCCGGTGGTTTACTGTAGTTCAGTGTTTTTCAATTTTAAGATATGTGGACTTCAACTCCCGGAATTCTGGGAGTTGAAATTACTCCATGCCAGCTAGGAAATTCTGGGAATTGAAATCTGTACATCTTGAAGTGGCCAAATTTGAAAAGCAGTTTCAGTAGCTTGCACATTTAATGATTTGTGCTGCATGGGTTTTATTTAAGTGAAGCAGTTTTGGGCTGCCACATGGGAAAAGAGGCAACGGTGAACTTTGTGCATTTGATCAAACAGGTGCCATGAAATCGCAGGGTGCAATACTTTTTTTTTTTCTTTTTCCTAAGATGGTGTTTGGCTTTAATCATAGCATTAGAATTTCCAGTTTTTTCAACTATTCCATCATTCCCAGGGAGAGGGGCGGTAAAGAAATATGAAATATAAATAAATATACAGGACACATCTGCAAGGGAAGCCGGCTTTATGAAATACAGATTGCAGTTCATCCCGTCCCTAGCTTTGCCCCCCACCTGCCTCTGGATTTGGAAGGGCAACTTCCATCATCCGCAGCCACGACTATTGCGCCAGTATTCCGACGAGGCGCCTTTAAATCTGGGCAGCGATGGGCGGGGCCTAGGGCAACTTGCCACTCTCAGCATGGCGGCAGCGCCGCCGATGAGGCCACTCCCACCATGGCCCGCCGGTGACGTCATCCACCTTTGACAGCTTCCAGCCCCTTCTCTTTTTTCATTGGCCGCTGGGAGACAGACCCTCCCCGAAGGCGACCAATCCGCTTCGCCGTCCGCCCGACCTTTCAAGGAGGGCGGCGGGAGGCTTCCCCCCCCCCCGCCGCTAATCCGTCCAGTATTTCTCCTTCCCGCCGCGCCCGAGGAGCGGACTTCGAGGCCGGGAGGGCAGCGAGAAGCACGGCCGGGGTGTGGGGAGGGGTAGCATGCGCCCCTGGAGCCGTTGCCGGGAGACCCCGCAGCAGCTCTTCCGCCTCCTCGCGCGCGGCCCTCCTCCTCCTCCTCCTCCTCCTCCTTCCGGCCGGCCGCGGCCTAGCGCCGTCGCCATGGCAACCGAGGCCTACCCGGGCCTGGACGAGGCGCTCCGGCGGGTCGTCCCGCCGCTGCCGCCCTACGAGACCCGCGAGAAGGCGGCGGCGCCGGCCGGGGCGGCGCTGGAGCAGCTGAGCGCCGAGTTCATGCGCTTCTACCGGTCGCTGGGCGGCGGCGGGGCGCGGGCCGAGCTGCTGCGGCGCCTGGCGGGCGATTTCGGCGTGGAGCACGGGCGGGTGGCGGAGGGCAGCGCGCGGGTGCTGCGGCTGCAGGAGGGCGAGCCCGGCGCGCTGCTGCAGGCCGAGGACCGGCTGCGCCACGCGCTGACCCCGCGCGACCGGGGCCTCTTCCAGCACCTGGCGCGGCAGGAGGGCGGGCTGCGCTTCCTGGTGGAGCTGCGCGGGGACCTGCTGGAGGCGCTGGCCGCGCGGGAGGCCCCCGGCCCGCAGGCCCGGGTGAGAGCGCGGGGGTTGGGCTGGGGCGGGGGGGGCAGGCAGAGGGTCAACGGGTGGGTGGGTGGGCTGTGTGGCGCCGGGTAGAGCAGAGTACAGTGTAATAGAGAATAGAAGTAGGTAGAAATGAATAGAATAGAATGCAGAATAGAATATAGGATAGGATAGGATAGGATAGGATAGGACAGATGGAATGGAATAAAGGATAGGATAGGAATAGAGAATATAATAGAAATAGAATGCAGAATAGAATAGAATAGAACAGAACAGAACAGAATAGAATAGAATAGAAAATATAGAATGGAATGAAATAAGAGAATAGAATAGAATAGAAAATATAGAATGGAATGAAATAAGAATAGAATAAAATAGAACAGAAAATATAGAATGGAATGAAATAAGAATAGAATAGAATAGAATAGAATAGTTTATTGGCCAAGTATAATGGGACACAGCACAAGGGATTCTTCTTTCAGTAGTGCCGGGCAGATGTTCAACAGGAAGGTATTACTCCAGCTGGGAAGCTGTGCAGATGTGCAACAGGTGGAATTCTGGTAATTGGTGCCAGGTAGCAGTTCAATCGGAGAGGCTGTGCCAGCAATGGTGCCAGGTATATGTTCAACAGGAGGGGCTGAACTGGCAATGATGCCATGTAGAAGTTCAGCAGGAGGGACTGTTCTGCCAGTGGTGTCAGGTAGAGATTCAGTAGGAAAGTGCTATTCCGGTGATGATGCCGTGCAGAGGTTCAGCTAGTGGGCCTGCATTGGAAATGGTGCCAGATAGAGATTCAACAGGAAAGTGCTGTTCTTGCAGCAATGTCAGTCTGATCTAGTGCTTAAGGCAGGCGTGTCAAACTCAATTTCATTGAGGGCCGCATCAGCATTGTGGTTTCCTTGGGGGGGGGGAGCCGGGGGTGTGTGGCCAGGGTGGGTGCGGCCTACTGGATGTGCATGGATGAAGTGGGTATGGCCTACTGGGTGGGCGTGGCCAGCTCTACATCATTTTCGTCAAGGGTGCCTGTGGGGGCCTGGGCAGGAGTGGGACAGTTCTGAGGGTCTCTGGCAGAAGGGGGTGGGACCAGGGCAAGTGCCAAGGCATGGTCCACTGGAGAAACCTCACTGTTCCTCTCAGGCCATGCGGGGGGGCTCAATGGTGGTGCAGACTGCCGGGAGCCCTGGATAGCAGAGGTCCAATGCCGAGCCTGACCCTCGAGCACCCGCAGCACCAAGCCCAGCCCCACTTCCCCAAGGGGGCACCCAGCTGCACTTGCCTCCTCCTCAAGGCTGCTGCTGCTGTGCTTGCTCTCCTTACCCAGGTTGCTCATGATGGGTACGAGGGCAAAGTCAGAGGGAGGCTCATTCCCTCGCCATGGGAGGAGACCCGGCTTTATATACAAAGCTTCCTTAGCAATAGGATGGGAGACCCCCAGGATAGGCCAGGAAGAGGGGCAAGGGGATGGTGAAAGGGCAACAGGGCAGGACTTGCCTCAGACCCTCCCTCTTCTTTCCTTCCTTCCTTCCCAAGTACAGAGTAGTGGAAAAATATCTGAGATGAGGGAGGGAGAAAAAAAGGCAAGAAATGCAGCTGGGGAGGTGTCACCCTTCGTGAGGAATGAAGAAATGCACCATTGCCTGGAAGTGGCCAGCACATGGCCCTCACCTACTTCACATATCGTAGATGGCCACCACAAAAGTGTACATTGGCTCCTGGCCTAGATAGAGACTGTATTCATTTTTGGTCACCACAATGTTAAAAAGATGTTGAGACTCTAGAACAGTGGTTCTCAACCTTTCTAATGCCGCGACCCCATAATACAGTTCCCCATGTTGTGGTGACCCCCACCACTTATACATCACCGGGTGCCAGGGGCATGGCCAAAGAAAAGGGGGAAAAAATGGCAGACAGTCTTGTTTGGCGACCCCCGTGAAATGGTCGTTCGACACCAAATGGGGTCCCGACCCACAGGTTGAGAACCACTGCTCTAGAAAGAGTGCAGAGAAGAGCAACAAAGATGATTAGGGGACTGGAGGCCAAAACATATGATGACCGGTTGCAGGAATTGGATACGTCTGGTCTTGTGAAAAGAAAAACTAGGGATGACATAAGAGTATTCTGATATTTGAGGGGCTGCCACAAAGAAGAGGCCAAGGCAGCAGGGGCCGTTCCCTCACTGTTCCCGGGATGGCTTCGTGGGTCACATGAAACCACTTTGCGGGCTGCATCTGGCCCCCAGGTCTTGTGTTTGACATGTCTGGCTTAAGGCTTCTTCCTTCTAGGAACATAGCTTATCTTAGCTTATCTCCCCTGGTACTACTTTCTTTCATTTTATACCCCCACAGCAGCCCTGTGAGATAGGCCACTGTCATCCAGATGTGCTCAGGGGTCTGTGATTTGCTGTTAAATCCTTCTTACCCAAATCCACAATCATGTTTAGCAAAGGCAAAAGAGGAATAACCTTGCCTGTCTTAAAGCACTTACGCTGTCTTGTCCACAAATTTTATGAAACCACTAACGAAATACCATGTGCATCCGATTGATTATTCAGACTACCCCAAGTTCTGTTTTAAGGGAGCAAAAGCTGGTTTGTAATAATTCAACTAACTGGAGCCTTACTGCAGTCTGGGCCTGCCCAACCTTCAAATGGAGATTTGGGATGTATATAGTGAAATAGGTGATATTTGGTAACAGGATGGATTGCAATTTCTAAAGATTTCTTTTTCATCGAGGGCAAATGTTTCAAAACTGTAGATATTTTATATTCTCGGTTTGTTTGGGAATGAGGTGCATTGGGGAACAGGACAGTTCAGCTTGTAACTGGAGAAAAAATATGTATGGCAGCGTGCACTGTTTGATACTCTTGAAAAAGGCAGAACTAGAGCAAAGTTCATGCATTTGTGCCAAATTTCTGTGTGATGGAACAGCACATGTTGTTGATGTGGGAGACAGGGCATAGCGGTGCTAAGAATAAAATTTGGCCTTGGCAAGAAACATTTGTGCTTCAGCCAGGAAAGGTTGTTTTTTAAAAAACAAAACAAAATCTACATAATTATGCAAGCTGTGTCCTTCAAATGCTGTTTTTTTTTCTTCAATAGGGTTTGTGGTGAAAGTTATTCAGTTCTACAGTTGAGAGGCTGCGTGACTCCATAAGACTCTGGGTGGCTTACCAGGTTAACAGGAGAAAAATTCTAATAATAAAAGAATAGTTCGTGCACATCCAGAAGACATGTACTTGGCATTTAGTAGAACAAAATCATTTTTGCTCTGTACACCATGTAGAATAGTTGACCCTTATAGTTTGAGAACAGTTTTATAGTTTTAATCTAATTCGGAGGATGATCAGATCTCTATTTTTTTTTCTTTTTGTTCTGTTTGTGGTTTGTTTCTTGTGTTATCTTTTGTGACTGTGTCCTAGAGATGAACTCTGGGGTTTTCTTTATGGCTAGAGAAATATCTTGCAAGGATCTGATAGTGTAATATTTCAGTTTAGTTGAGTATTTGAGTGGAATTGACACCTACCAACTTATTTGTACTTTCATAACTTTAATTCAGCTTTTTTTTCTTTTTTAAAACTGCCCTTTTGCATCACCTCACAGCAGTCCGATAATGGTCCCGGAAGCAGAGAGCATTAAACATGTTTTTTTTCTGTCACTTGTATAATCTTTTCAAAAGGCAAATTTTGTATAAGCTACTTAGCCCTGTGTTATCAGTGAAGGCAGCTTTGTATATCTCTGAAACGTCCATCATCTAAATATTTTTTTTTATTTGGTGTAATCTAAATAAGATCCTGTGGTTTGCCTAGAGATAAGGCAGGCTGCAGGATATTCCAGAAAAGAAGAACAATTATGTTTTTGCTGAAATTGTTTTGAGGTATTTTTCTGAGCATCCTCTGAGGTTACCCAGGTAGGTCACGAGTGTGGTGTTGACAGGGCACTAGACAAGATCACTGCAAAGTTGTAACCCTTGTCCCACATTCAAGGTTCTTGAGCAATCCTGTGAGTTGCTTTGGCAATGCATCTGGACATAGAATAAGCCCATGAGCTGAATAGTTCTCTCTCTCTCTCTCTCTCTCTCTCTCTCTCTCTCTCTCTCTCTCTCTCTTTCTCTGTGTGTGTGTCTGTGTCTCTGTATCTTTCTCTCACACTTCTAATCACACACACCTTGCATGATTTCTTCTCGTTCACAATGGCCACCCTTCTAAGCAGTGTGTAGCTGAATACAGGTAATCCTTGAATCACGACCGCAAACGGGACCGGAATTTCCATTGCTAAGCAAGGCAAATCATTTAAGTGCGCTGCACCTGATTTTGTGATCCTTTTTTTTTTTTTTTGCCATGCTCATTAAACAAATCACTGCAGCTGTTCAGTGACTCAAATAGTTGTTAAGTGACCCGGACCTAACCGGACTTCGCTAGTCAGAAGTTGAATTGAAAGGTTGAAAATGGTGACCACGTGCTTGCAACTACATGCCTCTTCCCAAGGGCCCAAATTTTGATCCTACGACTGTGGGGATGCTGCAGCGGTCGTAAGCGCGAAGACCACTTGCAAGTCCCTTTTTTTTTCAGTGCCATTTGAATGGCCGCCAAAGTATTGGTATGTTGGGGGTCATAAACAAGATTGGTTTGGTCATCAGGGGATTAGAAGTGTTGAGAAATGACTAAACCGTATATGATTTGCAGCTTTCCTCTTTGCAAGATGAAGAGGTTAAGGTCGTCAAAGCTAGTTTGTTTGTTTTTAGCTCCCAGCATAGCGGGTTCATACTCTGGGAGCCAGCATGTCCCTCAAGTAGGAGGGTGTCAGCGTGGAAGGTTAGCATTTTCAGGTTAAATAGCCAGTGGGATCAAGAGCAGCGGTGCAGGAAAATGACTTTGCTCCTTGGCGACTAGTTGCTAAGAAACAGTAAATGTCGTCTTGCTGAATTTGTGGTGGATGATAGATTCTTGTGGCCTAGGTCCAGGTGTTTCTGTTTAGGCATGTCCACCGGCGGAGTTCAGCGATGGAATATCTACTAAAAAAGATTCTTTTTTTTTAAAGTAGACAGAAAGTGCCTCTGGGCATCATGGAGGAAAATCTATTTTTAATGTGTCAAGGAGACCTTGCTTTTCTTTCTAGGCATGATGTCCCCCTAAGCCCTTTTAAAAATCTCATTGCCTATAAAGCTCTTCAGTGCCTATGTGGTTAAAGTAGTCATAAAACATGGACAGCACAAGAATATGCTGGTCTCGGGTCCTCACATTTAACCAAGCAGCTAGGGCTTTGTGAGTCAGGCAAGATTTTGGAAATTCTACGGCAGGGGTCCCCAACCTTGGCCACTTTACGACTTGTGGACTTCAACTCCCAGAATCCCTCAGCCACCATGGTGGCTGAGGAACTCTGGGAGTTGAAGTCCACAAGTCGTAAAGTGGCCAAGATTGGGGACCTCTGTTCTAGGGAACACTTCAGCGAGAGAATTCACCAAGAAAGACATAAGGAACTCCTCCTTCCCCCGTGTCAAGAGAGGTGAAAATCTACAAGAATTGCAAATGTTCTGAGAAAGGCAAGCTTCAGAGATAGACAATGTATGTATGTTGTTAGTTGCGAAGTCGTGTCCGACCCATCACAACCCCATGGACAACGTTCCTCCAGGCCAGTGATTCTCCACCTGTGGGTCGGGACTCCATTTGAGGTCGAACGACCATTTCACGGGGGTCTCCAAACAACACAGTCTGCCATTCCCCCCCCCCCCCTTTTCCTTAGCTGTGCTACTCCCTTTTATTCTATTGGCTTTTGAAAGCCAATAGAATAGACTCTCTTGAATAGAATCTAATTCTATTGGCTTTCAAAAGCCAATAAGAATTGTCCAGGCTGTCTCTGCCCTGCTGAGCCCGCCAAAAGTCCCATTCTGCAAACGGTGCTGCACCAGTTGAGTAGCCCTCGACTTACGACCGGTTGAGTAGTCCTCGACTTACGACCAGTTGGGGGTCGCGGCTTTAAAAAGGTTGAGAACCACTTCTCCAGGCCTTCCTGTCCTCTACCATCCTCTGGAGTCCATTTAACGCCTACTGCTTCAGTGACTCCATCCAGCCACCTCATTCTCTGTCGTCTCCTTCTTCTCTTGCCCTCCATCTTTCCCAGCATTAGGCCCTTCTCCAGTGAGTCCTTCCTTCTCATTAGGTAGCCAAAGTATTTGAGTTTCAACTTCAGGATCTGGCCTTCTAAAGAGCAATCGGGGTTGATCTCTAGGACTGACCGGTTTAATCGCCTTGCAGTCCAGGGCACTCACAGGAGTTTTCTCCAGCACCATAGTTCAAAGGCCTCCATTCTTTTGCACTTAACCTTTAAGCCACCTTTAAACTGTCTCTTCTAACCCAGAAGGTTAGAACATAACCTAGTTACATTCCTCTCTAGTTTATGATCAACCATAAATAGTTGGAGGCAGTGTACAAATCTAATACTATAGTATAGCAAGTTAGAGGACACGGTAGCATGCTTTATGATATAAAACCCTTTATTTTGAATTTTTTGAGATAAATGTTTTGGCGAAGAAAGCTATCTAGTATATTTTGTTTTAACGCTTCTGTTTGGTTTAGTAAAAGTATTGCCACAGATATTTCTGCTTCACTCACATTGTTCTAAGATCACAGTCCATGAAAATGTTAATACATTTTTTATTTCCAGTAAACCTCTTAAAAGGGGAGGTTGACTTGAGTTGCTTTTCTTCAATGGGACATTTGTCAATCTAATGTGAAATTGCTGTTTTCTAAAACAACAACAGCAAGTCATTTTATGTTTGCTTGCTTAAACTGAGATGAATGGAAGATGAATGCAAAAACTGTTTATTCCATTCTACTTCCATCCAATTTGCAAACACTTAGTTCAGCCTCTCATGGTTTCAGGAATTAATAACTATAACATCTCTGCTAGCAGTATGGTCATGGAATAAGGAAGTGTAACTTGTAAAATCTTAGCAACAAAGACTCTTAATGATTCTTTGTTCATCCGTTGGCTTAGACTGTTCAGATTAGATCTTATATTTGTGTCTCCCACATCTGTGCATAGACACTAGTAATTTTTTTAAAAAAAAATATACATGAATTATTTTTAAACTGATGCATATGACAAGGCAATGTTAGAGATTGAAACTCTGGCATTCTTTTAAAATTTAGCAGCTGCAGTAGAAATGCTTCTGAGGTCTTTTATATTCTAGAGATCTGGTGCTATTATGAAGTAAAAGGTGTAGATTGGATTGTCTGCAAGCCTTCCCCAACAACTTTTAGATTGAGTTGAGCTTGATGTTGTGTGAGGAGATCTCTCAGATACCCAAGAGCAGACTTCCCCTGCTGCTGAAGCCTTAATAACTTCTCTGTTCGTAGGAAATGAATGGAGTCCTAAAGAACATGTTGTCTGAATGGTTTTCCACTGGATTCTTAAACTTGGAACGGGTTACATGGCAGTCTCCCTGCGAGATTCTTCAGAAGATTAGCGAGTAAGTGCAAAGATTGTTGAGCTGTGTGGCATTTCCCCAAGTTAAAACCATCTAGTGCAGTGATTCTCAACCTGTGGGTCGGGACCCCATTTGGGGTTGAACGACCATTTCACGGGGGTCGCCAAACAATGCAGTCCTCCTTCCCCCGTGTCAAGAGAGGTGAAAATCTACAAGAATTGCAAATTTTCTGAGAAAGACAAGCTTCAGAGATAGACAATGTATGTATGTTGTTAGTTGCGAAGTCGTGTCCGACCCATCACAACCCCATGGACAACGTTCCTCCAGGCCAGCGGTTCTCAACCTGTGGGTCGGGACCCCATTTGAGGTCGAACGACCATTTCACGGGGGTCTCCAAACAACACAGTCTGCCATTTCACCCCCCCTTTTCCTTAGCTGTGCTATTCCCTTTTATTCTATTGGCTTTTGAAAGCCAATAGAATAGACTCTCTTGAATAGAGTCTAATTCTATTGGCTTTCAAAAGCCAATAGGAATTGTCCAGGCTGTCTCTGCCCTGCTGAGCCCGCCAAAAGTCCCATTCGGCAAACGGTGCTGCACCAGTTGAGTAGTCCTTGACTTACAACCGGTTGAGTAGTCCTCGATTTACGACCGGTTGGGGGTCGCGGCATTAAAAAGGTTGAGAACCACTGATCTAGTGCCACCTGACACATGTACATCCTCAAGGTTATGTTGCTCTTTGGATTGTCCATGTTTAGAAGAACAGCAAAACCTGCAACCTTCTATCCTCTTTTATTTTTTAGTAGTGAAGCTGTGCACCCTGTTCGAAATTGGGTGGATATGAAGCGCCGTGTTGGGTCCTACAGAAGGTGTTACTATTTCGCCCACTGTGCAATACCTGGAGAACCCCTGGTCATTTTGCACGTTGCACTTACGGACGAAATATCCAGCACTATCCAGGTACCGTTCTTTAGCTTTACTTGGGAGTAAAGCAACTCACGAGAGAGAGCAAGTGCTCCGTTGACAGTCGGAGCCGATATGAGTGTGCAGACAAATCTTTCCCTCTGCTGTGAATGTCGTGCTGTGGAATGTGAGTGTGCTTGAATTCGAACCCAGATGGCCGTTGTTCATTATCTTAATCTTTCTCTAGGCCATAGTAAAAGAGCCTCCCTTGCAAGGAGCAGAAGATTTGGACAGAATTACCACTGCAATTTTCTACTCAATCAGTTTGACCCAGCAGGGCCTGCAGGGCGTGGAGCTTGGGACGCACCTCATCAAGCGGGTTGTCAAAGAACTGCAAGTAGGTCAAAAAAGGATGTTGCCCTGGAATTTAATTTAATTTCCTTTCTCCCTCCCTCCCTTTGCTTTTGCATTTTAAACGCAACACAAAAAAATGCAGTTTCCTTAAACCTGTAATGGGCAATTAATTTTCCTCCTGGGACCATTGTGGAGGGTCGAACCAATAGGACCAACGTATTATTGTGAAGGTATATAGGCAAACTTGCATGCACGGATATACATAAATTGGGAGAAAAAAGTTGTCTTCGGAATAAAAGCAATGCAGTTGTATTGTGTGCATGATGTACACCTATTTACATTTTTTAATTTCCAGTGATCTCACGTGGGCCGAACCGGGATAGCCAAAGGGCCAGAGGTGGCCTAGTAAAATGCCCAGGTCTGCCTTAAACCAAGTCAGACAATTGAGCCCTCTAGCTCAGTGGGAGGGTAGAACTTAGGTCTCAATCTTCCAGTCCTGTGGAATAACAGAATAACAGAGTTAGAAAGGACTTTGGAGTTCTTCTAGTCTGAGGTAATTCGTTAATATTATCCCACTCCTTAACCGAAAGGAATTGGGTAACATTAGAGACTTGTATACACAATGTACCCAGCTTTGGGGTGGGGTTGGAAACACTATCCCACAGCACAGGAAGTTCCGGTCCAAAAACTTAACGTGTGATCATTGCATGTGAAAATCTTTTGGGGGTGACTTTTGAACCGTCTGTTAGGGCTTGAGTGAAACCACTCGCGAATGGTTGTGGAAGATTGTGGACTGTGTTCAGCAGGTCAGCGGTTCAAATCTCACCGGCTCAAGGTTGACTCAGCCTTCCATCCTTCCGGGGTAGGTAAAATGAGGACCCAGATTGTTGGGGGCAATGTAAATATATAGATATACATTGCTTACTGGTGTACCCCGCTTAGAGAGTGCTTGCACTTAAAGCGGTATATAAGTCTCATAAATAAATAAATAAATAAACTAAACTTTAGTTTTGAGGCAGGCGCTTTAGCATTTGCTTTATTAAAAGTGCAGCCTACTCATTTAAATACCAAACTAAATTACTTGGTACTGCTCCATTTGCTGGGGTTCATTCCCTTAGATATTAATGTATTGTAATACATTTCTCACGGTTGAATCTCAAATATCCTTTGGGGAATAAACAATGTGGGGAAAATAAGATATATCATTATTTGCTTTGTTTTCCCTCATCTATTTGATTAATTCCAAATCACTTAATTTCAAGCTTCTGTAACTTTTAATTTCCCCAGAAAAAGAACATATTATATTATTGCTGTCACGGATATATCAGACTGCGACGAGACAGGCTCTGGGCTTTTGAACTGCAGCGATTCAGATCTTAACTCTTTTAGATTTGAGCTGCAGTTTGACCTTTGGAAACCGAATGAGGAAAAGTTAAAACGGGAATCAGAATACTTGTGAATATTGTGTCTTTAACAGGATATTGATTATCAGTCAGATTGCTGAAAGAATAGATTTGGCCGTGGCAATAATATCTCTTTTAATCCAGTTTTTATTTCTATCTGGGTCTCAAATGAGCCCCACTATACAGGCAGTCCTCAACTTACAACAGTGCATTTAGTGACTGTTTAAAGTCACTGAAAAAAAGTGACTTAGGATCATTTCTCACACTTACAACCATTGAAGCATCCCCACGGTCACGTGATCAAAATTCAAATTGGCAACTGATTCGTATTTATGACGGTTGCAGTGTCCAAGAGTCACGTGACCCCCTTTTGCGACTTTCTGACAAGCAAGCGTCAATGGGGAAGCCAGATTTGCATAACAGCCATGTTATGACAATGATTCACTTTACAGCTGTGGTGAGAAAGGTCGTAAAATGGAGTAAAACTCACATAACAAATTCTCAGCGACAGAAATGTTTGGGCTTGATTGTCATAAGTCGAGGACTACCTGTGTCGCAAAAGCTCCTCTTAAGATCAACAGAAGTGAGCAGTAAATCTCATTTGTTCCGGGGCTGATGATGAGCTTATTGCTAATCAAGACATGTTTTGTCTACCCTTTTAAAGATGCTAGTATATTTGGTCTCTGTGTTTCATGAATAACACAAATGCCCCATCATTTGCCACCCACATTGTACATAACAGATAAGCTAAGTTCACATACACACAAAGCCAGGGTTTTTTTTAAAACATTTGTTAAACAAGCTATAATGGATTGGTTCACACAGAAAACTAAACTGTAATGAGTGAATTCACATATTTTAGAAGCTAAAAACAAACAAACCACATAATAGCTTAGGATAATATGTGGCCAACGTGTTGATTTTATGCAGTACTAAATTATTTTTCCAGCAGCTTATGGACTTGTGAAGAATAGGGATTTTGGCACGGTGTCCTTGAGTCATCCAGGCCAGTCTACTGGTGTCTGCATTTTTTTATGTAAAATGCCCTTTTTTTAGATGGCAAAAAAAAAAAAAAATGCAATTTAGAAGTTGAACCCTTCACAATTTAAAGATGTCTACACATTATTTTTTTCTGATTGAAAAAGGTTTGAGAAAAGACTCAAGTGGAACAAGGAAATGCATTTCTTACTATTAGATGATCACTGTAATTAACACTGGAGGCCAAATTGCCTTGGGTTCCCCAAATATAAGATCCATGTTAAGGTTGCAAATTTATTTCCTAAAAATTAAGAAATACAAGGGCCAAATAAAGACAACATCTGTTTCTGGAAAGATAACTGAGTATTACAGCTGTTCAGCTGCTCGGTTGTTAAAATTGAAGTGCTAGAAATGGGTGGGGGAGGATTTTATCTGCTGAACAAATCTGTGTCTCTACAGGTTTTTTAGGGCCCAACAAAAATTAAAAATCCTTGAAAGTACATCTAGTACCAGTGAAAAAATAGATAATCAAAGCTTTAGAGATGCTTTGTAGGTAGTTTTATTGCTTCTCATATTGCAAGTATAGTATTTGGGCAGATGGTATTTTATTAGCCAGAAATGAAGAATTTTCCTAAGCTGAAATGTTTTACTTCTGCAGTAGGTGTATCTCCCCAGGTTCTGAAATGAAGTTATGAAATGCATGCAACAATAATCTGCTGATGAAAATAGCCTCATCTCAAACCTGTTTGTGCTTGCTGCTTTAAATGTTTGGTATTGTTGTTGTGATTTTTTATCCTCATTCAGCCGTATCCCAAATCTCTTGTTTTTTTTGTGTGTGTGTGTATGTGTTTTGAACACATTGAAAATCCTCAGGTTGAATTTCCTCAGATCCAAGTCTTCTCCACCTTGTCTCCCATTCCGGGATTCACCAAGTGGTTCATTGGGCTGCTGTGCTCCCAATCCAATGAACTGGGCTGGGGAAAGCCTTTCACAGATCCCGAGTTGCGAGAAATTTCTGAGATCACGGGAGACCCTGCTGCTGAAAAACTGAAGCGCCTTTTCGCGAACAACGGGTGGGTGAAATCAGAAAAGCTGGTTCGGGTCTTAGAGCAGCCCCTTATGAGGCTTTGCGCCTGGTATCTCTACGGAGAGAAGCACCGCGGCTACGCGCTCAACCCAGTGGCGAACTTCCACCTTCAGAACGGTGCGGTGTTATGGCGTCTGAACTGGATGGCAGACACCAGTCCCCGTGGCATGACAGCCTCCTGTGGCATGATGGTCAACTATCGCTACTTCTTGGAGGACACGATGGCCAACAGCGCCACCTATCGTGGCACTAAGCAGATCAAAGCTTCCGAGCAGGTTCTCTCCTTGGTGTCCCAGTTTCAGCAGAACAGCAAACTTTGAGCAAGCAAATACCGGTTCTGGCTAAATGGGAATCTTGACTTGGTCCTGCTTAGAAAGAAGTGGGTTGCTGATGAACCAGTATGCTCTGTTATGGATCTCCTCAGGATCTGCAGTTAGTTGTCTTGAGTTCTCACTGCCTTACGTCACCAGAGAAGAAGACCACGTGGTTTCTTGTGGTGCTTCCAGCAGGCTGAATCTCAGGCTTGTTGACCTCACCTCAGAGAAGTGGTGGCAACTTGTTGGTGGTTTCTGTGAAGAGTGTGTTATCCCTTGTTCTCAGTAGATCAATAGTCTTGTTTAATCTGCATCTTTGACAGCACTATTGAACCACCGAATGCCCTTGGACATTAGAGGGATCAATATCAGAGTTACTAAAAAAAAGGGACACGCAAGGAAGACATTTTCGTCCAACTGGGGAAACAAAACAGCCTGTTTTTACACTTCTTCAAAAACTGCTTTTATCCACCCTTTCTCTGCTGTGCTAAATTCTTGGGTCGGGTCACCTGCTTGAGCACTGCACAAAATGACACCATGGTTGACTGCTTTGGTTGAACAAAGCATTGAAATGTTGTGTTGTCTGGCTCCAACACAGAGGCAACGTTCACATGGAAGGAAGCATTTGCTGCTATAAATGGTTTACAAATGAAAACAATTCAGACTTATGTGGTTTGTTGCAGAGGTTTTGGAAACAATATTAAAAAATGTATCAAATTAAGGAAACAAGAAACATAGGCCATTAAAACCTAAGATTTACCATACAAACAGAACCCTTGCCTATGGTACAATTATTCAACAGTTTTGTGCCTTAACATTTTTAGCCAATTCTCTTGGCTCTGTCGCTGCTATGTATTACAGATGACCTAGCAATTTGCTGAGATTAGGCTCAAAATGAGGAGAGTTTGTTATTTCTCCCCTTAATATGTATACATCAATGTTTTAACTTAGGAAATTTATGGTGTTCCTGAGTTATTTCCTTAAATTCTGGTGGGGTCTCTCTAGTTCTTTTCAGGAATAATTGCATATTGGATTTATGAAGTTAAACTAGGAGACATTGTAACATTCATCAGCAAAGAAACATTTAATTAATATCCTAATTAAAATTGCATGTTCCTACCTGTTGGGAACCAAAAGCATAACTGAGTAGAAGCATTAAAGGGGAATTAATAAATGAGTTTTGATGCTCAACTCAGGGTGGGGTCTTGAAAAAGCTGGTAGTTTTGTCAGCACATGAAAATCTTAATATTTGGCCACAGAAGGGAAAATCAAAACCAGAAAAGAAAAGCCAGCATGAAGTTCCAGAACTAGAATGGGACAATTGGCAGCCCTATCTTCTTGTTCATGGATAGATTGTATGAAATTGAATAACTGAAGGACTACAATGTGCAAAACTTATATTTATCAGTAGGTATTAATGATAATTTATAATATTTAGCTGTCTGGGCATCTCAGCTGATTACTAAAGTGGCATAATTACTTCCTAAGTGCCTTTTCCCTTCCTCTCAGAGATTAGAAGTAATGCCTGGTTAAAAACTGAATAAGCAGTGTCAGAATAAAATTCTTTTATTTTCTCCATCACCTGCCGTATACCAGCATCAAAACAGTCTTCCTGAAGATAATAGACATAATTTTCCCTTCTTCTCGGAAAACTAGTTCTAAATTTATGTACTCTTGTTTTGGGCTAAAAATATCTGGTTTGAAAAATAATTGTGTTGTGTAACAGCCACAGCGTAAAGTGGTCCCACTGAGCCTTTTGATTTGGCTTCCATCATATCACACCATGAGCATCTTCAGTGCATTTGCTTAATGACCTCTTATGTACACTACATCTTTATAATGTGGTGGCTGCTGATCTGAAATCCTTGCCCTTTTCGTAAAATAAGAGTTTTTTTCGTTTCTGCTAGAGACCTTAAATGAGCCAAAAGTATCTGGTGATGGGAATGTTTGATCCAAATCTGGCTTTGTAGCAGTCTGGAAGAGATTGGTAAGTGCAATCTCTTTCTTGGTGTAAAGTATGACCTTTATTGCCGTAACAAAGGCTTAGTCTAAAACTTCTTCATGCACTCCACTATGCAGAGTGATTAAGCTACAAATAAATGAATAAAAAAATTCAAAAAGCAATACCTGTAACCAGAAAGGTTTCTAACCCCATCTAGTTAAGAATTTCAAAAAATAGTAAAGGCTTTAAAACTGAAGTCCTGAAGTGTTTTTTCCCCTGTACAATAGGAATACTAATTACATGTATAATTACTAGAGGTAGTGTCTCTCCAGGAGCAATAAAGCTTAAAACATGCTTACGTGGAACAATATAACACCACAATTAGACCATCACCTTAGTGTGATTGTGCCCTAATGGAAAGTGGGTCAAATCACGTGTGGGCTAAAGTTAATATTTGTCATTTTGTCTTAGCAGTTGCAAGATTTTTGTTGATCTGAAGTTTATAGGTAGTCCTTGACTTGGCAAACATAATTTAGCCCAGAATTAAGCCATTAAGCAGGTCACCCACGTGATTACACTCGAGTTTTAATGACTGTTGCCTCAGCTGTTAAGCGAACACTGCAGTCATTAAACACATCCATTGGATCCACTGTACCTTTTTGTTGGAAATCGGAAGTAAATATTTTTTTCTGGCTAAAGCATGCTAAAGCATGGTCACATGACCATGGGACACTGCCAAAATGAGCTAGCTGCCAAGTACCCCAAAATTTGATCACGAGATCACAAGGATGGTGGCAGGGGTAGCTGTTGGAACTTCAAAAACCAGATTGTAAATAACCCTGGGGACATCCGTCAGTACTTCGAACAGCTGCTACGCAATTGGTAATAAGTTGTGGACTTTCTGTAGGGCTTCAATTTTAAGTTTTCTCTTGGTGTCAGGAAACGGCTTGAAATCAATAGCACATCCATGATATGTGAAGAAGAGTTGAAATTTCGAGTTCAGGCAGCTGCAGAAAAAAGTTTCAGAGTTGGAATATCTGTCTTGCGTGACCCTGAGCGTTGACATTGATGTGTGTATGTGTGTGTGTGTGTGTGTGTGTGTGTGTGTGTGTTATATTTATATATATATATATATATATATATAATTAAAATTACATAACAATGCGGGCAGTTGAGGCTGTCCCTCCCCTTTCAAAGCAAGGAAACCCTAACTTTCCAGAATACAGATAATGAAACTGCTCTCCACTGGTTTGCAAGTAGCTAACAGAGGGATGAATATAATGGGCAATGGGCAACTTCTGATCTCATCCCACCTTCCTTAAGTTCACAATGCTGAATAGAGAACCAAACCAAAAAAAAAAAAAAACAAAACATGTGGAAAAGAACTAAAATTGAATGCCATAATCTCTTCCACACACCATTGTAGGCTTCAGTAATTCCATCTGTGCACCCTCACATTTGTGCTTCCATTGGAGGGGTGTAAAAATAATACTTATAATCGCCTTTACAATCACTGCTCCCAGTTGTTCTCAGCTAATTGCCCCTAGCGAGTTGTAGAATTTGATGTCTAACTTCATTTTGGGAGGTTGGGGGCATAGAACAAACATTTTAGGTTTGAGCTGCTTCTGGTCCGACCTAGACAGATTGTAGAGAGGATTGTAAGCTTCATTCGAGCAATTTCCTTTTTGCATGCCTGAGCTTCAGTTTGTGAGAGGGGAACTTGCCCAGCGAAGGAAAAACGAAGGGAATCTTGCAAATTGGATATGTTTCACTCAAGACACCCTGCTCCTTTGATGGGCATCTAAGTAATATTTGGCTCAGCTGGGTGGAAAAAGCTTGCTTATTTTGATCCTGTTTTGTAAAGAGCAGAATTCTTCTAATGCCAGTTTTGCCCTTCAGTCAGTCTCTCTCTCTTTTTTCCCCGTCTCACTAGTGTGCTTTAATAATGTCTCATCCTGCCTAGATGTACTGCAGTGGGGAATGGGCAACAAACAAAAAAATCCACCTTTGGAAAAAGACGTGTACAGAAATTCTAGAAAGACCAAAACAAAACAAAACAAAAACCACCCCTGCATTTGGGTTTATTTAAAGCTGTCTCTTCCCCACCAAATCTTTGAACAAAAATATGGATAGAGGTTATAGTAGCTGCATTAAATACAATCAAATTACAGATTTGGACTGAAACCCAGGCTTTGCATATCCTCTTTGCACCTGTCTGTCTACCACATCTTCTCTTTCCCCCCCTTTAAGTTAAGCCCGGGTTAAGCACAATAATCTTTCCACGCTGTCTGGTGGCAATCGGGAGTTTGCAAAGGAGAAGCTGGGCTAAGCAGATGGAAAAGGCTTGCTGGCTTTTTTGCAGAGCTGATTTGGCAGTGAGCTGAGATTAAGCAAGAGGTCTTTTGGGATATTGGTCTCCCTAACTTCCATATCGATACGCAAGCCATGAAAAGCTGCCTACACCAAGGATAGATCGTCCGAAGCAGGGGTGTCCAACCTTGGAAACTTTTAAGACTTGCGGACTTCAACTCCCAGAATTCCCCAGCCAGTATGGGAATGTGATAGATGGTAGGTAGGTAGGTGGATGGATGGATGGATGGATGGATGGATGGATGGATGGATGGATGGATAGACAGACAGACAGACAGAAAGACAGACAGACAGACAGATAGATAGATACAGGGCTTTTTTCCTCATAGAATGCCCAGAACAGAGTTCCAGCACCTTTTTTGGATGGAACCTTGTAGGGTAGGCAAGGCGGGTTGTATGACGTGTGAGTTCAGGCACCTTTTTTTTTTTAGAAAAAAAAAAGCACTGGATAGATAGATAGATAGATAGATAGATAGATAGATAGATAGATAGAGGATTAGATAGAAATAGATGATAGAAATAGAAGATAAAACGATAGATAGATAGATAGATAGATAGATAGATAGATAGATAGATAGATAGATAGATAGATTATCTAGGCAGGTCTGATGTAATGCAGTACTTTCTGATTTTGAGGAGTTTAAGGCTACTCACACCAACTTTAGGCCCACATATAACAGAAAGTAGATAGCAACAATAACCCTGAAATTAGTCTCTTTGGAAACTCAGTAAAATCCTTCTTGATAAAAAGAATTGTCAAGATTTCTTGACCTTTTCACATTGTCCAGTTCCAGAAACTATTGTGTGTCTGGGAAGAATTTAGCACCCATCACTTTTAATGTTAAAATATCCACTTTGCTCTTGTTTAATTTCAGTACGTTGCAGGCTCTTAATCGCTAAGAGATGACTCTAGAAATGCTTAAATGAATCTTAATAGTGGTTTGATGTGGGAAGAGAGCATTAAAAACGACCCACTGCTCTTCTCACCTTCCAATTAGCAACCGAGAAGGGACATTTTGAAGAGTGTAAAAAAAAAAATTGGTTAGGCATCTGAACTGAAGGATCTAAATATGTATTTAATTAGGCATTATGAACTGAGGTGATAAAAGGAAACATTAGTTTTCAATTTTTTTGGTTCAACTCTGTCTCCCTTCCCCGCTGGAAAGAAGAAACGGGGAAATTGTATGGGTGTTTACACACATATTAGTTCTACCGTGTGGGTTGAATGGGACATGCTTTCAAGAGCAGGTGAGTGTTTTACACATTGAGGTTTAAGGGTGAAATTAAGTAAGGAGTCCAGGCCCATTAAGTTCAAATCGAGAGGCACTCCTGGATAAATGCTGTAGCCTGGTTTGTCTCCAAATATCCAGAGAGCTGTATTGTTCAATTGGGGATGGAAAGATGCTTTCTTTGCACATAGTTTCATTTTGATTTGGGGATTTTGGGGTGGGGGGAGGACCCACACTCCTTTAATCTCCCTCATACTTCTAAAAATCTGTTTCGCTAGGGTCAAAAATGGGTAGTGTGATCGTGTCATATGGAGTCCTCTCTGAACTTGGTTGTTTTCTTGCAGACGTTTCATTACCACACTAGGTAACATCATCAGTGCTAAAAGAAAGAGGGGTTTATGAAGTGGAGGAAGGAGAAGGGGAGGAGGAAGAGGTCTATGGAGTCCTTGGTGCTCTCTGTGCTTGGTTATTTTCTTGCAGACGTTTCCTTACCACACTAAGTACCATCATCAGGTGCCGAAAGGGAGTGGGGTTTGCTTTCGTATCATACTATCGGTTTCCTTCCATAAGTACAGTATATACATTTAATAATAACTTTCTCCTTGGCTGCTGTGAGAAAGTGTTGCTCTACGCAGGTCCTTGGTTTGATCAGGGTGGATTTCCTGCTTCCGGTATTTAACACTTGCTTTGAGTAAAACCGGTGTCCTTTCCTCCTTTAAAAGAAAAAAAGGGTGCGGATGAGAAAATGAAGATCACTTGGGCAATTAGCATTTTGCAAAGCCCAGCTGGAACATTCACCACACTGCTGCAGAAACATATCTTTTCTTAATTATGTGTCACTTTAGTATTCCCCCAAATTGGTAGCAGGCGTATCACCTTTCTTCCTCAGCCATTCTCTAAATTAGATTAAAGATCATTGCCAGTGTAGATTTCTGAAATGAAATTGTAAACCTGCATGCTTGCTAGAGGGCAGATTTCATTAACAAAGTTGGATTTTGAGCAAACTGCTAACTTGGGATCACGCTGCTGACTAGGGTTTAAGTTTTTGTACGTCACCTAGCAAGGAAAAAAAAACCAACCACCTTGGACCCACAGACATGGCGTGGAACGAAAGAGAACAGGTGAGGCTGATGCGCGGCCATATTACATGTTCGCTTGCCTTTTTATTTTCCAATTAAACCATCTGGAACTACAGGTAGTCCTTGACTTATGATCACAATTGAGCCCCCAATATTGTGTCGTTAAGTGAAACACTTAAGTGAATGTTGCCCATTTTAGAACTTTTCATGCCAGTTGTTAAATTAGGAGCATAATTGTTAAAAGAATCTGGTTTTCCCATTGGTTTGGTTTGTCAGAAGGTTGCAAAAGGGGATCCCATGACCCCGGGACACTGCGACCGTCATAAAAAGGAACCAGTTGCCAAGTATCTCAATTTTGATCATGTCGCTATGGGGATGCTGCAACGGTCGTAAAGTGTGAAAAACGGTCATAAGTCCCTTTTTCTCAGTGCTGCTGTAACTTCAGTCACTAAACAAATTGTTGTAAGGTGAGGACTACCTGTACTAAACAGGACGATGCATTGCAAGAATTACTGAGTTTAGTTAGAATAAGGCAGCAAAGGTCACTGAGGGAATACTAACTAAAATATATACCTGTAGCCTTCCTGTCTCGTATGTGATACTTGCCGATGACTGAATTATCCATCGCTGCTTGAAGTGGTATGATTTTACTGTATTCATTTGTCAGGAATCCTGGCAATAGTGGGACACCACCAGACATGTGTAAATGGGTGGGTGGGTGGGTGGGTAGGTGGGTGGGGAGAATGTATTTATAAAGCCTCTTGTCACCACAAAACCATCCGTAATTTAACCCATGCTTGTTGTTGTTGTTGTTAATTGCGAAGTCGTGTCCGACCCATCGCGACCCCATGGACACTGTTCCTCCAGGTCTTCCTGTCCTCCACCATCTTCTGGAGTCCATTTAAGTTCACACCTACTGCTTCAGTGACTCCATCCAGCCATCTCATTCTCTGTCGTCCCCTTCTTCTATTGCCCTCAATCTTTCCCAGCATTAGGCCCTTCTCCAGTGAGTCCTTCCTTCTCATTAGGTGGCCAAAGTATTTGAGTTTCAACTTCAGGATCTGGCCTTCCAAAGAACAGTCGGTGTTGATCTCTTCTAGGACTGACCGGTTTGAATGTCGTGCAGTCCAAGGGACTCGCAGGAGTCTTCTCCAGCACCATAGTTCAAAGGCCTCAATTCTTTTGCGTTCAGCCTTTCTTATGGTCCAACTTTCACAGCCATAAATTGCAACTGGGAAAACCATGGCCTGGACTATACACACTTTTGTTGGCAGGGTGATGTCTCTGCTTTTTAGTATGCAACCCACGCCTACAAATGATCAATTCATGGTCTTAAGCCACGAGAAGATCCTTTGCATCCAGGCTGCAAATTTGCTGCTAATCATTCTAGAAACAATGATAGAGATATTGAGGAAAGGGATGTGTGTGAAGGAGAAGAAAATTCAAACATTTCTTTGTTTCCATCAAAGATTCAAGAGGTGATAACCCTTTTTAAAATTCTTAAAATTGAAATTTCTTTTCTTGCGCTTCACCGGGCCCAAAAAACTTCCTGTGCTTTTCCCAAATACTAAAAAGAAAAAAGAAAAACCGCAAACCTGTTTGTTCAGCTGATATTTCTCTCCCCATTTCATTCAAGAAATAAATACGCTTTTATGCTTATACGATTGCAAATTCCCAGGGGCTTTACCTGCAAAATTTACCAGCTGGTGGCTTGCACTTAATACATCCTGCGCCTCTATATGACCAACGACGATCAGAAACTTGATGAGCTGACAAATTTGCTCCATGCTTTCAGCACCTGGAAATCCTTATGGAATGCAAGAATAAGAAAAAATAGAGAAAGAAAAAGAATTGGAGCTGAAATTAAAAAAGCTGCTTCAACTAGGTAATTTTTTTTTAAAAATTATTTCATCACAGTGAGTATACAAAAGTGACATAAAATGTATTAAGGTAGGCAGGAAACATCAGAATAACAGAGTTGGAAGGGACTTTGGAGGTCTTCTAGTCCAGCCCCCTGCTCAGGCTGGTAACCCTATCCCATTTCAGACAAATGGTTGTTCCAATCTCTTCTTAAAAACTGCCAGTGACCGAGCACTCACAACTTCTGGTGGCAAGTCGTTCCACTGGTTAATTATTCTGTCAGGACATTCCTCCTTAGTTCTAGGTTGCTTCTCTCCTGGATTAGTTTCCATCTGTTGCTTCTCATCCTGTCTTCAGATGCTTTGGAGCATCAGATTATTAAATATGGCAAGGTAAGGAAGCCAAACCAAGACGTACTGAATCATTTACCACATAGGCATATGGGAACTATATTTTTGTGAACCGCACAGCTCACTTCAACAGTCGTAAAATGGGGCAAAGTGCAATTAACAAAAGTCTCACTTAGCAACATAAATTTTGGGCTCATTTGTGGTCATAAACTGAAGACTAGCTGTGTTAACATTCAGTTTTTCTTCCTGTCACATTATTATGCGTACTAACAGCTTCAGTCTTTGATTAGGTATTTTACCGCTGGCACCTAGTTCAGCACTTTGGGGATGAGAGAAATGAGAAAAAGAGCTTCATGGGAAAGGTTAATTCCTTCCTAAGCTCTTTCCCAATAAACCGGAAAAAAACCTCTTGCAATCTGCTGTTTTCCTCCATTGATAAAATTAACTGTAGCAGGAGAGTCAACAGCAACAGCAGCAACAACAAAAATCCCTTAAGCTGGGGAATTTATGAAGTCCTAATTTTCCTCTTATAGCTGATTTTGCTTCCATATTTTGGGGGCCAATCAGCATATGTTTGAAAGCTTATATCATCCTCTTTTTTGTTTTCTTCCTTCCCTATTGGTTTGGACTTTAATTTGGAGTAAAAAGGTACAACCTGACACCTGTTCGTGTTTTCTGTTCTCGGGGGAGGTAGAAGATATAATTCTTCTTAATCTACTTAAAGGATTTAAATGGCGTATTAATATTATCCCGTCTAGCTCTTGATGCTGTGCCATCTTAGAATTTGTAACACAGAAGGTGCCACGGTGTAGCTGCCTTCCGCATTCTTAAAACTGTCAAAGTCTGGGAGGTGTGAAAGGAAATGGAGGCAATCAAAGTATTTGATAAATCGATTCCTTCTCTCCCTGTTTGTTTTTTGGCCAGGCTTTATTTTCCACCAAATGTAGCTTGAGGCTGAGAAATGACAGTGCTTCTGGTCTCAGCCAGTCTTTGGGACATTGCCCTTGAACAAGGGCCCTTCTCTATAAAACTGTCCATGATCCAAGGACAGTCTCCATAAAATTGTCTCGGAACCAAGACTTTTCTCCATACAGACTCCCTGGCTGAACAGTGATGGATGAGATCCTAAATGAAAGTGTTATTTACGATGTTGTGGAGTAAGAGTTGTAGAGTTGGAAAGATGTTCACGAGTCCAGTTGTCTGCATCATTCTGGCCTCTCCTAATGAACCCTCTTATGGCTGGAGTTCAACGTGGCTGCACCATCCCCCCAAAGACTGCCCTTGGTGGTCCTTCCATTTGCCAGCGCCTGCTTCACACCTGGGCGAGGTTCAAAACCATCATTTCCATTTGAATCCCACGCAGGTATAAAGGGCCTTTGCCCCAGTGATGCAGCATCACTGCCAAATTTTGAACACGAGTGCTGCTTGTTCCTTTCGAGAGCCATACTCTTGAGTTCAGCATTTTGCTGATCCTTTCTAATTGGATTACAGGGGATTAGTTGCTCAGAATTTTGGAGGGCAAAAGGGAGGAGGAGGGTACATATCTGGCAAGGCTGCCTTGTTCCCTTGTGCTAGAGCTCAGACATCTGCTTGTAGACAGAAGTCTACGGATGGCTTCAGAAACAGGCAATTGCTGGTGACCTTTGAAAGCTGGTTTAATCTGAGCACTTGAGCCTATTAGTCTTTCTTATTTATTTATTTGTTTGTTTGTTTGTTTGTTTATTTGTTTGCTTGCTTGCTTGCTCTATCAATCATTTATCTTTTTTTTTTTTAATTTGAGGACTCTCTAGTATGTCCAGTGAAATGGATGAGTGGATGACGTAGAAAGTTAACTCAGTCTTAGGCTGCATTAATAGAATTCAAGATCACGTGAAGTGTTAAGTACCACTTTATAATAATGCCTTGGTAAGACCACACCTGGAATACAGCATGCAGTTTTGGTCGCCACAGTACAAAAAAGATGTTGAGACTTTTGGAAAAAGTGCAGAGAAGAGCCACGAAGATGATTAAAGGCCTGGAGAGTTAAAACATATGAAGAACAGTTGCAAGACTTGGGTATGGCTAGTCCAGAGAAAAGAAGGACTAGGGGTGACATGGTAGCAGTATTCCAGTATTTGAGGGGCTGCCACAAAGAAGGGGGGAGTCAATTTATTTTCCAAAGCACCTGAGGGCAGGACAAGAAGCAACGGATGGAAACTAATCAAAGAGAGAAGCAACTTGGAATTAAGAAGAAACTTCCTAACAGTGAGTACAATTAACCAGTGGAATGGCTAGCCTCCAGAAGTTGGAGGTTTTTACGAAGAGATTGGACAGCCACTTGTCTGGAACGGTATAAGTTCTCCTGCTTGAGCAAGGGGTTGGACTAGAAGACCTCCAAGGTCCCTTCCAGCTCTATTCTATTCCTTGTGCCCCGAACCAAGATCCGAGAGCCTCAATTAACATGGTGCTTTAAATGTGTCTTTTCCATTCGCTTTTTCTCAGCCACAAGCCTAGTTTGTCTCTTCAGATCCAATTAAATAATTTGGTCTTCTACTTCCTTTCTTGCGAGTTGCCTTTCGGCTTTTATAACTGATCCCCGAAGGAAGCTTCATGCCTGAAAAATCATTGTAACTTTGTTTTCTGTCTTCATCGCACATTTCTTTCCCAGGGCTATTATAAGGAATAATGGCCAACATAACTTGCGAGGCTTGAAGAAGGCAGCTAAGTAGCCCCCCCCTCCCCTGCATTTGGTGGTGGTGTTTCCCCCCCTCCCTTGATTGTTGCCATATTTAACTTCTTTTACGGGTGCTGATTTGTCTTCCCATCGTAGCTCTTTGTCTTGCCATTTAGTGAACTTGAGAACCGCTGGACTTCTGCTCTAGTCCAGCGGTTCTCAACCTGTGGGTCGGGACCCCATTTGGGGTCGAATGACCATTTCACGGGGGTCACCAAACAATGCAGTCTGCCATTTCCCCCCCTTTTCCTTAGCTGTGCTCCTCCCTTTTATTCTATTGGCTTTTGAAAGCCAATAGAATAGACTCTCTTGAATAGAGTCTAATTCTATTGGCTTTCAAAAGCCAATAGGAATTGTCCAGGCTGTCTCTGCCCTGCTGAGCCCGCCAAAAGTCCCATTCTGCAAACGGTGCTGCAAGTTGTCTGCAGCGAAGGCGAGCTGTCTGGAAGTTTCCACCCCTCCCTGCTGAGCAACTACTAAAAATGTAAGTAAAAGAGGGCCAGGGGTGGGAGGTGGGAGGCCGGCGGGCGCAGGGAGGGTTGCTGGCGCGCATGGGGCCCGGCGGGTGCCTTACCTCTCTTGGGCTGGGCCAGTTGGTAGCCCAGCCGGTGGTCGCCCTGCGCCGTCACTGCCCCTTGCCAGGTATGCCTCGGCCAGCACAGAGGGCGGCACCACGCATACGCAGCGCTCCCGGGCAGGGAAAGTCCTCGACTTACGACCGGTTGGGTAGTCCTCGACTTACGACAGGTTGGGGGGTCATGGCATTAAAAAGGTTCAGAACCACTGCTCTAGTCTGAAGATGTGTTTAGAAAAAGGGTCTCTTTCCTTCCGGCCACAGATGCCCCTCGGTTGCCTTTGCTTAGGTGAGACACGTTAGCAAATTCAATCTCTGCTTAAAGGTAAAGCTTTCCCTATCAGTCATGTCAGGTTACGGTGCTTCCGTTGGTTTCTTGGCCAAGGTGCCAGCATTGTCTGAAGACATTTCCATGGTCACCTGGCCAGCAGTGCTAGACACCAAATGCGCACAGAATGCTTTCAACCTAAGTGGTGCCTATTTATCTACTCGCATTTGCATGCTTTCGAACTGCTAGGCGGGCAGGAGCTGGAGCAAGGAACAGGAGCTCACCCCATAGCTCAGCGGTTGGGTCTCGAACCTGGGCTGTCAGTTTTCCAGCTGACATGTTCTGCGTCTTTAATAGCTGAGCCATCATTCCCAAATCCAGCTGGTTTAGATAGAAAGCTGGGCAGATGCTTACTTGAAGGACTGGCTTCAAACCTCTTTTGGCACATTGAAATAACATTTCTGAGGACTGTTGGTGAAAACCATGAAAATGGTACCAATAGAAGAGAATATTTGTAGCTCAGGGCTGAACTGTAAAGTCCTTGGTGCCCTCTGATAATAACAGAGATGGAAGGGACTTGGGAGGTTTTCTAATCTTCTCTGCTCAAGCAGGAGACTCTATCCCATTTCAGACAAGTTGTTTCTTCTTGAAAACCTCCAGTGTTGGAGCATCCACAACTTCTGGAGACAAGTCATTCCATTGGCTGATTGTTCTGTCTGGAAGTTTCTCCTTAGTTCCAAGTTGCTTCCCTCCTTGATTAGTTTCCATCTGTTGCTTCTTGTCCTGCCTCTAGGTGCTTTGGAGAATGTTGTTAATTGTAAAGTCGTGTCCGACCCATCGCGACCCCATGGACAACGTTCCTCCAGGCCTTCCTGTCCTCTACCATCTTCTAGACTCCATTTAAGCTCACGCCTACTGCTTCAGTGACTCCATCCAGCCACCTCATTCTCTGTCGTCCCCTTCTTCTATTGCCCTCAATCTTTCCCAGCATTAGGCTCTTCTCCAGTGAGTCCTTCTCATTAGGTGGCCAAAGTATTTGAGTTTCAACTTCAGGATCTGGCCTTCTAAAGAGCGGTCGGGGTTGATCTCCTCTAGGACTGACTGGTTTGAATGCCTTGCAGTCCAGGGGATTCGCAGGAGTCTTCTCCAGCACCATAGTTCAAAGGCCTCAATTCTTTGGTGCTCAGCCTTTCTTATGGTCCAACTTTCACATCCCTACATTGCAACTGGAAAAACCATGGCCTTGACTATACACACGTTTGTTGGCAGGGTGATGGACCCTAAAAGCCAACCTTCCATTCCTTCCAACCATTAAGTTGCTTCCAAAGTTCCTAGTAAGTTTCTAGTACTCACAACACATGATGTACGAGATTCCCCTACTTATAAAAATGATATTGTCATTGCCTCCTCTAAAAAGACAATTTCTGTCTATTTTCCATAGTCTGGAACTGTCTGGAGTGGTGCCCTTAATATCTCATTTTGCAAAGGAGAAGGAAAAAGAGAGTTGAGAGGAAGATAAACATGGCTCAGTGATTTTCAGAGTCTCTTCTGGAAACCCTGGAGAGTAAATAACAAATGAACATTAAAATATTTGCCTGAAAATAATTTGGTTGGTGTCCCTTTAGATCTGAGTCGGAGCCATCACCTGTCACTTGGGAGGTTTCTGCACCCTCCCTGTCAAGAGGAAGAGAATATACGGTAATGAATTCCCAGACAGGTGCTGTTTCTTGATTATACGGCATTATAATTGTAGACCTTTCCTTGCAACGCCTTTGACAGTTCACTTTTATATCCAAAATGGCATGCAGATAAACGGGTGTTTGTTTCACTTCATCTAACAAAAATTGAATGAAATTTGCAAACTAGCTGCCTAGGGAGCTGCAAGGAAGTGGTGGATGAATTAGGAGAGAGAGAGAGAGAATTATCTTTCTAGTGCTGTAAGTCAAGGAGGACACAACTGAATGTTGTGTCCTCCTTGACTTGAAGAAGACCTTCTTTTTCTTGGGTGCTGATGGATCCCACAAGATGTTAAACCTCAACGGTTGGCAATCGGTTATCAGTGGGTGCCAAGAAATCCATTACATCAAAGAAGGGTAGCTACTCACCAAGAGGAAAGATAAATGGATAGGTGGAGGATTGGTAAATGGGTAGATAGATATAACGTTAAAAATGTCCCATATCTTACCATCTCTTATGATTCTGGGGCCATTTCATTGGAGCTTTTCTAACTCCAGATGCTGCCTGAAGACATTACGTAGCTATATAGTCTATTTCAGGGCGAGGAACCTGCTTCAGATGGGGCTACTGATATTCCTACTATCACCCCTATTGACCATGTTGGTCGAGGCTTCTGGGAGTTGTACAGCAATTCATTAATGGCTTCCCCACCTTTGGACTCTCCGTCTGCTTTTGAATAAGGCAGCTTTCTCTGTTTCAAAACTTGGATGGCATGAAATTGCTTAGGTGTATTGGGGAAATGGGTTGCAACTTCTTTTTACCTACAGTAGAGATTGCATTTAATATCATTTACGTACATTGGGGAAAAAACAATTCCTAGGAGATGAAGGCCTCCAAGGTCCCTTCCAGCTCTGCTTCTATTGTATTGTATTGTATTGTATTGTATTGTATTGTATTGTATTGTATTGTATTGTATTGTAATTGCATTGCATTGCATTGCACTCCTATTCTATTCTATTCTATTCTATTCTATTCTATTCTATTCTATTCTATTCTATTCTATTCTATTCTATTCTATTCCACTCCATCTATTCTATTCTATTCTATTCTATTCTATTCTATTCTATTCTATTCTACTCCACTCCATCTATTCTATTCTATTCTATTCTATTCTATTCTATTCTATTCTATTCTATTCTATTCTATTTTGATGGTGGCACATATCTTTTAAAAATAAAACAAACAAATACAAATTCCATATCTATTACCTGCAAAATATTCCAGAAACTGGATGGATGGCTAGATTCCTTCCTTCCTTCCTTCCTTCCTTCCTTCCTTCCTTCCTTCCTTCCTTTCTTCCTTCCTTCCTTCCTTCCTTCCTTCCTTCCTACCTTCCCTCCCTCCCTCCCTCCCTCCCTCCCTTTTACAGGGCAGATGAGTTTATCACTCATAATGTAGGACCACTGTAATTCTCCATGTCCCTCCTGTGACTTTAGTGTGTCTACAGAGCATCTTTTAGTATTATTTATCCTTCTTATCTTCCCTTACTCTTTCCAAAGTTTCAAACCTATTGCGTATTTTCATAGGCCAGCCTGGAGGATCCCTTCCCTGGATTAGAACTAAGCAAAGAACAATCCTTTTCTTCCCAGCCCAAGTGAGCTTTCTTTCCCAATTATAAAGGGAATACGATTGGGGTTATAATCTGTTTGCTTAGTAATAAACCCATTTAAACTTACTTCTGAGTAAATACAGGCAATTAATTACACGCACCCATTCTCTTTTTCTCCAATAGTAACCTTTCCTTTTAGGTTAATAATGCAGGTTTTTTTGGCATGTGTGTGTGTATTTTACTATGTTATTGTACAGGTGCTTCTCATGTTTTTGCATATAGCACAGAGACTGGTGACATGAGATGTATAAAACATGGAAGACATGAAACTACTGTGATTCAACCAACCAGCCAACCTGCATTTAGTAAAGGCAAGACAGTTTTTTGACAGCTGCAACACCTGTCCCTTTGATAAGGGTCTGATCCGTCCTTCAAACAGATAGCAAGCTCATGCATTGACTGATTCCCAGTGATGCATCTAAAAGTCTTCCAGGCCTCTCTTTTGAATTTCTGATCATGGAAATCCAGGGAGATGTAGATAACCTCTAGTTACTGGTATCCTGTGGAAGTAACCTGCTCCCAATAACGTGTTTTGCATTTTTCCTCTCCCTTTTTGCAGGCAAAAGATCGAAAGAAAAACAACAATATGTACATTTCTGTTGTGGAGTCCTCAGGGCTAAGCTATACCATCAAGCTAAAATTGCACAGTGCAGCATTTATTAAACAGGCCCTACTCTGAAGCCACCATGGAAATCTTGACAGTAAGGAAACAAGTTAAATTACTGGGAAGGCTCGAGGCAAACCTATGAATTCTAACTTCACTGAATGTCTTAAAAAAAAAAAATCTGCTTTTTAAAACTGGGGAGTGAGAAATAAGAAAAAATCAAGATGTCTTGATGGTTGACCTTGAGCGCTGTTCAACCTCTTCTGTTGAGCCCAGTGCTCCTTTTTTTGTAAGTCTTTTTTTTTCTCACTAAATCAGAACCGAAGACTAGTTCCCATTAATATTTCATCAACTGTTGTGGTGGATGGTGCTAAAAGATAAAAACAGAGACACATATTACAGCTCAGCATTGGCATATTCCAATTATGTTTGAATTATGGCAAGCGAGTTACTTTTTTAAACAACACAACGTGTTAGCGTGCTAGCGTTGCTCTCTAATCATGGAAAAAACTGTGTCTGGGGAAATCGATGGAGCTCTGCGGTTTTGTTGTTGTTGCTTTGGAAAAAAAAAAACACCACCCACTTCGAACCAATTTTTTCATGTGCCCTGAAATGACTTACAAGCGCAGTTCTTTCAACCTCTAATAGTAGCCAAAATCTCTCATCTTATCTTACAATGCCTCGATTTGGCTGAGCCCGGGTGAATAGTTTATTGGCTATACAATCTTCTAGATTTTAATGGTTTACAAGATACTTAGTCACTTTCCCATTTTCTGCAGAAGGGCCATTTAAAGCAGAATTGAGGGTTTTGCCTTTTGCTGTGCAAGTATATTGCATAAGCAGAATCCACTGTAAAACTGAGTATTCTAAATCAGCCCTTTGCAATTTGATTTCTCTTATTATTCCGACTGCTTTCGTGCATAATCAAACAATGACTCCAGTCCCCTAATCATCTTTGTTGCTCTTCTCTGTACTCTTTCTAGGGTCTCAACATCTTTTTTTTTTTTTTATATTGTGGTGACCAAAACTGGATGCAACCTTCCAAGTGTGGACTTACCAAGGCATTATAAAGCGGTACCAACACTTCATGTGCTCTTCATTTTATCCTCTTGAAAATTGTGACTGAACAACGCTTTATTAATGTAACATCTGGCTGTCTACTCTAATTACCAGCACATGTTAAGAGCTGGTAAAGAGGGACTCTAAAACAGTATCGAGGACTCCCTTGGTCTGAGATAATTTTGGAAAAGAGGGGAATTATTTTCTCTATTTGTCTTGAAACCTCAAATACAGAATCCGGGCACTATTAAAATGAATTATTAGCAGCATTTTTCCTAATATGCTGTAAACATATCAACAAGGAATGTTTCCTCTCTCTCTGTAAAAATTAATGCCTTACCTTGGCAATTTAGCAACATTTTTTTTTATTGGCCTGGCTGATTGTTATGAACCTTTCAGTTCCTGGGTTTGGTGAAATATGCTGCTGTAAACATCCCTCACTTGAATACAAAGTGAAGAATTATTATTTTTTTAGTTATTTGTGTCCTTTAATAATTTGGGTACTAATTTACTATTTGCATTGACTTTGAAAACGACTTTTTTTCCCCTTGTCCTCTAAGAGTATTGAGGCCTATGGGGATTTTTTAATATATTTTAGTCCCATACCCACACACAAACACTCAAATGTGATTTTTTACTTTTCTTTCCCTCTATCTTTCATTCAGGTCTTACTAAAGTTAGGAAGAACATGAATGAATGAATGAATGAATGAATGAACTCTGGATACACACAGTATAACCTACAACCAGAGAGAATATGTTTGCATCTCCATTCATGGATAAATATCCATCTAAATTGTTAATGTAGCCTTGCACTACTATAAGTAGGATTTCTTGTTCTGTTTAGAGATATTAGCATGTGCTGGAACCTAAGAATTAGTCTGAAAAATGTAGTTGCTTGGAGCAAGGCTTTTCAACCAGTGGTATGGGTACCACCTGTGGTACTTTGGCACTTGGCAGATGGTACGCGACCATCCTAGAAAAGTGGTAGCGGGGGACAGGAATAAGCTGAACCGGTGGCAGCACCACACAAGCCTGAGCGAGAAATGGCTGGAGCTGCAGGGCTGTCAGGGCTCAGCGGAAGCGCCAGGATCAGCACTTCTTTGGGACTGTCAGGGCTCAGTGGAAGCGCCAGGATCAGTGCCAGGCTCCAGCTGGAGCTTGGCGCTGATCTTGGTGCTTCTGCTGAGCCCAGAAGAAGCACTGATCAGCTGGAATGTTGCAGCGTCTCCAGGGTCTTGTGATTTACATTCAGATGCTTGGCAGCTGATTCATATTTATGACGGTCACAATGTCCCAGGGTCATGTGAAGTAACCAAAACCTGCTGCAACCACCCAGCATACGGGGGGGGGGGGAATAAAAACCAAACACCCCCCACAACAATAAAAACTTCAAACAGGAGGAAGAGCGCCACCGGGTGGGCAGGCAGGTGTCTTGCTCGGCTCTGGCTTGGGGGCACTTTTTCAATGTCGTTGTAACTTCGAACAGTCACTAAGTGAACTATTGTAAGTTGAGGACCACCTGTACTTCATCAGTTTTTTCCTTTTTCCTTTTTTTTTTTTGGTCATCAGGTTTTTGGGACCTTGCTAGGCGACTGGTGGTATTTGGATGTTGCCATATCCTAAAAGTGGTACAATGGGTGAAAAGGTTGAAAAGCCCTGGCTTAGAGGATGAGGCTGTCAAAAGGCCTTTTGTCCCGATGGTACCGAATAACCTTCTCGATCTGAAATGGTTCCTACAAAGTTGTCTTCTATCTGGGCTAACATCTGGTTAATTGTGGGTGCTCCACACTGGAGGTTTTTAAGAAGAGAGTGGACAGCCATTTATTTGAAACAGTACAGGGCCCCCTGCTCGAGCAGTGGGTTGGACTAGAAGACCTTCAAGGTCCCTTCCAACTCTGTTGTTCTGTTCTGTTCTCTGCTCTAAGAATGGAATCTATGTCCAGATACATTTTTGGCCTGATTCTGATGTACACAGGAACTGGTAATGGATGGAAGATGGGATCTGCTTCTGTTCAGCAGTTGATAAATGATATTAAAGGCAGGATCCAATCTGGGCCGGTCACTGAGATGAGAGATTTAGTCTTCCGAGCTTTTGGACTTGTGATGGAGCCCATCCTCAGAGAACGTATTCAAGGCAATCAATTTAAATTGAGGTTATCCCCAATCTGAAATAATCTCTACACAAAGTTCTGGCCATGCTAGAGCTGACCAGCAGATGTCTCTGTTGGACATACAGATCCAATATCACATCCTTCCTCCAATTACAGCTACAGTATGCTCTTTCTGGCTTTATGTCACTTTTTCATTGTGGAGTGCTGAAAATGCTGGCGTTCCCCCCTTCCCACATGCATCTTGGCTATCATACATCATATCAAAAGGCTTGCGACAATAACGGGGTTCCCTGAATGAAAATGTACTATTTCAGGAAGACAGCTGGAGGAACAAAGAGCTATTTCTCAACTATTGGTTGGAGGTAGTGTGTGTGTGTGTGTGTGTGTGTGTGTGTGTGTGTGTGTGTGTAGGTGTGTAGTGCCACTTGTAGTGAACCTATGCCCTCAAGAGTCTGACTGGACTAAGACCTGAAGATAACATTCCTGGCAAAGCTTTGAACAATAACAAAAAGAGAAGTATTAACATTTGATCTTCACCTTGCTCATGGTGGCGTTGACTATATCTTTGTAGCTCACATGTAGGGTTTTGTTTCCATTTCAAGTCTTGGTCCTAGAAGGTATAAGGAAATACTCCCCCTTGTTATCTCCTCCCCTCCAGCCTCCCACCCCTGCAACAATAATGCTGCACTCCCTATTTAGAAATCAAAGCACCCATTCAGGATCTCCAGCCACCTCTGATCTGATCAGAGCACCGTTTGAGAAGTGCATCTCTGACTCATTTTTGTAAGCTGCATTCTTAGTAACTGAGGTTCAGAAGCTTCAGCCGCTTTCCTGGGTATTGGAGATCACAGGGCAGCCCATGAGATAATTAATGCTTCTGAAAAGATAGCGAGATCTCTGCCATTTCCTAGGAAGCAACAATGTGGTTTCTGGAAAGCTTCAATGCGTTCCTGCATTCTTGGATAAGATATTTGAGTCAGGCTGGATCAGTTAAGGAGATAGTCCAGTTGTAAGCTTAGTTGTGGGTCAGAAATAGCATTTGTTATCCTGATGGATGACCTCTGAGGGGAGAAACATCAGGATTTCAAGCCTGTTGTTTCTGCTTTAATGGCCATTACTGATGGTGTCCATCTGGTTCATAATAACAGAGTGATTCTGTTTCTACTTGCGAGGTCAGCTTCAAGGGGTAGTTCTAGAGAACTAGTTTTTAGCTACTGACACATATTACGAAGCCCTGGAAGATTCAGACAGGGCCATATCCTTTTTTTTTTTATGCCAGCTAAATGAAGTCATTTGGGATGTACTACAGATTCCCACATCTTTATCATCTTCTAGTTGGTTAGCTTCCGTGCATTATGCATAGGATGACTTTTGAAAACTGAAAGCATCAGTGGCTTCAAACTGCAGCTGACAAAATTTTAACTAGTACAGCTTGATCGCCTTGTTCAATCTTCAAAGAGTTTATCGGTTCACTTCGTTCCATCTTTCAACGCCTGAACCTTGAGGAACGGGTATATGCAGATATCTTTTGATGACACCAATATCTCAATGTCTTCTCCCATCAGACAGCCCAGGGGAAACTGCCTCCTTTTCCTTCTCCTTCTCTTGATCTCAAATGAATGTCCTTAGAAGAATTACCAACCTTATCTTCTTTTAGATTATGAAGCTGGAGATGGGTGAAATCAGTAGTCTTCATCCAGATATTTTACTTGCTATTTTAGTGACTCGCTACACTCTCATAAAGTTCTTTTTAACGCTAGTTCTTGTAAAACTGTCCCACAATCGGTTTGTGTAAATGGTATGTAAATTACAGGTAGTCCTTTACTTACTTCATTTAGTGACTGCTCTAGCTTACGACAGCACTGAGAAAAGTGACCTTATGACCATTATTCACATCAAAATTCAGATCCTGGTTGATATTTATGACAATTGCCATGTCCCGGGGTCACGTGATCACCTTTTGCGACTTTCTGATAAGTAAGGCCAATGGGGAAGCCTTATTCAATTAACAGCCATGTTACTAATTTAAGAACTGCAGTGATTCGCTTAACAGCAGTGGCAAGAAATAGAAGATAAGATAACCTTTATTGTCATTTTTTTACTGTGGGCACAACGGCACACATCAAAAATGAAATTTAGCTGCCCGCTCTCAAAGTGAAACACATACATGACACACACCTAAACATAACTATATACAAGATATGTATAAACTCACACCCCTACATATACATAACAAATAAATGTTAAACGCTGTCCATCTTGAATACATAACAGAAGGAGGAAGCTTGACAGTTCATGAGGTTAATGCTGTATGGAATGAAACTATGGTTGAATCTGGGTGTTCTGCTACGAAGCCCCCTCCTCCCAGAAGGTAGCAAGCAAAACAGGTCATGAAGAGGATGTGTCGTGTCCCAGACAATCTTGCGGACCCTGCTCAAGCAATGCTTCTGTGCTATGTCCTGGATGGGAGGGAGGGAACTTCCAATGATCTTTTCAGCCATCCTCACCACTCTCTGCACCGCCTTCCTGTCTGAAGCAGGGATGCTTCAGACAGGAAAGGTCCTAAAATGGGGCAAAACTCATTAACAAACGTCTCACTTAACAACAGAAGTTTTGGGTCACAAGCGGAGGGTTTCCTCTATCTGCAGCCCCCTCCGTTCACAAAGAGACTCTGATCTTCACCATCAACATTCACGGTAGACAAAAGGCAGCCGAAAGAAGAGAAGCGATAGGTGACATGTCCTTTTCAGGTGTTTTCGCCACCGGTTCCTATGGCAAAGAGAAAGAAACGCAGGCACAGATGAGAGAGGGATCTCCAGCCTGTTTCCTCCCAAGAAGCAACTTTGCAGAATGGAGCAGAGTGTAAGGACCCACCCCACTTTGCATCTTAAGAAGACAGAACTCTTGGAATAATTCTTCCAACAGGAATCCTTTATTAAGAGAAAATGGTTGCAGGCGTTCTAGACAGGACTTGGGGGCCAAGCTCTCCCATTCAAGGTTTTAAGGGGTTCCCCAGTAGCCCCACCCAATCACCCCCCTCTTCCAGTGACAGTTTCAGGCATCACAATCCCACCCCCTTTTCCTTTCTGCCGGTTGGATGGAGACTTCAGAGAAAACTATGTGAAGGTAAATAGCCTCCTTTGTTATGATAAGGCCTTTTGGGGCTATCCACATTCAATCCCTTTGAAGTTGTACCGAAGGAAGTGAAGGCCATAAAGCCCCCTTGTTCACCCCCTTCCCTTTCTTGTATGACAGAATCCAGAGAGGGCAGAAATGGGGTTTTCTATAATTGATAACTGGAGATGAAGTATAATTGGATTCTGACACAGAGTTTGAAAACGTCTGGACAGTTGATTTCCTCTCTGAAGTAGCTCATCCATTATTATAATACCATCGGGTAATGTCTTTGCGTTCTCACAGAGGACTCGGATAAACAAAGCATGCTTTTGAACAGTACCTTGTGGTACAAATGTGGTGGCCTGCTTAATTCCCCAAGGGACATCCTCGTGGAGAACAAATAAAGCAGGGGAAGTGCTTATTTTTTTTATCAAGGAGATGAGCTTTATTGCTATTGACTATCCTGTGATTGCGGACGAGGAGAGGAGCGAAACACAGGTTGCTAATTCAGGGGCTCGGGAAAGCAAGAAAGGAGATCCCCATTAAATCTCCTCCATCCTAAACCTATGTTCCTTGGAAGAGAGAGAAAAGTAGAGGTTAATTCTCGACTTACGGCCGCAATGGAGCCCAACATTTCCGTTGCTAAGCGAGACATTTGTTAAATGAATTGTGCCCTATTTTACAAGCTTTCTTGCGGCAATTGTTAACTGAGTAACCCGGGTTGTTGAGTGAATCTGACTTTGCTTGTCAAGAGGGTTGCAAAGAGGTGCATCACACGACTGCAGGACAACGCAACCGTCATAAATAGGATCCAGCTGCGAAACCTCTGAATTTTGATCCCCTGACCACGGGGATGCTGCAGTGGTGATAAATGTGGAAAAAAGGCCATAAGTCACTTTTTTTCAGTGCTGCAGCCATTAACGAAAGGTTGTAAGTCAAGGACTTCCTGTAGCTGCTTGGAAGCCAGGCTTCCAAACAGGAAATGAAATCTCCAGGCCGACTAATCTGGAAAATGAGGACTGCATTCATTTCAGAAAGACACAAAGCCACCTATTATTAGTGTTATTTAAGCTCAGTCCTCTGTAGATGGAGACACCCTGGGAAAAGGACCCTGATTCGAAACATAAATTGCTTGCTTGCTTCTTCTTTTTTCCCCCCCACCAAGTGTGTAGGAAGTGCTATTTGGAGTCCGTGCTTGCTGCATTGGACGCCTAATTGTTTCCTGAGATAGATAAAGCACACTCTTCTTCCTTTTCGGTTCCTTTCTTGCTCACCTTTCTTTCCTCCCATTTCCCGCTTAATAGCGGGCAGGTTAATGTTGTTTTTATTCACCCTTTTCTTTGCCAGACCAGCCTCTTTTGGCAGCACGGTGACTTCCACTTAATAACAGCCACGCTTTTATCTGTCCTGTTCTTAAGACTGCCCTTTCTCTCTTTCTATGTATTTCTCGAAATTACCAGCCCTGCACACAGTCGGTCACCTTTGCACTCCTCCACAAATTGAATTTCAGGCTTGCTCCAAAGCCTTGCCAGGTTTTTGTGCTGCACCTAGGATGGGATAGTTAGGCCCTCTGCCTTATTTATATAGAAGGCGCAGGAGTTGCAGACGCGGCTCCCTCCTGTTCCAAGCCAGTAAATCCAAGGAAGGCTCAGCTGGAATTAGCAATCAGCCCTCTTCATTAAGGGCAAACAACGCCGAAGTGTAGGGTGTGTGGAAAGGCACAGTTTTATTCATAGGAGGTAGGGGGTCCTCAGCTGATGATCGCAAGTGAGCCCAGAATTTCTGTTGCTAAATGAGACAGCTAGTAAGTGAGCTTTGCCCCATTTCACGACATTGCTTGCCACCATTGTTAAGAGAACCACTGCAGTTTTAAAGTTAGTAACACGGGTGTTAGGGGAATCCAGCTTCCCCATTGGCTTTGCTTGGCAGGTCACAAAAGGGGACCACGTGACCCCGGGACACAGCGACCGTCATAAATGGGATGCCCAGGGTCCAAATTTTGATCACATGACAATTGGGGATGCTGCAAAAATCATAAGTGTGAAAAAGGGTCATAAGTCCCGGAGCCCTGGTGGAGCCCCGGTGGTGCAGTGGTTAGAATGCAGCATTGCAGGCCGACTCTGCCCACTGCCAGGGGTTTGATCCTGACAGGGCTCAAAGTTGACTCGGCCTTCCCCCTCTCCAAGGTCAGTAAAATGAGGACCCAGATGGTTGGGGGCAACAGGCTGACACTGTAAACGGCTCAGAGAGTGCTGTAAAGCACTGTGAAGCGGTATACAAAACTAAGGGCTATGGCTTTAAGTCACTTTTTTTCAGTGCCGCTGTCACCTCGAACTGTCATTAAATGAATTGTCGTAAGTCAAGGGCTGCCTGTATAGGGTATGCATCCTATTTGATGGAGGACAGGGAAAATGTCCCACTTGTGTCCCAAAACAGAACAATACCAGAATAACAGAGCTGGAAGAGGCCTTGGAAGTGCTCTATTCCAGGGCTTTTCAACCTTTTCACCCATTGTACCACTTTTAGGATATGGCAGTATCCTAGCAAGGTGTCAAAAACTTGATGACAAAAAAAAAAAGGAAAAAAGTGATAAAGTACAGGTAGTCCTCGACTTACAACAGTTCGCTTAGTGACTGTTCAAAGTTACAATGAAAAAGTGCCCCCCCAAGCCAGAGCCGAGCAAGACACCTGCCTGCCCACCCGGTGGCGCTCTTCCTCCTGTCTGAGGTTTTCATTGTTGTGAACATTTCTGTTGAGGATTGGCAGTGGGGGTGGGGTGGGGTGGGTGTTTGGTTTTTATTTTCCCAGTCTGCTGGGTGGTTGCAGCAGGTTTTGGTCACTTCACATGACCCTGGGACACTGTGATCGTCATAAATATGAATCAGTTGCCAAGCATCTGAATGTAAATCACAAGACCCTGGAGATGCTGCAACATTCCAGCTGATCGGTGCTTCTTCTGGGCTCAGCAGAAGCACCAGGATCAGCACCAAGCTCCAGCTGGAACCTGGCGCTGATCCTGGTGCTTCCACTGAGCCCTGACAGTCCCAAAGAAGCACTGATCCTGGCGCTCCCGCTGAGCTCTGACAGCCCTGCAGCTCCAGCCATCTCTCACTCAGGCTTGTGTGGTGCTGCCACCAGTTCAACTTATTCCCCTCCCCCGCTACCACTTTTCTAGGATGGTCGCATACTACCTGCCAGGTGCCAATGTACCCAGGTGGTATCCGTACCACTGGTTGAAAAGCCTTGCTCTAGTCCAACCCCCTGGTCAAGTAGGAGACTCCATACCATAAGAACCGTGGTGGTACAGTGGTTAGAATTGCAGGCTAATTCACTGCTCACTATCAGGAGTTTGATTCTGACTGGCTCAAGGTTGACTCAGCCTTCCATTCTTCCAAGATCAGTAAAATGAAGATCCAGATTGTTGGGAGGGGGCAATAGGCTGACTCTGTAAACTCCTTAGAGAGGGCTGTAAAGCACTACGAAGCGATATATAAGTCTACATGTTATTGCTATTTCAGGCAAATGGCTGTCCAGTCTCTTCTTAAAAGTGTCCAGTGTTGGAGCATTCACAGCTTCTGGAAGCAGGTTGTTCCACTGATTAATTGTTCTCACTGTCAGGAAGTTTCTCCTTAGTTCTAGGTTGCTTCTCTCCTTGATGAGTTTCCATCTGTTGCTTCTTGTCCTGCTTTCAGGTGCTTTGGAGAATAGCTTGACTCCCTCTTCTTTGGGGCAGCCCCTGAGATATTGGAACACAGCTGTCATGTCACCCCTCGTCCTTCTCTTCGTTAAACTAGACATACCCAATCATGCACCTGTGCTTTGTATATTCTTTGTACAAACACAGCAGAGTTTATGAATATACATATTGCTAGATCCACTGGAAGTTGAAAGGCATTCACCCCAATTAATTGTGCCGAACGTTTTCTAAAGGTTGCGTTCTTTGTCTGGATTGGTGGTGTAATCAATGCAAGTATAGCTGAATATTTTTTGTGAAGAGAACTGGGTGAGTGGATTGTACTTTCCTGACATCTCTGCAAAGACGTGCTATTCCCTCATTCCATCTAGGTTATTTGCTTGGAGATAATTGAGGAAGTGAAAATTTAAGTCATCTATTCCTGCTGCCTCTTATCAAAATTATGCATTTGGTGCTGATGCTGTTAAGAAGAAAAAAAAAGTTATTCCTAGGCAACTTTCCATTTTTATCTCTTATCACCTTCCCATTCTGGCAAACCTTATCACCTCTTTTTAAACTAAAGGTATGATAATTGGAGCTTTGCAATCATAGGTAGAGCAGGCAAAGATTTAATGGGCCAGTATGACAGGGTAAAACGGAGGAGTGAAAAGGAATCCAGAGCTGCCTTATCTATTAACACTTTAATAGTAAAAAAAAAAATAAAAATCCCCTAATTAATCCAAAGTTGCCAAAGTAATTGCTGGGAGCTATAATTATAAATAACAGATAGGCAGCTCTGTAGCTTGCTGATGGAAAAGGGTGGGGGTCACAACAGATTTGGGAAGTGGAGTTTTTGCAAGGGAACATCTTCACGGCCTGTTGTGCACATCTGCAATGATTTAAGCTGTAGACTTAACGAATGAGGGGGGAAAAGTATTTCTAGGAAACCCAGTTCATCTAAAGTCTTGTTCTGTGGCTCAGCCTACCAATTTTCTATCTATTGCTTTTCAATTATTTTAACGAACATATTCTAGTCCAGCAATGGCGAACCTTTTAGAGACCGAGTGCCCAAATTGCAACCCAAAACCCACTTATGTATCGTGAAGTGCCAAGGCTGCATCAGCATTATGGTGCCCTCAGGGGGGTGGGGGTGGGCATGGCTGCGGTTGTCATGGCAGACTGAGTGGGCATGGCTGGGGTGGGCATGACCACCTTGAGTTTGCTCGTGGGGGGCATGCCTGTGGGGGCTGGGCAGGATTGGGGGAGATCCAGGGGGTCTTTAGTAGATGGGGCGGGGGCAGGAGGCTCGTCCTGCGGGGTGAGGCAGGGGGTAGGGCAGGGGTGCCATTGCTGCGGGGCAAGGCAAGGCAGGGGTGGCTGCTGCCTGACACCATCAACCCCCCTACACACAGAGGCCAGCAAGCGCATGGGGGTGGCATGCTCTACTGCCTCTACTCAAGCTTGCTAGCCAGCTGCTTCGCCTCCTTTGTGCTGGGTGGGGCTGATGCTCTGGGTGCCAGTGGTAGCCCAATGGACCTGTGCAAGCTGGTGGTGGCGGCAGGTGTGCCCACAGAGAGGGATCTGAGTGCCCCCTCTGGCACGCGTGCCATAGGTTCGCCATCACTGTTCTAGTCCATTGCCTGGCTGAACACACCCATGGTTTTACAGTTGGATGACACCTCTTTTCATTTCCAATATCCTTTCTGGCAACAAAATGGGCTCTCTATTCTCCTCTGTAGTTAAGATATATATGCATATTATATTATATTATATTAATCTCCTTCTCATCTCTATATACTTCTATTTTTTTAAGCGCAGGGAAAAAAAGGAGGGGAGGGGAAATACAGGAAATTTTGCTCCATCCCCAGCAAAGTGTTAAACACTTATCACTGTTTCTTTTTTTTTAAAAAAATACAACCAAATGTTACTTCATTTCATATCTCACTGCATTTCCCACAAACCCATCTTTGGTCCATCTGCCCAGCCATCTATCTCTCCATCTGTCTGCCTACATGTCTTAAACATTCTTCTGGAATAGAATAGAGCTGGAAGGGACATTGGTGGTCTTCTAGTCCAGCCCCCTGCTTAAGCAGGAGAACCTATACCATCTCAGACAAGTGACTGTCCAGTCTCTTCTTAAAAACCTCCAGTGATGGAGCGCCCACGATTTCTGGAGACAAGCTGTTCCACTGGTTGATTGTCCTCACTGTCAGGAAGTTTCTCCTTAATTCTAAGTTGCTTCTCTCTTTGATCAATTTCCAACCATTGTTTCTCGTCCTTCCCTCTGGTTCTCTGGTGAATAACATGACCCCCTCTTCTTTGTGGCAGCCCCTCAAATACTGCAGCACTGCTATCATGTCTCCCCTATTTCTTCTTTTCTTTAGACTAGCCAAACCCAATTCCCACAGCCGTTCTTCATATATTTTAGTCTCCAGGCCTTTGATCATCTTAGTTGCTCTTCTCTGAACGTTTTCCAAGGCCTCAACATCTTTTTTGTGATATGGTGACAAAAATTGGCTGCGCTATTCCAGGTGTGGCCTCACTAGGGTTTTATAAAGCAGTACTAATACTTTGTGTGATCTTGATTTTATGCCTCTGTTTATACAACCCAGGATTGTATTAGCTTTTTTGGCTGCTGCTGCACACTGCTGGCTCATGGTCAAGTGATCGTCCACTAGGACTCCAAGGTCCCTCTCACAGTTGCCATTTTTGAGCAAGGTCTCGCCCAGTCTGTACTAAACAAAAAACAAACTGCCAATCCCTACATATATAACACCAGTCTACTGACTTAATGGATCTATTATTTCAACCAATATAAACACATGAGAATGACTAATCATTGGAACGGCTTCCATTGGAGGTTTTTAAGAAGAGATTGGACAACCGTTTGTGTGAAATGGTATGGGGTCTCCTGTTTGAGCAGGGGGTTGGACTAGAAGACCTCCAAGGTTCCTTCCGACTCTATTCTTCTGTATCCGTATTCTGTGTTTAGTCCTAACCTGCAATGTATATATCCATACACAACAACTATTGCTATTGTGGTTGACAACAACATAACACTATTGCCATGTGCGTGGAGGGAGGAAAAGTTTATGAACATGCGAACGTATTTTTGTTCACATACCGTATATGCCGGCGTATTAGGCGACCCGGCGTATAAGACGACCCCTGTCTTTATCGCTGAGTCGCCTTCCTAGAACGTCGTCTTATACGCCGGAAACTACCAGTGTTTCCGGCGTATAAGACGACTCGGCGTATAAGATGACCCCGTCTTTGGCGCCGAGTTTAGTGCTTCTGGAAGTCGTCTTATACGCCGGCATATACGGTATTTATTTTTACATTACATGTAACATTTTTTTAAAGAAATAATTGTCTCCCCTTGCCACCTGAACGGGTGGAGAATTCTGCTTCCTCAACAGGACGGTGAATGAAATTCCTCTTCTTCACCCTTCCAGCTCAAAGAAAACTCACGGAAGATCATTTTTGCTTGTTCCTTTCTGCAAACTTGACTCTCAATTAATTTCTTTCATGTTCCTGTGGAACATTTCTTGACAACCATCATGTGATAGTCGGTTCTCAAGGGCTTCAGAGGGAGGAGATGAAGGCACCAGCAATTCTCAAGCTTCAGTCCTTGACACTGAATACATCTGCATCCATCCCTTTCCATCCCTTTCCAGCCCTTTCTGCATTTTTCTGTCTTTTGATCCCGATGAAGTGTCTTGTTATTCTGTGCTCCTTGCCACTTATTTTTCTCAAAATACTACAGGGCTCGAGCAAACCTCTCTGTTGAGCAGAGAACAATCCCTGGTAACTCTGATTATTCAAATGGAAGCTCGCTGAATAATTTGGGCCATCGACATAATAAGCCTGATGCTGCAGCACAAAATTGTAAGGCTAATGTTCGTTGATCCCCACTTTGTTGTACAAGAGAGAGAGAAAAAAACCAAAGATTTTATTTTTTTGGTGACCCAGTGTGCTACGCTGAATAGAAAAGTTGGGATTTAGGTATATGTTTAATTCTATCTAGAACCACAAAGCTTCTTTGTCGGCTTTCAATAAGTCACAGACTAGGTTAACACATCATCCTAAGAACTAATCCTAATTAAAATTGGACCACTGGTTGTTCTATACTTGGTTGGATGGATCCATCATGTGAAGATATAAGGTATGGTTGATAAACTACTAGTCAAATTCCGTAAGACCATGATGGTCTCTAACGCAACACAGCCAACCTTCATTTCACTAGGAATTATTAGGCTAAAATTGAAAGCAACAAAATGCTGGATATATAAGGATTTTGAGTCTGATCCAGAATATATGGAGATCTCTTGATATAATCTCAGTGCAATCAATAATTCTACTGCTTCATTATCTCCATCAGCTATTGATTGGAGGCACTTTTGCTTCATTTCTCTCTACTGCAATCACTTTGATCGCTTTAATCACTAGCTCTCTGTCACATGTTACATCTGGCTAGTTTATGGTGGCTTGAGCTCTTGGGAATGTCACTGTTGATCTCACCTCGTAAAACACTTTGGCGATTTACCTACAGAGATTCACTCATCTCTGAATGCCTTTCTTTTATCTAGGGATCAAATGCATTTTCCGTAGATGGGGGGAAAAAAATCCCTGAGCATTACTTTCTCTGTGGTATTACTTCCTTCTTCTGTTCCTTCATCATCTTTCATATTCATAAGGTAGATGAAAAGCAAAAATCAAGCCCTTCTTTTCCATCAGAAGCAGTATTATATTTATATAGAGACTAGTCCATTTATACCATCTAAAGCTATCTCTTCAATGAATCTCTAAGCTTAGGAAAGGGCAGGAATTAAGGAATCTCAAAAGTCAATATGATCTGTTGTTTGATTGCCTCTTTGGCTGGGAGAGACAGGGTTATCACCTTCAAGGTATCCACTTCAACGATACTGAATCAAAAGCGACTTATCTTTGCTCTTTCAGTCTCAGCTGGAAATATTAGAATAGAACAGAGCTGGAACGGACCTTGGAGGTCTTCTAGTCCAGCCCCCTGCTCAAGCAGGAGAACCTACACCACCTCAGACAGGTGATTGTCCAGTCTCTGCTTAAAGACCTCCAGTGATGGAGCAGCCAACTTCTGTTCCACTGGTTGATTGTCCTCACTGTCAGGAAGTTTGAATGGGTGACCTATGAGAAATGGACTCAACCCAATTCTTCTTGAAATATTTGGTTCATCGTTTTATCCAGCCTTCTCTTCGAGTGAAATGTGTTTGCTCAGGAAGGCAGCTCACAGACACGACATCCTTGGCCCCAAATCTTCATCAAACCATAAAAGAACCGATCATCTTGAAGGACCAATAGTAGCCACGGTGGACAATACTTGAGGCAGCTCCCGTTATAAACCAGTGACTTAAACAGGTAGTCCTCAATCTATAACAGTTCATTAAGCGACCGTTCAAAGTTACGATGGCACTGAAAAAAAGTGACTTATGACCATTTTTCACGCTTGCGACTTGCAGCGCCCCCGTCACGTGATCCAAATTTGAACACTTGGCAACTGGCATAGACTTAGGATGGATGTTGTGACCTGGGATCATGTGGTCATTTTTTGCAACCTTCTTGACAAGCAAAGTTCCATGGGGAAGCCAGATTCTCGGAACGACCGTGTTACTAACTCAAGAACTGCAGCGATTCATTTAACAACTGTGGCAAACAAGGTCGTAAAAGGGGGCAAAGCTCATTTAACAAATGTCCGGTTTAGCAACGGAAATGTTGGGTTTGTGATCCTAAGTCCAGGACTATCTGTAGTCACAGTCCAACAGGCTGATCTTTATAACACCATGCATAGAATACAGAACATCATCAGAGCTTGAAGGGACCTTGGAGGTCTTCTAGTCCAACCCCCTGTTCAAGCAGGAGACCCTCTACCATTCCAGACAAGTGACTGTCCAGTCTCTTTTTGAAAGCCTGCACGGATGGAGCGCCCACAGCCCCAGGAGGCAAGCTATTCCACTTAGTAATTCTTCTCACTTCAGGAAATTTCTCCTTACTTCTAAGTTGGATCTTTCCTTAGTTAGTTTCCATCCAATGCTTTTTGTCTTCCTTTCTGGTGCTTTGGAAAATAGGTTGACCCCCTTTTTTTGTGGCAGCCCCTCAAATACTGGAAGACTGCTATCATGTCACCCCCTAAGTCAGTGGTTCTCAACCTGTGGGTCGGGACCCCATTTGGGGTCGAATGACCATTTCATGGGGGTCGCCAAACAAGGCTGTCCGCCATTTTTCACCCCTGGCACCCGGTGATGTATAAATGGTTGGGGGTCACCACAACATGGGGAACTGTATTATGGGGTCGCGGCATTAGAAAGGTTGAGAACCACTGCCCTAAGTCCTTCTTTTCATTAGACTAGTCCAGGGATAGGCAACCTTGGCTCTTTTATGACTCGTGGACTTCAACTCCCAGAATTGCTGAGCCAGCATAGTTGAAGTCCACGAGTCATAAAAGAGCCAAGGTTGCCTACCCCTGGACTAGACAATTCTTGCAATGGTTTTTCGTATGTTTTAGCCTCCAGCCCCCTAATCATCTGTGTTACTCTTCTCCGCACTCTTTCCAGAGTCTCAATGTCTTTTTTATACTGTGGTAACCAGAACTGGATGCCATATTCCAAGTGTGGTCTTACCAAGACATCACAGGCAGCCAGCTTCACTTTCCTTTGGCCCTTGTCTAAGTAGCTAGATTGACTTGAAGCAATCTGGGTAATAGCTAAATGAGACTTCAGTTTTACTTGAACTCAAATTTCCCCTCTCTGCTAATCGCCTTGTGATACAGCAATTACAGAATATCTCCTACCAGACAGCCATTAAATGCTGTTCTCCAAGGGAATTAAAGCTTCTTCAGCCCCTTTTCTTTCCGAACCAGCTAATCTTAGGATGATGATAACGTGCGGGACCTGCCATTCTGGGGGAGGCTGGCGATGTGAAATAATCACCCCGTTCTTGAGACATCAGCTATAAGTGAATAAGAAAAGAACAGGTTCAGAAGAACAGTCCCTTTATCATTACTGTCATTAGGTGCTCAGCATGATTCTCTGTCCCTTTTGCTTTTTTCGCTCTTTCCCTGGATAGAATCTTACTTTTTTCCCAAAGAAGGAGAAGGCAGAGGGCACAGCCAGACAACTGTCTTAAAGTGGTAGCTATCTAAACTTGAGCCCAGCCAGACAACTTTCTTAAAGTGGTAGCTATCTAAACTTGAGCCCAAAGAAAAATATACGCTGGCCTGGGTGCTATTCTGCCTAGTAACAAGGGCAGACGTGGGTGCTGGCCTTGTGCTTTTAATGCAGGATAAAGTCAAGAAACCTTTTGTTGGCAGCAACACGCAGCTAATTGAGTCCAGATCTCACACTCTTTCAAAAAAGCATTCAACCGGAATTTTTAAGGGCCTATATAAGATTTCCTAACTGCTTCACAGAGAATCAGGCAGGCGTTAGGCAGGTAGATGCCTCTATGGAAATTCAATGTTTGATGATGATAAGGAGTCTGGAGGCTAAACCAGAATAATAGAATAACAGAGTTGGAAGGGACCTTGGAGGTCATCTACCCCCCCCCCTCAGGCAGGAAACCCTCTACCATTTCAGACAAATGGTTGTCCAAATGACAATCCACAAACGGTTATGGAATTTGTAGATTAATTATATTGGCCTTTGTAGGACAGAGAGCTGGGAGAAGATTCATCCTCAGCGAACTTCAAATTATTAGAAAGTATTTACCGGCAATGCTCAAGAATCAACCAATCCACCCCGCTGAACCCAAAGAGCTGCTCAAAGATTGAGACAACTTTAGAATGAACCAGTCACGGCAGGCAGAAGAAACCAATCGGGGAAACATAACTCAATTTGAAGCTTCTGCTTTCTCTGTGAGACTACAAATATTATGAAGTAGATATTAAACACTTAGTGGATATAATTAACTTCCCATTTAGCTATATCTTTCTAACTGCAACCACAGATAAGAATAGCTGACTACCATTTAAGTTTAATGAACATTTTAAATGCATACGAGGACTAGCTTTTCAGGCATCTCTCTCTCTCTCTCTCTCTCTCTCTCTCTCTCTCTCTCTCTCTCTCTCTCTCTGTGTGTGTGTGTGTGTGTGTGTGTGTGCATGTGTGTATATCTTCTGAGATTCCTTTTTTCTTTCTGGAAAAAATATTGAATTCATTGTGCTTTCTTTAACTTTTTTTTGGGGGGGGGTAGATCTCCATCACATGAGCTCCAAGCACCATGGTTTTGCTGACTTTGCAAGCAAAGGAGAGAAGGAAAGAAGAGGGAGGGAGGGAGGGAGGGAGGGAGGGAGGGAGGAAAGAAGGAAGGAAGGAAGTTCCTGAGGACACAAGATTCTGCCTGGAATGAGACTAAGGACATGGTTAAGAATTTTATACGTCACATCACAATACAGAAAAAGAACTGCTTTATTCTTTTTGGGCAATAGTTCATTACTGCATTTCATCATTTTTGTCCAAGTGTTCATTTGTCAAATGAAATCTTTGCCAAACACTGAGATACCTTGTAATGTTACATAAAATGTTTCAACACATGACCGGTAAGGCAGAAATGCTGCACATCTTAGTTATAATAAAAGCTACTTCTATTCAACTTTTGGGACAATGAAATCCTTACTAATATCATATGACATTTATTTATTTAGGAAGCTATGTCTTGGATGGTGCAAGAACTTGGATGCTTCTGTCCCGAGCAGCCTTGTGACGGGAAGTCAGGAATTCAACCAAAGGGCTTCTACAAATATTGGCGAGTTTGCAGTGTACATGGAAGATCACAGGTTGTCTCAGCCACTTTCAGATTTTTGTATTTTAATTTTTTAATTCAATTACAGCGCTGCCCTATCAGTGAGACAGGGGCATATAAACTTCATAAATACATACATATGGTACAGATAGATGATAGGAACAGAGATGATAGATAGATAGATAGATAGATAGATAGATAGATAGATAGATAGATAGATAGATGATAGACATTGCTTGTTGCTTCTGAGTCTGCTATCCCAAAGCAAAGGGCTTACCAAACATTGAGATTATCTTCCGCAATAATCCAGCAATTTACAGGATTATTGCAATTTACAGACAAAAAGGCTAATTCTAAAAGATGGGAAAGCCAGAACAACAATATAAACGCCTCTCTGTGCTGGTGGAAATAAACACTTGTTAACGTATAAAGCAAATGGCTCTAGCAGTTGTACCATTACCCTTCCAGTCATTAAATTGTCCAAAAGCTTCCTCCCTGAATTGTGTTTGTGTGTTGCAAAGAGACCGTGTCAAGGTGAAATGAGGAATGGGCCTCCCCTTCCAAGTTCCAGAGTTCCCATCGATATATTTTAGGGCGTGCGTGAGCAAGAAAAGACATTCTCAGCAGTCACCAACCTGCCCTGGGTGGCGATATAATACTCCAACAGCTGCCCCATCAATCCAGCTCTCCCTGGGCCAACTTCGTGGCACTCAATCTGGCGGAGGTTGTCAAGAGGAGGCAAGACAAGGTGAAGGCAGAATGTTCAGATCCATCCTCCAGATGTTGCCGAGAGAAAGTGAAGGAGGAAATAGCAAGTGAAGTGATGGCATCAGGTCAGCACTCCCAAGCCCATAAAGCTTCTAGACAGGCATCTGAGGCAGAACATCTGTTTGAAGCTCTTTCTGTCTCCTGTCCCCCAGGGGGTCTCTGAGAAGACAGATGTGGCTCTCCATGTTAAGCTCTTAGACTTGCCTATTTAACTTACAGGCCTCAATGTGTTATATTTTTTGGAAGAAGGGAAGCAGGACTGGCCCTTTAACTTTCCAATAATGATGGAGGAGGAGGAGGAGGAGGAGGGAGGAAGGGAATGAGGGAGGGAGGAAGGAAAAGGAGTGAGGGAGGGGTGAATGGAGGAAAGAGGGAGATAGGGATGGAGGAAGGAAGGAAGGAAAGGAAGGAAGGAAGGAAGGAAGGAAAAGGAGTGAGGGAGTGATAAATGGATGGAGGAAAGAGGGAGCTAGGGATGGAGGAAGGAAAGGAAAGGAAGGAAGGAAAAAAGGGAGTGAGGGAGAGATGAATGGATGAAGGGAGGAAAGGGAGCTAGGGATGGATGGATGAATGGAGAGAGGGAGGGAGGAAGGAAGGAAAGGAAGGAACGAAGGAAGGAAAAGGAGTGAGGAAGGGATAAATGGATGGAGGAAAGAGGGAGCTAGGGATGGAGGAAGGAAAGGAAAGGAAGGAAGGAAAAAAGGGAGTGAGGGAGAGATGAATGGATGAAGGGAGGAAAGGGAGCTAGGATGGATGGATGAATGGAGGGAGGGAGGGACTCTCCCTCCTGGAGAGGCAATGGGCAGAGATAAAACCATCAATAAATGTTCCTATGCATATTACTTCAATATTATTTCCTAGTGGTGGGTGAAGGAAGTAATGGGCAAAATTAATGAAAGGCTAGAAAAGAAATCAATCTGAAAACTACATTTTTACTTCCAAATATATCGAGGCGTCTTCATGCTTCTACTTTTGGTTCCTTCTCGCTTCAAACTTCATCAGATGGAAGACAAATTTCCCCAGAAGACATATCTGGAATTCACTTCTTCCCTGTTCTCCCCGTCTCTTCCCTCTTTCCTAATAGCTTCATTTTTTTTAAAAGCAGAAGCCCAGAAATATGAGTTTAAAACAACAAGAACCCACACACCATATATATCCTTTGATGTCATTTTAACAGCAGTTGGTAGACTGCAATTGTATTCACTTTTTAACTGCAAATAAAATAGCCATTATACTTGTAAAATATTTATGGGAAGTGTTATTGGACACAACATGGTTTTGACAATATAGATTTGAAAAACTGCTCCTTCTTTTTGGCATTCATGGGGCAAAACGTTCTTGCAATATATCACTCACGCAACCAGATTTCAATCACTATCCCTCTTCCTTTTAGGTAGTTGTTAAATTGATGCCAACCCGAGAAACTCAGTATGTGTGTGAGCATTAAGTGAGAAAGAAGGTTGCTTCGTTTAGGGATGAATAAGAAATGATCTAGTCAAAGATTTACAAGGCACAGAGAAATTATAAATTGGCTTCCGATGCTATCAGCCCTGAATCTTTCTTCTCCCTGAATATTGTAGCAAGCGATATATTTAAAACGTATTCACAAAGAGCTTTAGAGGAAACTCTTGAATCAAACAAAAATGTGCAGCTTAAGGCATCTGGCTACAAACCAGGAGGCCACCACGAGTTCGAGTCCCGCCTTAGGCACGAAGCCAGCCGGATGACTTCGGGCCAGCCAGTTCCTCTCAGCCCTAGGAAGGAAGCAATGGCAAGCCGCTTCTTGAACAACCTTGCCAAGAAAATTGCAGGGAGTTTCCCAAGCAATCACTGAGGATCAAAACTGACGTGTGTGTGTGTGTGTGTGTGTGTGTGTGTGTGTGTGTGTGTGTGTACACACAAAAGTATGCGGCACACACACACTCCAGGCTCCCAACCAACAACTATGTATCCCACCCACCCCTTATTCAGATGCTCCAGAGGAAGTAGGAATTGGGGGCTTTCCCCATCTTTTGTTACTATTCCTTTTTTTAAGCAATGGGCTATTCCTTCCTTTGCTTTGCTTTTTTTTCCCTACTGACACGGCCAGAAACACACTTTTGTTCATTTGGATTTCTTTGTAAGCCTGAGTTCATTTGCTGTTGTAATCTTTCCATCCTTCTTTTTTTGCAAAAATAAATAAATAAATACTTACAGACAGTCCTTGACTTACAACAGTTCATTTAGTGACTGTTCAGAATTAAAATGGCACTGGAAGAAGGTGACTTATGACCATTTGTCACACTGACGGCCATTGCAGCCTCCCCGTGGTCACGTGATCAAACATCAGATGCTTGGAAACTGACTGGTGCTTAGCAACAGAAAACTTGGGCTTATATATCATTTGTTCCAAAACAGCTGGCATTGTTTATACTGAGGTCCAAGCTTACTACTCTGAAATTTATTTAATTAGGAATGATTCCCAAGCAACGAGAGTGATAATCAGTTAATTGGCTAGTTTATCCATTCTTTTTCTTTTTAACAATCAGAAAAGGACACGCAGCTTTAAGCATTACAACACATTTTTAAAAGGGGGGGGGGATGAAGTCAAGCATTTCTAACACAAATTTATGCTTTCTGAGCATAATGGCTTTGTGGGAATTGTGATACCACCAACCTTTTGCTTTTTAGCCAAGTGTTGCTTTAATTACCTGCTAATCTAAATCATTCACTTCAAATTAATTGACTAAAAATTGTTCAAGACGTGCGAGTGGTAATTTGAAAACATTAGAGCAAAGAACAAAAGAGATGCCTCTATACTTACCTAAGATTTATGGGACTGAGGTTTAATTTAGAAGAATGTCTGTTTTTCAAATGGAACTTGGGTGCCCTTAACAATAGTTGGAAAGTCACGGATTTAGCCGATGGAGATTATTCTAAAATGGAGATGATGTATTGAGAGATTTGTCACTCTCTACATTTATGGAGATGGTAGAGCAGATAAAAATGGCATAAACTGTTCCTGTTGAAAAGCATTCAGTGGGGCTACCTGGATATCTAAATTTTGCTTTTTTCCCTCTTCTTTCATTTTGTTTTTTAACCCTTACACACAGAAAGCTCTGTGTGGTGTCTGCTTTGATTGGTAGGGTCCTATTTTTCTAATTCGCCATCATAGCTAAGTGCCCCTCATTATCCTGTTCAAACCTGGCCATTTTATTATTATTATTATTATTATTGAATATTAAAATTGAAAGTCGGTGGTGCTTTATCTGGTTCATTCACCTGTTAAAAGAAGCCCACTTATCTTCTTACGGTGGAAAAAGTATTTTGCGAGCAGAAGAGGAGAGAAAAAAAAGGCAGTTCAGTATCTAACTATGGAAATTTTCATTCGCTAAATGCACCAATATAAAAAATTGTCTTGGGAATCCAAAGTCTCACAGTTGATCCAAGAGAAGAGAAAAGCTGTCAATCACTTTGAAAAATATTTCAGTTCCTTGAAACAATCTGGTCTTCTAAGGGTGATGCTGATGCATCCAGTGAATTTTTCCATAATTTGGGGGAACTGCCAAGGTGAAAAAAGCCAGCAAAGACAAATGCCATTGTCAACTCAGCCTTTTATTTTGTAGCCAAACACACGTCCCTTCCTGAACCCCTAAGAAAAAGTAAGTCAATTCTGAGCAGCCCAGTTGCTCACCGTGTTGGCATCGCCTTTTGACATACAGGCAAATCCTTCTGGATTCTCCATAAACCTGGTTGCTAAATGATGCAGTCAGTAAATGAAAAAAAAAAAACCACAAGACTGCACCGGACTTACCATCTCGCTTCTGCTTCTGTTGTTAAATAACAATAACAACAACAACAATAATAAAAAAGTTGGAAAGGACCTTGAATGTCATCTAGTCCAACCCCCTGCTCAGGCAGGAAACCCTATACCATTTCGGACAAATGGCTGTCCAGTCTCTTCTTAAAAACTTCCAGTGTTGGAGCATTCACAGCTTCTGGAGGCAGGTGGTTCCACTGGTTAATTGTTCTCACTGTCAGGAAATTCCTCCTTAGTTCCAGGTTGCTTCTCTCCTTGATGAGTTTCCATCCATTGCTTCTTGTCCTGCCTTCATGTGCTTTGGAGAACAGCTTGACTCCCTCTTCTTTGGGGCAGCCCCTGACATATTGGAGCACTGCTATCATGTCCCCCCTCGTCCTTCTCTTCATTAAACTAGACATCACTGCAGTTGTTAAGCAAGACATTGTGTGACCGCCCCAGGCTTATGGCACTTCTGCAGCGTTCGTTAAGTGAGACATCATGTGACGTGCCTTGTGATTTTTTTTATTGCCCGCTTCCCCATAGGTTTCGCTGAGCCGAAGTCAGCCGGAAAGGTATCAGTGATGATTGCATAGGCAGGGGTGCTACGAGAGCCCAAAGTTTTAATTGTGAGATGTGCCTTCTCTATATTTGATAAGTAAATTTAATCATAAATAAATACCCGCCGGTTGCAAACCACCTTGAGTTTCAATCAGGTGACTGTGGGTATTCTATGATCGTGGTAAATACGAGGTCATAAAGTTACTTTTTCTGCACCATCTGAACTAAACAGGGCAGCCCTTAAGCAAAGTCTACCTGCATGCAGCTGTCACCTTTGGAAAGGCATCAGGGTTTTGTCACCTTTGGAAAGGCATCAGGATTTTACTCTTTTCCAGATCAAGCTGGAATAGGGGTGACGTGATAGCAGTGTTCCAGTATCTGAGGGGCTGGCACAAGGCAGAGGGGACCAGGTTGTTCACCAGAGCACCAGAGGGAAGGAAAAGAAACAATGGTTGGAAACTGATCAAGGAGAGAAGCAACCTGGAACTAAGGAGAAACTTCCTGATAGTGAGGACAATCAACCAGTGGAACAGCTTGCCTCCAGAAGTTGTGGGCGCTCCATCACTGGAAGTTTTTAAGAATAGACTGGACATTCACCTGTCTGAGACGGTATAGGTTCTCCTGCTTGAGCAGGGGGCTGGACTAGAAGACCTTCAAGGTCCCTTCCAGCTCTATTCCTATTCCTATTCCTGCTCTATTCCTATTCTATTCCTATTCTATTCTATTCTATTCTAGTCTAGTCTAGTCTATCTAGTCCTATTCTATTCTATTCTAGTCTAGTCTAGTCTAGTCTAGTCTAGTCTAGTCTAGTCTATCTAGTCCTATTCTATTCTATTCTATTCTATTCTATTCTATTCTATTCTATTCTATTCTATTCTATTCTATTCTATTCTATTCTATTCTATTCCCTGTATGCATATCTCAACTCGTTTCCATGCACGGAATATTGAGTTTTGTTTCAGTAAACAACAGCTATCTAGAGGGCTTAAATCAAAGATGAGGGTGACAGTATATTATCTCCCTCAATAGCCTGCCTTTTTTCCTACCCAAAGTTTCAAAATATGGGCTCCATAAATAAAATATACAAGGGGATGCTGCGAGTATGGTATTGATCCCAGCTGTAAGTTGAGATGTTGAAAAATGCAGCGCTGGCATTCGTGGTCTCACAAAACAATGATAAATCTCCTCCTTTCACTCCCCCCCACCCTTTTATTCTGAACCTCTCCAATTAAAAGGAGATTGTTAATTAGCTAGGGGGTCTGCCTGCTTTGGGGCAATGGGGGGACTTTGTGACAATTCCTGGATGTTATTTTGTTTTTGCTGAAGTTTTCATAGGATCACGGGGCCTTTCTACATCTCAGCTTACAACTGGGATCAATATTACACTCACAGCATCCCCTTGTCTATTTTATTTATGGAGGCCATATTTTGAAACTTTGGAAGGGGACCTCAGAGGTCTTCTAGTCTAACTCTCTGCTTAAGGCAGGAGTCCTTATACCAGGGGTAGGCAGCCTTGGCTCTTTTATGACTCGTGGACTTCAACTCCCAGAATATATATAAAGCTAAAGAATAAAATTGGATGATGGTACAAAAAAATAAAAAAATAACTTCAATCTCTCTGAAAACCTACACAATAGGTGTCATAATAACCTACACGTTGCTTATGCCTACAACTGTCAACTCCTTTAGTAGGTTCAAGTTGGGGTAAAAATAAATTTAATTATTTTTAATATATTTTGAAAGACCTCTATACCTGTAATGGCCCTGGGTGGTGCTCAAATAGTCAGAATAAGTACCCCAGTTGGCAGCTTTTTTCTTCTCCCTTCTTTCTTCTCCTTCTCCCTTCTTCTTTCTCCCTTCTTCACCTTCTCCTTCTCCCTTCTTTCTTCTCCTTCTCCCTTGTTCTCTTTCTTTTCTTCTTCCATGACAGGGGTTAGGCAAGCTCCAGCAGGTCAAGAAGTTCCCCTCCAGACACAGAGAAGAATCAAATGCCAAGCACACACCACGGCTAGGGGAAAGATTATGAATAAATGTTTTCAATATGTTTAATCTAGGCCTGGATTGCGAGTATTAATCAAGGTAACCTATTCTTTGAGCTCCCTAGCTCTGTTGCCTGCTGCGATTTTATTCTTGATGTGCACATTGGGAGAACACAAAAGGTCTTGGCATTTCAGAGCTTGGGAAAGTTTAATTTGTCTGTTTGTCTGCTAGACAACTTGGATGCATCAAATACATGGGGAAATAGTAGAGCTATTACGAAGGCAGCTCAAAAGCCTGCGTCAAGAACCAGGGACAGCATCACAGAAGAATCTATGGGAAGCAAAATGTAGTCCAGGGCTTTTCAACCTTTTCACCCATTGTGCCACTTTTAGGATACGGCAACATCCGAGGACCACCAGTCGCCTAGCAAGGTGTCAAAAACTTGATGACCAAAAAAAAAAAAAAAAAAAGGAAAAAAGTGATAAAGTACAGGTAGTCCTCGACTTACAACAGTTCGCTTAGTGACTGTTCGAAGTTGAAAAACGTGCCCCCCAAGGCACAACCGAGCAAAGCACCTGCCTGCCCACCCGGCGGCGCTCTTCCTCCTGTCCGAGGTTTTCATTGTTGTGAGCATTTCTGTTGAGGATTGGCAGCGGGGGTGGGGTGGGGGGGTGTTTGGTTTTTATCCCTCCCCATCTGCTGGTTGGTTGCAGCAGGTTTTGGTCACTTCACATGACCCTGGGACACTGTGACCGTCATAAATATGAATCAGTTGCCAAGCATCTGAATGTAAATCACAAGACCCTGGAGAGGCTGCAATATTCCAGCTGATCAGCGCTTCTTCTGGCCTCAGCAGAAGCACCAGGATCAGTGCTGCTTCCTAGTTGATTGGTGCTTCTTCAGGGCTCAGCAGAAGCACCAGGATCAGCGCCGAGCTCTAGCTAGAGCCTGGTGCTGATCCTGGCACTTCAGCTGAGCCCTGACAGCCCCAAAGAAGCGCCGATAAGCTGGAAAGCGGCACTGATCCTGGCGCTTCTGCTGAGCCCTGACAGCCCTGCAGCTCCAGCCATCTCTCGCTCAGGCTTGTGAGGTTCTGCCACCGGTTCAGCTCATTCCCCTCCCCCACTACCACTTTTCTAGGATGGTCACGTACCACCTGCCAGGTGCCAATGTACCATAGGTGGTACCCGTACCACTGGTTGAAAAGCCCTGGTCTAGACCCTGTGCAAAGCTTCTTGGTTCAAACCACATTTGCATGGAAGATGAGAAGATGTTGGGAAGAATGCTATACTTAAATAACAACCGATAAGAGAGCAGCTTGTTAACACTTTATCATGCAAACAGCAGCTCAAGTCCTGGCATCAGAAAACAAGGAAGCAATTGAAAACTTATAGGGTCACCTTATCGGGGAGAGATGGGTGGATAAAAATTGAAGAAATACAGAAAGTCCTCGACTTACAATCACAATGGAAATTTATGCTGCTAAATGAGACAGTTGCTAAGTAAGCTTTGCCCCATTTTATGACCATCCTTGCCACAGTTGTTAAGTGGATCACTGCAGTTAGTAACCTGGTTGTGAAGTCAATCTGGCTTCCCCGGTGATTTTGCTGGTCAGAAGGTTGCAAAAGGGGCATCACGTGACCCCTTTTGCGACCGTCATAAATATGAGTTGGTTGCCAAGTGTCCGAATTTTGATCACGTGACCACGGGGAGGCCCGAAACCCTCGTAAAAGTTATACAACTTTTTCTAGTGCCGTTATAACTTCAAACAGTCACTAAATGAACTGCTGTTAAGTCGAAAATTACTGGTATAAGGAAGGAGATCCATTTTGGTAGCTATAGATTTACCTTCTACATCTAACTCTATATCACTGGGAGCGCCGGCTGACAACACAAGAGATATTTTTAAATAACTTCGGGTTCCTAAAGTGGCACAATTTCAATAGACTTCAATGAACATGTCCCCCATAGGAACAGAAAAGGTTCAGCATCATGAAAGTTTGTGAATCCCAAGCGTGCTGTTTAACTTTGCATGAATCCAGTGGGGGTTAAAAACATCTTAAAGTTGCTGAAGTGAAGACTTTAAATTGTATCCCTGCGTTCCATAGATTTGCAGTGCTTACCTTCGGTGAGGTAGCGGTGTTTAAACATTAGCATTAGCACCATTCAGTACCACCACCCTATCTTTGAATAAATGCCAGGCTAAAATATTCCATTCACACTCAAGATCCATCCAGAAAGCTGGAGACCTTCACCATTTGCTTTTCAAAATCCCTCTAAAGGAAAAAAAAAAACATGCTTCATCTATTTGCAAAGAGAAGCAGCTGAAGAAAACCTTCCTTCCTTTCTTTTTTTCTTCCTTCCGTCCCTCCATCCCCTATCTATTCTTCTGTCCGTCTGTCTATCTCTATTATCTACCATATTTTGGGTTGCCAATCTTTTAAACTGCAGCTTTTATATTCTTTATTTTTAGCTCCTCACCCCACACCCCACCCCGGCGAGTTCTACAAGAATAGAAGGCGAGTTTTTGAAATGTATTGACTGCTGCTTGAAAGTGGTTAGATTCCTTTGGGAGTATATATTTTTTCTCCTTTTGCATCAGCTACCAGAAAGCCTTTGCCCCCAAATGCAAGCTAGATAGATTTCAAATAAATAAATGAATAGCTCTGCTTAAGTCGAAAGCTGGCTGGGAACAGGCCCTGTGTTTTTCAGTTTCACAAACATAAATTCTGGGGTTTTTTTTTTTAACCCCGTTTACACATTGGGATGGTCTGACAGCTCCTTGTACCTCATTTATTTCACTGCAGCATAAGTAGTGTTAATATTCTTTCTCTACTGTGTAGTGAATGATTTAAGAACTCAAAATGAGTTTATCACACGTTTTATCCCGCAGTTTTATTTCTCTGACAAGCATATTTTCCCAGGAAAAAGAGTTCCTGGTGACAGGACAATATATTTGAGGGGGAAAAAAAGGAACTTATCAGAAAAGCATTAAAACACTCTAGAGGTAGAGTAATAATAATAATAGTAATTGCTTTTTTTTTTTTTTTTTTTTAAAAACTAACGTTTTGAGAGGTGAATTCCATGTTGGACAGCTTCTTTAAAAATCAATTTGCACTCGCTTCTTTCTGTAAAGATTTATTCCTTGGGGGGAAAAGCCATTAGTATTAAAATGCTTAAAAAGTTGGCAGACTATCTCTAAAGGCATCAATTTCTAGTGCTAATTACAACTAATTATTCACTCTGCAGTTGTAAGTCACATTTGGTTCCTGGGGGCGAAAGAGAGATTTGTCTCTCTCTTCAGCATAGCATGCTTGGTGGGTTTGTTTTAAGAGAGGTGGAATTCTTATTTTTTTGAAGGGAAACATCAGAACAAAAAGAAGCTTAAGCTGGCAAATTCTCAAATTTTCTCTGACACACATCAGGAGAAAGTCAAAGGGCACATAAAGGCACATCTTGTGGTAGAAATGAGATTGATGATTATCCAGATATGGCAGAATTTACTTTTCTTCCATGACTGTGAAATTATGATATTTTCCTTTAACAGATTGGTGACATCTTCCCCGATTTCAACAGAATGTTAATACATTTGGAGACAAAGAGGCAAAAATATATCCCAAGGGTGCTTCCCCCCCCCCAAAAAAATGTAATTGGATGTTCTTATTTTTTTCTTTGAAAATGTTTCACTTCTCATCCAAGAAGTTTTTTCAGAACGAAAGAAGCTTCTTCAGTTCTAAAGAAGCTTCTTGGATGAGAAGTGAAACATTTTCAAAGAAAAAGAAAACAAGAAAGTCCAGTTACCTTTTTTGGGGGAAAAAACGTACCGTTGGGATGGCCCTCATCTGGATGATGGAGAATCTCCATAAACATTTGGCAAAAAAATATGGTTATGTAGTACTTATCCACACTTGGCAAACTGCCTGCTCTGTGCCTGATGTATCCATGTTGACGTTTGGAATATCTTCCTCTTAAGTCTTGAGTAAACTATCATTTATGATTACAGCTGATGAAGGATGAGCTGTAGTTAAGTTTAGGTAGCTATCATGGACACATTGATTTACAGATGCCTTCAGGAAGAAGTTAGAACTGTTCGAAATTCAACAGAAGAAAACTCTTCTGGGCTTCATCAAGTTTCATTGTTGTCTTCCCTTGGTTCAAAAATAGAACAAAGTCTAGATTGGAGCCAGCAGGAAGACTGTCCAAAGTGCATCAGAAATGACAGCCCAAATGCCAGTCTTGACACTATTTCTGTCAGGTCTGATGACAAATTCAGATGCACTTCATAAATGGTTGTGGTGAACCAGCAGAAAGTAGCAGCTGATTAATAGAACCATTCTTTCACTGCCTGAAACCGAAGACTTTTTCTTTCTTTTAGAAAGGACTTGTTTTCTTTTCTTAAAATGTTTTAAGAATTTATTGCTGTGAATTGTTTATTTCCTACCAGTTTTGAACTAGCCTTTCCTTTCCAAGGCTCTAAATATTTTAGGAAGCTTCCATAAGTATCTGGAAGTTGACATTAAATCGCTGAAAGGCAACAGATGCACAGATATTTCAGCCAGAAATTGATGAAGGTTTAACTGAGTATCAGTGATGCCACAAGGCCTATCCAATGAAACTGAAAGCAAGAGAAGGACACCAGGCTCCACTTTGCATTCAATGTATCAGAGCATGCTTGAGATGTGTGTGCTAGATTCACTGATACTAATCCAGTCTTTTGGCAGTTATTGAAATTTGGGTCTTCTTGACTTTGCTTTTCTTTCACTCACCTCCTATGATCTGTACGTAAACCGCTTAAAATGCTTATTTTTTTTCCAGATAGGAAAGTCTTCTCATTCAGATTTGTATTTTAATCTAAATTTTCCGTTGCCCTTTTGTCAACTACACACACACACACACACACACACACACACACACACACATCCACTTATGAATAATGCTGACATGAGCTCTACCATGATAAAGCTTATGCAACTTAATTAAACCCACTTATTTCTACTCCAAAGGATTTCTTTTTTCTCTTTTGGTGGGGTGTCTTTCTCTCCATTAAGGGCTTTTGACGTGGCCCTTTTATGACTTGCGGACTTCAACTCCCAGAATTCCTCAGCCAGGCATGCTGGATGAGGAATTCTGGGAGTTGAAGTCCACAAGTCATAAAAGGGCCAAGTGTGAAGACCCCTGATCTAGGGGTTGAAATGAAGGGTCCTTGGTGCTCTCTGAGCTTGGTTGTTTTCGTGCAAATGTTTCATTATCTAAATTAGGTAACATCATTAGCATTGATGATGTTACCTAGTTTGGGTAATGAAACATCCAACAAAACAACCCACTTCAGAGAGCACCAAGAACAACCTAACCTTAAATTATTTGTGGTCTTTATGGTTAAAAGAAGTTGGAAAGGATAAACTGAGGAAGTGAATGAGTCTTCCCTTACAGCATGAATGTGCAAATAAAGAATATGATACACATGTAAGAAACACAGGAGACATATGCACAAATGCATCTGTGGACAGAGAAAACCCATGTCTCCTAACTGACTTTGGAGAATACCTGGGAAGTTGTGCCCTTGAGTTTACCTATGGATGAACAGTTGGAAGGTGTTGACTAACAGGATGAAAATAATACTCGGGGTTAACATAGAGCATGTGGAATCGATGGTTCCAGAAATGGCAATGCAAAGGAATGGTAATCGGGGTGGAGCAGAACCACGACAGCTTTCTCAATATTTCCATAATATATAGCACTGATATGTAAAAGATGTTATCGAAGAAATCAATCCTGTGCTGGGCTATAGCTTTGCAAGACATCCATTTTGTCTAAGTAGTTGAAACATTCAGCAATGAAGCCATCACAATTTATGCAGCAGATCTTGATAGGGTTCGACAGAGAAATGCTAGATTTCATTTCCCTTCTCTAGGCCGAGTCTTAAAGAGAGAAACGTGAATGTGAACTTACCAAGGGATTCTTGCAGCAGTTTTTACAATGTACAGGTAGTCCATGACTTACAGTTCATTTAGTGACCCTTCAAAGTTACAACAGCCCTGAAAAAAGTGACTTATGACCATTTTTCATACATGACTATTGCATCATCTTCATGGTCATACGATCAAAGTTCAGATGCTGGGCGACTGACTCATCTTTATGACGGTTTTGCTGAAATTGACTTCTCTGGTTAGAGAAAAGACATCATCTGCATCTCTTGGTGGCTGAAAGCTTCTGGGGGAATTTTTTTCATTAAAAAAATGAACTTGTGATTTGTGATTTGGGCAATTAGACAGTGCAGATTAGAGAAAGGAGAATAATACAATGTAACTTTAGAGAGAGAGAGATTAAAACATACCTGCGCTTAAAGTTGCCATGAAAAATATCTCCTTTATATCTTTTCTTCACTTTTCCCTTTTATTGCATGTTTTGCTTTTTCTTCAATTCCTTTCTCCTTTTCTTACATTCCATCTGTTTCCATCCTTTTTTTTAATCATCTGGCTTAAAAGTTGTAATAGAAATTATATACAGAAAGGAAGAACTCTACCTTGTACCAAAAACCGTGAGAAACATTGCATTTGGAAACCGCTATCCTTTTTTCTTTCAAGTGCGCTTGAAAAAGCAACGCTTTCAAAGCAAAGCAGGATTCTTCATTTTAGATATTTCCGGAATGTTCTGCTTTCTAACAAAAGAGATTGCTCTGAAGCACCCTCCAGGCATGGCCTGACCTAGAAAAAGTGCATAGCACAGTTTGACTCTTCCATCAGGCTTCAATGTTTCCATATTCCCAACTCTGCGAGGTTTCTGGGTTAAGACAAAAGGTGTACAAGTTCTCAGCTGGCGGAGTGTAAATGTGTCAGCTGCCCTTCGCTTAGCGAGAAAGGAATCCTTGGCTTACAACCATTCTTTTAGTGGCCATTTGGAGTGACAAAAGGCGCTGAAAAAAGTGACGTATACAGGTAGTCCTCAACTTATGAGCACAATTAGGGGTGAGGGATGCCATATCCCTCATTTAATTCTACCCTCACCATAACCAGTGACACAAGGAATACAGGAAGATGGACTTACAATTACATGATTACTCAAATACAGAAAAACAGAGTTGGAAGGGAACTTGGAGGTCTTCTAGTCCAACCCCCTGCTCAAGCAGGAGACTCTATACCAGTGGTTCTCAACCTTTCTAATGCTGCGACCCCATAATATAGTTCCCCATGTTGTGGTGACCCCCAACCACTTATACATCACCGGGTGCCAGGGGCGTGGCCAAAGGGGAAAAAAATGGCAGACAGCCTTGTTTGGCGACCCCCGTGAAATGGTCGTTCGACTCCCAAATGGGGTCCCGACCCACAGGTTGAGAACCACTGCTCTATACCATTTCAGACAAATGGCTGCCCAGTCTCTTCTTAAAAGTTTCCAGTGTTGGAGGACTCACAACTTCTGGAAGCAGGTTGTTCCACTGATTAATTGTTCTCACTGTCAGGAAGTTTCTCCTTAGTTCTAGGTTGCTTCTCTCCTTGAATAGTTTCCACCCATTGCTTCTTGCCTGCCTTCAGGTGCTTTGGAGAATAGCTTGACTCCCTCTTCTTTGTGGCAACCCCTGAGATATTGGAAGGCTGCTATCATGTCCCCCCTCATCCTCCTCTTCATTAAACTAGACATACCCAATTCTTGCAATCATTCTTCAGATGTTTTATCCTCCAGCCCCCTAATCACCTTTGTTGCTCTTCTCTTTCCAGAGTCTCAACATCTTTTTTATATTGTGGCGACCAAAACTGGATGAATCTAGGGACTCTTTCTTACAAGGACTTTTTATATTTCTGATATTCTTGTGCCTGTATGGAACTGGTGTGTCAACATCTCCAAATTAGGATTTATAGTTCCATAACAGGAAATAAAAAATGTACAGAAGGTGTTGGGCACTGGTGTGGAAAGCAGAAAAGCCGGAAAAATGTCTGAGAGAGACCAAGCAGCCCTACTTAATAAATTCTAAGAGCTCTCTGGAATTCCAGAACGCTAACCTGAAGAGTGGAACCATATAAAACAACTCCGTGCAAAGATGCTCAATAGTGAAATCAATTTTCCTCCAAGGGATTTTAGTCACATGCTATAAAAAAAAAATCCCAGACAACTGCCTGAGGTTGATAATTAGTTTTATCGATAGCAAGAATAATCTAAGATCTCACTCCTTGAACGATAGGTTGTTAATTTGGAAAATTAAAGGAGGTGAGCACATACAATTCCACCGGTCTCCTGCAACTAGTAGTCAACAAAAAACGTGTTGAGATGTTTCTTGTAAAGCCAAGCCTGAAGCAGATGTTCAGTGTGAACTGTGGTGTGTTTCTAAGGCTCACCGTGATGCTTCCCCCCCCCACCCCCTTGTTGTGACAGGAGGAATATAAGGCCAACATACAATTTCTTAATCTCTGAGAAAATGCAATCTCTTTGAACAATTTTCCATAATGGGAGTAATAAAATTGGTACTTAGTCCCTTCGGTGCTAAAAACCAATTTACAGTGCTTTGCATATTTCTGCCCCTTTCTCTCCTTTTAAGAAGCTTTACAGCTCAGTCCGAAGCTAAGAAGGAAACCATTTTCAGGTTTAAACTTTGTTCTCTACAAAAAAGAAGGCTCTCCTTGGCTTCATAGTTTAGAAAATTATTTCCAGGTTATCAAAAAAAGTTCATTTTAAATTCTGCAGCAGACAATTTGGAATTGTGGTTAAAGGCCACCAGGCGAGAAACCAGGAGACCAGGTGTAAGGACCCACCCCACTTTGCATCTTAAGAAGACAGAACTCTTGGAATACTTCTTCCAACAGGCATCTTTATTAAGAGAAGATGGTTGCAGGTAGGACCTGGGGCCCAAGCCCCTACGGTTCAAGGTTTTAAGGGGTCCCAAGCAGCCCCCCCCACCGTCCTTCCAGCGACCATCCCAGGTGTTACATTTCCACCCCCTTTTTCCTCACAGCCGGCAGAAGGGAGACTTCAGAGGGGAGTAGATGAAAGCTGATGGCCCCATTGTTATGATTAGTCCTTTTGGTGGTATCCACATTCAGTCCCTTTGAAGTTGTACCGAAGGAAGTGAGAGCCATAAAACCCCTTTGCTCATCCCCCTTCCCCTTCGTAGTATGACAGAATCCAGAGAGGGCAGAAATGGGGTTTTCCATAGTCGATAACTAGAGATGAAATATAATTGGATTCTGACAGCAGGCATTCTAGTCCTGCTTTAGGACTGGATAGGCTGGGTGACTTTGGGATAATCCCTTGGAAAAATGCAACGGAAGAGGCATGGCTTGCTGGGGGATTGTTCTGGAGCGATAGCTTTTCAGGGGTGAGAAGATCCCTAAATATAGTAGATTTTGTGTTTGTGTGCGGGGGAATCTGGGAAAGCAGGAGGAATGTCTCTTGCAGACCTCTTGAAAACCTTGGTCAGCAAAGGAGCTATCATATCTACAGTAAGGGAGAAAAGGATAACAGAATGACAGAGTTGGGAGGGACCTTGGAGATCATCTAGTCCAACCCACTCCTCAAGCAGGAGACTCTTACAGAATCATAGAATCACATGAGTTGGAAGGGACCTTGGAGGTCATCTAGTCCAACCTCCTCCTCAAGCAGGAGATCCTTACAGAATCATAGAATCACAAGAGTTGGAAGGGACCTTGGAGGTCATCTAGTCCAACCTCCTCCTCAAGCAGGCGGCCCTTACAGAATCATAGAATCACAAGCGTCAGAATGGACCTCGGAGGTCATCTCGTCCAACCCACTCCTCCAGCAGGAGACCCTTACAGAATCATAAAATCACAAGAGTTGGGAGGGACCTTGGAGGTCTTCTAGTCCAACCCCCTGCTCATGCAGGAGAACTTATTCCAGACGTAACTGTCCAATCTTTTCTTAAAAGTCTCCAGTGATGGAGCACCCACAACTTCTGAAGGCAAGCCATTCTACTGGTTGATTGTTCTGTTAATTTCTCCTTAGTTCTAAGTTGCTTCTCTCCTTGATTAAATAAAATGAAAGGATTTAGCTGAATGAAATTTGGCTTTGCAAAGGAAACTCTGGGTAGGTGAAACTGCGTATAAACTTCTGGCAGACCAATTGGACATTGGCAATGACACTGACAATATAAAGAAGCATCAGAATGACATAATTGCCAAAAATGTAAAGAAATTAACTCAAAGTTGAATTGAGTTTCTTCAGTGTAACAGGTCCTAGTTAAAAGAAAGCAACCCGTTTTAAAATGGAAAGATGTACACAGTTAGCTGTCTTGGCTCTTTAGGATCCAGAGAATCTAGGAAACTTTGCAAGCCTTCTAACTCCTTTTCCTTTTCAAGAATTTGTCGTTGTTTTTGCATCTGTCCCTCTAGTTCAGTGGTTCTCAACCTGTGGGTCGGGACCCCATTTGGGGTCGAACGACCATTTCATGGGGGTCGCCAAACAATGCAGTCCGCCATTTTTTCCCCTTTTCCTTAGCTGTGCTACTCCCTTTTATTCTATTGGCTTTTGAAAGCCAATAGAATAGACTCTCTTGAATAGAGTCTAATTCTATTGGCTTTCAAAAGCCAATAGGAATTGTCCAGGCTGTCTCTGCCCTGCTGAGCCCGCCAAAAGTCCCATTCTGCAAACGGTGCTGCACCAGTTGAGTAGTCCTTGACTTACGACCGGTTGAGTAGTCCTCGACTCACGACCGGTTGGGGGTCGTGGCATTAAAAAGGTTGAGAACCACTGCTCTAGTTCCAGAGACTCTTCTTGTAACTGATGTAGGAGATGCATCCTGTTGCTTAGTTGCTGTAGAAAACAATCCTTTTCTGCTCCAGGCACCTGGATTTGAATATGCAGAGACCATAAACAATTGGAATGTTTGAAAATTATTCTTTAGGCACAAACAAAACAAAACAAAGCTACTGGCTAAGGTTACATATTGCATTAAACAATTTTTATCTATGGCTTATTAGATTCAACACAACACATGAATGGCAAACCAGAAACCTGGTTTAGCATGTTGGGTGAGCATAGTCAGATTGGTCATGATGGCACTCACTTGTTCATACCTTTTTCTGGGCAATGGAGTTCCTAAAACAGAGAAAGAAGAAAACAGTTTCAAATTTGCGTCCATTTCTTTCACTTTCAGGGAGCTAAGCCATCATGTATCAAAAACTACTCCACTATGTAACATTTAAGCAGAATTCTTAGAAAGCAAAACAAAGTAAAGCAAAGCAAACCAAATCAATCATGGAATATTTTTCTTAAAAAGAAACTGGAAAGAAAATAACCAATTCAATATTTGCACAACAAAATAAAATCAAGGACTGAATGGCAAGATTGTAACATGGTGGGGAAAATGCAAGCAAAACACAAAAACACAGAAAAAGGACCCTGAATTTTAGGTGGGGAGGACCCAATAACTAGAGGGGCAATCTATTGCAAGAGAGGTAATCCCCATTAGCCCCCCCCCTCTGCAATGCTGGCTAATGGGACCTGTAGTCCAAAGCATCTCCCATACTGCACGTGTATATATATATGTATGTGTGTGTATTGTATTTTGAAAGCAACTTCTTGCTCTGTTGCAAGAAGGAAGGATCCCTACCAACATCCCCCAGCCCAGAGGTGGCTGATGGGACTTGTAATCCAAAGCACCCCCAATATAAGCCCCAGACTCCCTCTGAACCTTCAGTCCTCCAAACACTTCTGCAAAGTTAATAGAGATAATTTTAAAAAGGGGGGCCTTTGCAGCGGGGGGGGGAAAAAGAAGGCAGCCTTCAACCGACGAAAAGCTAAAGCAACCCCAGCCTGTCATACAAAAGGGGCGATCGCTGGCTGACTGATGGGATTTGTAGTCCAAAGGGTCCGTGGGCGGGGGCAGAGCTTCCATTTACACGGTCACACACACACTCACACACACACACGTGCCTGCCTCCAATTGCCCTCACCTGCGCGGCCGCGGCACACCTGCATACGATGAGCCGGCTCGTTCTGCTCTTCGCCATCTCCATGGCAACCGCCCGGAGAGCCGGGCCGGGGAGGCTGCCGCACGTGAGACCCCTCAGCGCGCGCCTTTCCCGCCAAGAGCTTCTCGGACGGCCTCCCACACCCACCTCGGCTATGATTGGCCGCTTTGGAAACCCGTTCCCTCGGATTGGCTGAGGGGAACCTCACCCTCGAAGGGGCGGGGACAATTTAAAAAGCCGGCGGGCTCCTCAGGCTGAGTTAGAACAGCGGCACGCTGCAAGAGCAGCAGATGCCGCTGGCATTTTGCGTCTCTTCGTTCTGCGAATGAGACGCTGCTGCGGGGCGCGGGAAGGCGTAAAGCCTCTCCCAAGTGCGCCTAGCAGCCGAAGACCTCGAGCCGAAGACCGAAACGTAGCCTCTTGCGTTCTGAGGTAATTCTATAGTTGAGACTTTTAGACATTGTGGGGTATGGAGGGGAGTAAGGGTAGCCCCTGTGGTCATTTTAACTACGGCGCATTATTTATAAAATGTATTGGCCGCTCCTCTTACTCTTGGACGGCTTAGTTATATCTTAGTTAAAACCAAATTGTAAGCATAGCATCTGTGGTAATTTTAACCATGGTGTATCTTCTTAGGAGTAAAACGCCAGTGGGGCTGAGGTAATGTCTCAACGGTGTATAATAATAATGTTGGAAGGGACCTTGGAGGTCATCTAGCCAACCCCCTGCTCAGGCAATCTTGTTTTAAAGGAGTCCAATACCACAGCTCATCTATGGTGAATTATCTCAGTCCCACCAAGTGGTTTCTCTCAGGGAATGAGGCAAACATCTGGGTCCTGAATAATGTTAGCCAAGGCCCACGTTTTTAGGAGTGAAATACTGATGTAATCTGAGGTAATCTCAGCCATATCCTTGTTGAAAGGACTGAACCACCACAGGTGAGAAAGAGTTAAAATTAGCCTTAGGAGGAACAAAACTGAGGCAATTTTAGCCAGGTGGCAGTTAAAAGGGCTAAACTACCACAGGTGAGAATAAGTGTTAAAATTAGCTTAAAGGCCAAAATGGCTTCAGTCCCTGGAATTGACCTTCCTTTCTTAACAAACTCAACTCTTTAACAAAGTTCTTGCAAGAAGCAAAATGTAAGAGGACTAATTACTTCAAATAACTAAAGGCAAAAGTTAACTGAATTGCTCTCAGAAATAAAGTCAATTCTTGGGACCTGGGGTAATTTTAGCCAAGGCTCAAGTTCTTTGAGTAAAATACTAGTGCAACCTAAGGTAATTTCAGCCTAGGTCCTGTTGAAAGGACCAAGCCACCACAGGCAAGTAAGTTAAAATTAGTTTAGGAGTAAAGTTCCCTTGGGGCTTGAGGTAATCTTAGCTATGTCCTTGCAGACTAAAAGTACTGCAGATAAGTAAAGGTGAAAGTTAACTAAAATTACTTCAGGTCCATGAGTTGACCTTACTTTCTTGAAAGAGTCAACTCTGCTGGAGGTCTGAGGTAATTTTAACCAAACTTAAGCTCTTAGAGTAAAATAATGGTAGAACCTGAGGTAATCTCAGCCGTGTCCTCTTGAAAGGACCAAGCCCTACCCCAAGCAAGTCAGAATTCAAAATAGCTTTAAAACTAAAGGTAAAATTACCTCAGGAGCTGACCTTGCTCTTGGGTGTAAAGTGGGTCCTGAGGTAATTATAGCCAAGGCTCAAGTTCTTAAAGTAAAATGTTGGCTAAGGAATTCTCAGCCATGTCCTGTTAAAAGGACCAAACCACTACAGCAAGTCTGATTGAAAAATTATTTTAAGGGTAAAATTGCTTAGGGGGCTGACCTTGCTCTTGGGAATAAAGTAAATTCTTGGGGCCTGAGGTAATTTTAGTCAAAGTTCAAGTCCTTAAAAGAAGCAAAGCATGTAGAGGACATGCTACTTTAAGGAACTAAAGGCAAAAATTAACCAAAATAGCTTCAGTTCCAGGAGCTTTCTTACAGAAAGGTAAACTCTCAGGGCCTGAGGAAATTTTAGAGATGCCTTCCTATACCTGGAGAGTTAGAGAAACTCCTGTGGCTGGGGGCCATATCTTTGGGAACAATAAAAACCTGTGGTCTGAGGGATTTTCAGGGGCACCACATTCCAATTAATTGTATCTCTTTTCATATGTAGGATAAAGCACATAAAAGCCCCTTTGTAAAATTGCTGAATTGATTTTCTAGTCTCTGAACATCAAGTGGACATTTGGTGATGTTGATTTTTTTCTTTTATTTTAAAGGCACTCACTACGAGAAATCAGTCAAAACTGAAGACATCAAAGGTAGGGTCAGTTTTATTAACTATGTGTTCAGCCAAGAAGCCTGACATACTGTTGGCGACTCCACTGGGTGACCCTTTCAGTCCCTGAGTGAGCAGTGAGGGTGAATCAACCTGGAGGAGTCGAGAGTACTTGGCTGCCAGCCTCCTCCAGTCCTTGAGGACCCCCTCAGTACTCCGACTGGAAAGGAATCCTTTTGGTTCACCTTGCCAATGTCAGTACCAGTCAGACTTCTTGGAACCAAAAGTAAACATGGTGATGCAATGTAATATGCCGCCGTATGTAATGTAATATGCCGCCGTATGTAATGTAATATGCCGCCGTATGTAATACAATATGCCGCCGTATGCACTGTAATGTACCGCCGTATATCAAGGAAGGAGAAGATTTGTGGTTCATTGTAGAAATGAAGGGTCCTTGGTTTTCTTGCAGATGTTTCATTACGAACTAGAGAATATTAGCAGTGCTAGGAGTGAATGCGCTTTGCTGTCAACTTATGTTCTAGAGCAGGGGTCCCCAACCCCTGGTCTGTGGACCAGTACCGGGGTGTGGCATGCCAGTGACCGGGCCGCACAAACAACCAAAGCTCCATCTGTGGGATCCAGGCAGCACATAAAACCACACCCCCTCTGATCCACGGAAAAGCCTCTCTCCATGTAACTGATCCCTGGTGCCCAGGGACTGTTTTAAAGCAGAAGCCCCAAACCTTTTGGGCACCAGGAACCAGTTATGTGGAGAAACATTTTTCCAGGGACCAGACGGGGCGTCGTTTCATGTGCTGCCTACATCCAGCAGATGGGACTTCACTTGTTTGCACGGTCAAGGTTGCTGGTATACTGTGGCCCGCTGCCAGTCCAAGGACCGGGGGTTGGGGACCCCTGTTCTAGAGGCTTGCCATTTCAGTATTAGTGGAAATGGTCTTGGAAGTTCTTCGTTTATTTGCTGCTTTTTGGCATTTCGTAGATTTACGTGTTCATATCTTCACTATGCATGTGGTGTTAATCTTGGAGGTCATCTATGCTGATATACATGCTGATTGCTAGTGAGGAGGTGTTGTGGTCCTTTTGGGCTGTTGATTGTCTATTGTAGACAGACTTAGATATTGTTTATGGCCATGTGTCAATTGATGGCCAGTTCGCCACTGTTCATTGATACTAAATTTTATAGTTTTCTGCCTGGCATAAATAAGTCATGGCAATAGTTCTTAGAACCAAAGAAAGAACTCAGCAGCCCATTTTAATGCCAGGTGTGGCTGCTGATTGAGAATAGATTTTGCCGTTTTCTGCCTGGCGTAATTTGGCCATGGCGATGGTTCTTAGAACCCAACAAAAAGAACTCAGCACCCCATTTTAATGCTAGGCGGGGCTATTGATTGAGAATACATTTTATAGTTTTCTGCCTGGCGTAATTTGGCCATGGCGATAGTTCTTAGAACCCAAGAAAAAGAACTCAGCAGCCCATTTTAATGCAAAGTGGGGCTGTTGATTGAGAATAGATTTTGTAGTTTTGTGCATGGCATAATTTGGCCATGGCTATGCTTCTTTGAACCCCCCCCCCAAAAGAACTCAGCAGCCCATTTTAATGCTAGGTGGGGCTGTTGCTTGAGAATAGATTTTGTAGTGTTCTGCCTGGCGTAATTTGGCCATGGCTATGGTTCTTTGAACCCCCCCAAAAAAGAACTCAGCAGCCCATTTTAATGCTATGTGCGGCTGTTGATTGAGAATAGATTTTGTAGTTTTCTGCCTGGCGTAATCTGGCCATGGCAATGGTTCTTAGAACCCAAGAAGTAGAACTCCGCAGCCCATTTTAAATCTAGGTGAGGCTGTTGATTGAGAATAGATTTTATACTTTTCTGCCTGGCGTAATTTGGCCATGGTGATAGTTCTTAGAACCCAAGAAAAAGACCTCAGCAGCCCATTTTAATGCAAAGTGGGGCTGTTGATTGAGAATAGATTTTGTAGTTTTCTGCCTGGCGTAATTTGGCCATGGCAAAGGTTCTTAGAACCCCCCCCCCCCCAAAAAAAAAGAACTCAGCAGCCCATTTTAATGCTAGGTGGGGCTCTTGATTGAGAATAGATTTTGTAGTTTTGTGCATGGCGTAATTTGGCCATGGCTATGGTTCTTTGAACCCCCCCCAAAAAGAACTCAGCAGCCCATTTTAATGCTAGGTGGGGCTGTTGCTTGAGAATAGATTTTGTAGTGTTCTGCCTGGCATAATTTGACCATGGCTATGGTTCTTTGAACCCCCCCAAAAAAGAACTCAGCAGCCCATTTTAATGCTAGGTGTGGCTGCTGATTGAGAATAGATTTTGTAGTTTTCTACCTGGCGTAATCTGGCCATGGCAATGGTTCTTAGAACCCAAGAAAAAGAACTCAGCAGCCCATTTTAATGCTAGGTATGGCTGCTGATTGAGAATAGATTTTGTAGTGTTATGCCTGGCGTAATTTGGCCATGGTGAAGATTCTTAGAACCCAAGAAGTAGAACTCAGCAGCCCATTTTAAATCTAGGTGAGGCTGTTGATTAGGAATGGATTTTATATTTTTCTGCCTGGCGTAATTTGGCCATGGCGATGGTTCTTAGAACCCAAGAAAAAAAACTCGGCACCCCATTTTAATGCTAGGTGGGACTGTTGATTGAGAATACATTTTGTAGTTTTCTGCCTGGGGTAATTTGGCCATGGCGATGGTTCTTAGAACCCAAGAAGTAGAACTCCGCAGCCCATTTTAAATCTAGGTGAGGCTGTTGATTGGGAATGGATTTTATATTTTTCTGCCTGGCGTAATTTGGCCATGGCGATGGTTCTTAGAACCCAAGAAAAAGAACTCAGCAACCCAATTTAATGCTAGGTGGGACTGTTGATTGAGAATACATTTTGTAGTTTTCTGCCTGGTGTAATTTGGCCATGTCCATGGTTCTTAGAACCCAAGAAAAAGAACTCAGCAGCCCATTTTAATGCTAGGTATGGCTGCTGATTGAGAATAGATTTTGTAGTGTTCTGCCTGGTGTAATTTGGCCATGGCGAAGGTTCTTAGAACCCAACAAAAAAAACTCAGCAGCCCATTTTAATGCAAAGTGGGGCTGTTGATTGAGAATAGATTTTGTAGTTTTCTGCCTGGCGTAATTTGGCCATGGTGAAGATTCTTAGAACCCCTCCCCCCAAAAGAACTCAGCAGCCCATTTTAATGCTATTTGTGGCTGTTGATTGAGAATAGATTTTGTACTTTTCTGCCTGGCATAATTTGGCCATGGCGATGGTTCTTAGAACCCAAGAAGTAGAACTCAGCAGCCCATTTTAAATCTAGGTGAGGCTGTTGATTGGGAATGGATTTTATATTTTTCTGCCTGGCGTAATTTGGCCAGGGGAATGGTTCTTAGAACCCAAGAAAAAGAACTCAGCACCCCATTTTAATGCTAGGTGGGGCTCTTGATTGAGAATAGATTTTATACTTTTCTGCCTGGTGTAATTTGGCCATGGTGATGGTTCTTAGAACTCAAGAAAAAGAACTCAGCAGCCCATTTTAATACAAAGTGGGGCTGTTGATTGAGAATAGATTTTATACTTTTCTGCCTGGCGTAATTTGGTCATGGCGATAGTTCTTAAAACCCAAGAAAAAGAACCCAGCAGCACATTTTAATGCAAAGTGGGGCTGTTGATTGAGAATAGATTTTGTAGTTTTCTGCCTGGTGTAATTTGGCCATGGCGATGGTTCTTAGAACCCAAGAAAAAGAACTCAGCATCCCATTTTAATGCTAGGTGGGACTGTTGATTGAGAATAGATTTTATACTTTTCTGCCTGGCGTAATTTGGCCATGGCGATGGTTCTTAGAACCCAAGAAAAAAAACTCAGCACCCCATTTTAATGCTAGGTGGGACTGTTGATTGAGAATAGATTTTGTAGTGTTCTGCCTGGTGTAATTTGGCCATGGCGATGGTTCTTAGAACCCAAGAAGTAGAACTCAGCAGCCCATTTTAAATCTAGGTGAGGCTGTTGATTGAGAATGGATTTTATATTTTTCTGCCTGGCGTAATTTGGCCATGGCGATGGTTCTTAGAACCCAAGAAAAAGAACTCAGCAGCCCATTTTAATGCTAGGTGGGACTGTTGATTGAGAATACATTTTATACTTTTCTGCCTGGCGTAATTTGGCCATGGCGATGGTTCTTAGAACCCAAGAAAAAGACCTCAGCAGCCCATTTTAATGCTAGGTGGGGCTCTTGATTGAGAATAGATTTTATACTTTTCTGCCTGGCGTAATTTGGCCATGGTGATGGTTCTTAGAACCCAAGAAAAAGACCTCAGCAGCCCATTTTAATACAAAGTGGGGCTGTTGATTGAGAATATATTTTATACTTTTCTGCCTGGCGTAATTTGGCCATGGTGATGGTTCTTAGAACCCAAGAAAAAGACCTCAGCAACCCAATTTAATGCTAGGTGGGACTGTTGATTGAGAATACATTTTGTAGTTTTCTGCCTGGCGTAATTTGGCCATGGTGATAGTTCTTAGAACCCAAGAAAAAGACCTCAGCAGCCCATTTTAATGCTAGGTGGGGCTGTTGATTGAGAATAGATTTTATACTTTTCTGCCTGGCGTAATTTGGCCATGGTGATAGTTCTTAGAACCCAAGAAAAAGACCTCAGCAGCCCATTTTAATGCAAAGTGGGGCTGTTGATTGAGAATAGATTTTGTAGTTTTCTGCCTGGCGTAATTTGGCCATGGCAAAGGTTCTTAGAACCCCCCCCCCCCAAAAAAAAAGAACTCAGCAGCCCATTTTAATGCTAGGTGGGGCTCTTGATTGAGAATAGATTTTGTAGTTTTGTGCATGGCGTAATTTGGCCATGGCTATGGTTCTTTGAACCCCCCCCAAAAAGAACTCAGCAGCCCATTTTAATGCTAGGTGGGGCTGTTGCTTGAGAATAGATTTTGTAGTGTTCTGCCTGGCATAATTTGACCATGGCTATGGTTCTTTGAACCCCCCCAAAAAAGAACTCAGCAGCCCATTTTAATGCTAGGTGTGGCTGCTGATTGAGAATAGATTTTGTAGTTTTCTACCTGGCGTAATCTGGCCATGGCAATGGTTCTTAGAACCCAAGAAAAAGAACTCAGCAGCCCATTTTAATGCTAGGTATGGCTGCTGATTGAGAATAGATTTTGTAGTGTTATGCCTGGCGTAATTTGGCCATGGTGAAGATTCTTAGAACCCAAGAAGTAGAACTCAGCAGCCCATTTTAAATCTAGGTGAGGCTGTTGATTAGGAATGGATTTTATATTTTTCTGCCTGGCGTAATTTGGCCATGGCGATGGTTCTTAGAACCCAAGAAAAAAAACTCAGCACCCCATTTTAATGCTAGGTGGGACTGTTGATTGAGAATACATTTTGTAGTTTTCTGCCTGGTGTAATTTGGCCATGGCGATGGTTCTTAGAACCCAAGAAGTAGAACTCCGCAGCCCATTTTAAATCTAGGTGAGGCTGTTGATTGGGAATGGATTTTATATTTTTCTGCCTGGCGTAATTTGGCCATGGCGATGGTTCTTAGAACCCAAGAAAAAGAACTCAGCAACCCAATTTAATGCTAGGTGGGACTGTTGATTGAGAATACATTTTGTAGTTTTCTGCCTGGCGTAATTTGGCCATGTCCATGGTTCTTAGAACCCAAGAAAAAGAACTCAGGAGCCCATTTTAATCCTAGGTGGGGCTGTTGATTGAGAATAGATTTTCTACTTTTCTGCCTGGCGTAATTTGGCCATGGCGATGGTTCTTAGAACCCAAGAAAAAGAACTCAGCAGCCCATTTTAATGCAAAGTGGGGCTGTTGATTGAGAATAGTTTTTGTAGTTTTCTGCCTGGCGTAATTTGGCCATGGGGATGGTTCTTAGAACCCAAGAAGTAGAACTCAGCAGCCCATTTTAAATCTAGGTGAGGCTGTTGATTGGGAATGGATTTTATATTTTTCTGCCTTGCGTAATTTGGCCATGGCGATGGTTCTTAGAACCCAAGAAAAAAAAAACTCAGCAGCCCATTTTAATGCTAGGTGTGGCTGCTGATTGAGAATAGATTTTATACTTTTCTGCCTGGCGTAATTTGGCCATGGCGATGGTTCTTAGAACCCAAGAAAAAGACCTCAGCAGCCCATTTTAATGCTAGGTGGGGCTGTTGATTGAGAATAGATTTTATACTTTTCTGCCTGGCGTAATTTGGCCATGGTGATAGTTCTTAGAACCCAAGAAAAAGACCTCAGCAGCCCATTTTAATGCAAAGTGGGGCTGTTGATTGAGAATAGATTTTGTAGTTTTCTGCCTGGCGTAATTTGGCCATGGCTATGGTTCTTTGAACCCCCCCCCCAAAAAGAACTCAGCAGCCCATTTTAATGCTAGGTGGGGCTGTTGCTTGAGAATAGATTTTGTAGTGTTCTGCCTGGCGTAATTTGGCCATGGCTATGGCTCTTTGAACCCCCCCCCAAAAAGAACTCAGCAGCCCATTTTAATGCTAGGTGGGGCTGTTGATTGAGAATAGATTTTGTAGTGTTTTGCCTGGTGTAATTTGGCCATGGCTATGGTTCTTTGAACCCCCCAAAAAAAGAACTCAGCAGCCCATTTTAATGCTAGGTGTGGCTGCTGATTGAAAATAGATTTTGTAGTGTTCTGTCAGGCATAATTTGGTCATGGCAATGGTTCTTAGAACACAAGAAAAAAACTCAGCAGCCCATTTTAATGCTATGTACGGCTGTTGATTGAGAATAGATTTTGTAGTTTTCTGCCTGGCGTAATCTGGCCATGGCAATGGTTCTTAGAACCCAAGAAAAAGAACTCAGCAGCCCATTTTAATGCAAAGTGGGGCTGTTGATTGAGAATAGATTTTGTAGTTTTGTGCATGGCGTAATTTGGCCATGGCTATGGTTCTTTGAACCCCCCCCAAAAAGAACTCAGCAGCCCATTTTAATGCTAGGTGGGGCTTTTGCTTGAGAATAGATTTTGTAGTTTTCTGCCTGGCGTAATCTGGCCATGGCAATGGTTCTTAGAACCCAAGAAAAAGAACTCAGCAGCCCATTTTAATGCTAGGTATGGCTGCTGATTGAGAATAGATTTTGTAGTGTTATGCCTGGCGTAATTTGGCCATGGTGAAGATTCTTAGAACCCAAGAAGTAGAACTCAGCAGCCCATTTTAAATCTAGGTGAGGCTGTTGATTAGGAATGGATTTTATATTTTTCTGCCTGGCGTAATTTGGCCATGGCGATGGTTCTTAGAACCCAAGAAAAAAAACTCAGCACCCCATTTTAATGCTAGGTGGGACTGTTGATTGAGAATACATTTTGTAGTTTTCTGCCTGGTGTAATTTGGCCATGGCGATGGTTCTTAGAACCCAAGAAGTAGAACTCCGCAGCCCATTTTAAATCTAGGTGAGGCTGTTGATTGAGAATACATTTTGTAGTTTTCTGCCTGGCGTAATTTGGCCATGTCCATGGTTCTTAGAACCCAAGAAAAAGAACTCAGCAGCCCATTTTAATGCTAGGTGTGGCTGCTGATTGAGAATACATTTTATACTTTTCTGCCTGGCGTAATTTGGCCATGGTGATGGTTCTTAGAACCCAAGAAAAAGAACTCAGCAGCCCATTTTAATACAAAGTGGGGCTGTTGATTGAGAATAGATTTTATACTTTTCTGCCTGGCGTAATTTGGCCATGGCGATAGTTCTTAGAACCCAAGAAAAAGAACCCAGCAGCCCATTTTAATGCAAAGTGGGGCTGTTGATTGAGAATAGATTTTGTACTTTTCTGTCTGGCATAATTTGGCCATGGCAATGGTTCTTTGAACCCAAGAAAAAGAACTCAGCAGCCCATTTTAATCCTAGGTGGGGCTGTTGATTGAGAATAGATTTTGTACTTTTCTGCTTGGCGTAATTTGGCCATGGCGATGGTTCTTAGAACCCAAGAAAAAGAACTCAGCAGCCCATTTTAATGCTAGGTGGGGCTGTTGATTGAGAATAGATTTTGTACTTTTCTGCCTGGCATAATTTGGCCATGGCAATGGTTCTTAGAACCCAACAAAAAAAACTCAGCTTCCCATTTTAATGCAAAGTGGGGCTGTTGATTGAGAATAGATTTTGTAGTTTTCTGCCTGGCGTAATTTGGCCATGCCGATGGTTCTTAGAACCCAAGAAAAAGAACTCAGCAGCCCATTTTAATGCTAGGTGGGTCTGTTGATTGAGAATAGATTTTATACTTTTCTGCCTGGCGTAATTTGGCCATGGTGATGGTTCTTAGAACCCAAGAAAAAGAACTCAGTAGTCCATTTTAATGCTAGGTGGGGCTCTTGATTGAGAATAGATTTTGTAGTTTTCTGCCTGGCGTAATTTGGCCATGTCCATGGTTCTTAGAACCCAAGAAAAAGAACTCAGGAGCCCATTTTAATCCTAGGTGGGGCTGTTGATTGAGAATAGATTTTCTACTTTTCTGCTTGGCGTAATTTGGCCATGGCGATGGTTCTTAGAACCCAAGAAAAAGAACTCAGCAGCCCATTTTAATGCTAGGTATGGCTGCTGATTGAGAATAGATTTTGTAGTGTTCTGCCTGGTGTAATTTGGCCATGGCGAAGGTTCTTAGAACCCAACAAAAAAAACTCAGCATCCCATTTTAATGCAAAGTGGGGCTGTTGATTGAGAGTAGATTTTGTAGTTTTCTGCCTGGCATAATTTGGCCATGGTGAAGGTTCTTAGAACCCCCCCCCCCAAAAGAACTCAGCAGCCCATTTTAATGCTAGGTGTGGCTGCTGATTGAGAATAGATTTTATACTTTTCTGCCTGGCGTAATTTGGCCATGGCGATGGTTCTTAGAACCCAAGAAAAAGAACTCAGCAGCCCATTTTAATGCAAAGTGGGGCTGTTGATTGCGAATAGATTTTGTAGTTTTGTGCATGGCGTAATTTGGCAATGGCTATGGTTCTTTGAACCCCCCCCCAAAAAGAACTCAGCAGCCCATTTTAATGCTAGGTGGGGCTGTTACTTGAGAATAGATTTTGTAGTGTTCTGCCTGGCGTAATTTGGCCATGGCTATGGTTCTTTGAACCCCCCCCCAAAAAGAACTCAGCAGCCCATTTTAATGCTAGGTGGGGCTGTTGCTTGAGAATAGATTTTGTAGTGTTCTGCCTGGCGTAATTTGGCCATGGCTATGGCTCTTTGAACCCCCCCCCAAAAAGAACTCAGCAGCCCATTTTAATGCTAGGTGGGGCTGTTGATTGAGAATAGATTTTGTAGTGTTTTGCCTGGTGTAATTTGGCCATGGCTATGGTTCTTTGAACCCCCCAAAAAAAGAACTCAGCAGCCCATTTTACTGCTAGGTGTGGCTGCTGATTGAAAATAGATTTTGTAGTGTTCTGTCAGGCATAATTTGGTCATGGCAATGGTTCTTAGAACACAAGAAAAAAACTCAGCAGCCCATTTTAATGCTATGTACGGCTGTTGATTGAGAATAGATTTTGTAGTTTTCTGCCTGGCGTAATCTGGCCATGGCAATGGTTCTTAGAACCCAAGAAAAAGAACTCAGCAGCCCATTTTAATGCAAAGTGGGGCTGTTGATTGAGAATAGATTTTGTAGTTTTGTGCATGGCGTAATTTGGCCATGGCTATGGTTCTTTGAACCCCCCCCAAAAAGAACTCAGCAGCCCATTTTAATGCTAGGTGGGGCTTTTGCTTGAGAATAGATTTTGTAGTTTTCTGCCTGGCGTAATCTGGCCATGGCAATGGTTCTTAGAACCCAAGAAAAAGAACTCAGCAGCCCATTTTAATGCTAGGTATGGCTGCTGATTGAGAATAGATTTTGTAGTGTTATGCCTGGCGTAATTTGGCCATGGTGAAGATTCTTAGAACCCAAGAAGTAGAACTCAGCAGCCCATTTTAAATCTAGGTGAGGCTGTTGATTAGGAATGGATTTTATATTTTTCTGCCTGGCGTAATTTGGCCATGGCGATGGTTCTTAGAACCCAAGAAAAAAAACTCAGCACCCCATTTTAATGCTAGGTGGGACTGTTGATTGAGAATACATTTTGTAGTTTTCTGCCTGGTGTAATTTGGCCATGGCGATGGTTCTTAGAACCCAAGAAGTAGAACTCCGCAGCCCATTTTAAATCTAGGTGAGGCTGTTGATTGAGAATACATTTTGTAGTTTTCTGCCTGGCGTAATTTGGCCATGTCCATGGTTCTTAGAACCCAAGAAAAAGAACTCAGCAGCCCATTTTAATGCTAGGTGTGGCTGCTGATTGAGAATACATTTTATACTTTTCTGCCTGGCGTAATTTGGCCATGGTGATGGTTCTTAGAACCCAAGAAAAAGAACTCAGCAGCCCATTTTAATACAAAGTGGGGCTGTTGATTGAGAATAGATTTTATACTTTTCTGCCTGGCATAATTTGGCCATGGCGATAGTTCTTAGAACCCAAGAAAAAGAACCCAGCAGCCCATTTTAATGCAAAGTGGGGCTGTTGATTGAGAATAGATTTTGTACTTTTCTGTCTGGCATAATTTGGCCATGGCAATGGTTCTTTGAACCCAAGAAAAAGAACTCAGCAGCCCATTTTAATCCTAGGTGGGGCTGTTGATTGAGAATAGATTTTGTACTTTTCTGCTTGGCGTAATTTGGCCATGGCGATGGTTCTTAGAACCCAAGAAAAAGAACTCAGCAGCCCATTTTAATGCTAGGTGGGTCTGTTGATTGAGAATAGATTTTATACTTTTCTGCCTGGCGTAATTTGGCCATGTCCATGGTTCTTAGAACCCAAGAAAAAGAACTCAGGAGCCCATTTTAATCCTAGGTGGGGCTGTTGATTGAGAATAGATTTTCTACTTTTCTGCTTGGCGTAATTTGGCCATGGCGATGGTTCTTAGAACCCAAGAAAAAGAACTCAGCAGCCCATTTTAATGCTAGGTATGGCTGCTGATTGAGAATAGATTTTGTAGTGTTCTGCCTGGTGTAATTTGGCCATGGCGAAGGTTCTTAGAACCCAACAAAAAAAACTCAGCATCCCATTTTAATGCAAAGTGGGGCTGTTGATTGAGAGTAGATTTTGTAGTTTTCTGCCTGGCATAATTTGGCCATGGTGAAGGTTCTTAGAACCCCCCCCCCCAAAAGAACTCAGCAGCCCATTTTAATGCTAGGTGTGGCTGCTGATTGAGAATAGATTTTATACTTTTCTGCCTGGCGTAATTTGGCCATGGCGATGGTTCTTAGAACCCAAGAAAAAGAACTCAGCAGCCCATTTTAATGCAAAGTGGGGCTGTTGATTGCGAATAGATTTTGTAGTTTTGTGCATGGCGTAATTTGGCAATGGCTATGGTTCTTTGAACCCCCCCCCAAAAAGAACTCAGCAGCCCATTTTAATGCTAGGTGGGGCTGTTACTTGAGAATAGATTTTGTAGTGTTCTGCCTGGCGTAATTTGGCCATGGCTATGGTTCTTTGAACCCCCCCCCAAAAAGAACTCAGCAGCCCATTTTAATGCTAGGTGGGGCTGTTGCTTGAGAATAGATTTTGTAGTGTTCTGCCTGGCGTAATTTGGCCATGGCTATGGCTCTTTGAACCCCCCCCCAAAAAGAACTCAGCAGCCCATTTTAATGCTAGGTGGGGCTGTTGATTGAGAATAGATTTTGTAGTGTTTTGCCTGGTGTAATTTGGCCATGGCTATGGTTCTTTGAACCCCCCAAAAAAAGAACTCAGCAGCCCATTTTAATGCTAGGTGTGGCTGCTGATTGAAAATAGATTTTGTAGTGTTCTGTCAGGCATAATTTGGTCATGGCAATGGTTCTTAGAACACAAGAAAAAAACTCAGCAGCCCATTTTAATGCTATGTACGGCTGTTGATTGAGAATAGATTTTGTAGTTTTCTGCCTGGCGTAATCTGGCCATGGCAATGGTTCTTAGAACCCAAGAAAAAGAACTCAGCAGCCCATTTTAATGCAAAGTGGGGCTGTTGATTGAGAATAGATTTTGTAGTTTTGTGCATGGCGTAATTTGGCCATGGCTATGGTTCTTTGAACCCCCCCCAAAAAGAACTCAGCAGCCCATTTTAATGCTAGGTGGGGCTTTTGCTTGAGAATAGATTTTGTAGTTTTCTGCCTGGCGTAATCTGGCCATGGCAATGGTTCTTAGAACCCAAGAAAAAGAACTCAGCAGCCCATTTTAATGCTAGGTATGGCTGCTGATTGAGAATAGATTTTGTAGTGTTATGCCTGGCGTAATTTGGCCATGGTGAAGATTCTTAGAACCCAAGAAGTAGAACTCAGCAGCCCATTTTAAATCTAGGTGAGGCTGTTGATTAGGAATGGATTTTATATTTTTCTGCCTGGCGTAATTTGGCCATGGCGATGGTTCTTAGAACCCAAGAAAAAAAACTCAGCACCCCATTTTAATGCTAGGTGGGACTGTTGATTGAGAATACATTTTGTAGTTTTCTGCCTGGTGTAATTTGGCCATGGCGATGGTTCTTAGAACCCAAGAAGTAGAACTCCGCAGCCCATTTTAAATCTAGGTGAGGCTGTTGATTGAGAATACATTTTGTAGTTTTCTGCCTGGCGTAATTTGGCCATGTCCATGGTTCTTAGAACCCAAGAAAAAGAACTCAGCAGCCCATTTTAATGCTAGGTGTGGCTGCTGATTGAGAATACATTTTATACTTTTCTGCCTGGCGTAATTTGGCCATGGTGATGGTTCTTAGAACCCAAGAAAAAGAACTCAGCAGCCCATTTTAATACAAAGTGGGGCTGTTGATTGAGAATAGATTTTATACTTTTCTGCCTGGCGTAATTTGGCCATGGCGATAGTTCTTAGAACCCAAGAAAAAGAACCCAGCAGCCCATTTTAATGCAAAGTGGGGCTGTTGATTGAGAATAGATTTTGTACTTTTCTGTCTGGCATAATTTGGCCATGGCAATGGTTCTTTGAACCCAAGAAAAAGAACTCAGCAGCCCATTTTAATCCTAGGTGGGGCTGTTGATTGAGAATAGATTTTGTACTTTTCTGCTTGGCGTAATTTGGCCATGGCGATGGTTCTTAGAACCCAAGAAAAAGAACTCAGCAGCCCATTTTAATGCTAGGTGGGGCTGTTGATTGAGAATAGATTTTGTACTTTTCTGCCTGGCATAATTTGGCCATGGCAATGGTTCTTAGAACCCAACAAAAAAAACTCAGCTTCCCATTTTAATGCAAAGTGGGGCTGTTGATTGAGAATAGATTTTGTAGTTTTCTGCCTGGCGTAATTTGGCCATGCCGATGGTTCTTAGAACCCAAGAAAAAGAACTCAGCAGCCCATTTTAATGCTAGGTGGGTCTGTTGATTGAGAATAGATTTTATACTTTTCTGCCTGGCGTAATTTGGCCATGGTGATGGTTCTTAGAACCCAAGAAAAAGAACTCAGTAGTCCATTTTAATGCTAGGTGGGGCTCTTGATTGAGAATAGATTTTGTAGTTTTCTGCCTGGCGTAATTTGGCCATGTCCATGGTTCTTAGAACCCAAGAAAAAGAACTCAGGAGCCCATTTTAATCCTAGGTGGGGCTGTTGATTGAGAATAGATTTTCTACTTTTCTGCTTGGCGTAATTTGGCCATGGCGATGGTTCTTAGAACCCAAGAAAAAGAACTCAGCAGCCCATTTTAATGCTAGGTATGGCTGCTGATTGAGAATAGATTTTGTAGTGTTCTGCCTGGTGTAATTTGGCCATGGCGAAGGTTCTTAGAACCCAACAAAAAAAACTCAGCATCCCATTTTAATGCAAAGTGGGGCTGTTGATTGAGAGTAGATTTTGTAGTTTTCTGCCTGGCATAATTTGGCCATGGTGAAGGTTCTTAGAACCCCCCCCCCCAAAAGAACTCAGCAGCCCATTTTAATGCTATTTGTGGCTGTTGATTGAGAATAGATTTTGTACTTTTCTGCCTGGCATAATTTGGCCATGGCAATGGTTCTTAGAACCCAAGAAAAAGAACTCAGCACCCCATTTTAATGCTAGGTGTGGCTGCTGATTGAGAATAGATTTTGTAGTGTTCTGCCTGGTGTAATTTGGCCATGACGAAGGTTGTTAGAACCCCCCCAAAAAAAACTCAGCAGCCCATTTTAATACAAAGTGGGGCTGTTGATTGAGAATAGATTTTATACTTTTCTGCCTGGCGTAATTTGGTCATGGCGATGGTTCTTAGAACCCAAGAAGTAGAACTCAGCAGCCCATTTTAAATCTAGGTGAGGCTGTTGATTGGGAATGGATTTTATATTTTTCTGCCTGGCGTAATTTGGCCATGGCAATATTTCTTAGAACCCAAGAAAAAGAACTCAGCACCCCATTTTAATGCTAGGTGGGACTGTTGATTGAGAATACATTTTATACTTTTCTACCTGGCGTAATTTGGCCATGGCGATGGTTCTTAGAACCCAAGAAAAAGAACTCAGGAGCCCATTTTAATGCTAGGTGGGGCTCTTGATTGAGAATAGATTTTATACTTTTCTGCCTGGCGTAATTTGGCCATGGTGATGGTTCTTAGAACCCAAGAAAAAGAACTCAGCAGCCATTTTAATACAAAGTGGGGCTGTTGATTGAGAATAGATTTTATACTTTTCTGCCTGGCGTAATTTGGTCATGGCGATGGTTCTTAGAACCCAAGAAAAAGACCTCAGCAGCCCATTTTAATGCAAAGTGGGGCTGTTGATTGAGAATAGATTTTATACTTTTCTGCCTGGCGTAATTTGGTCATGGCGATAGTTCTTAGAACCCAAGAAAAAGAACTCAGCAGTCCATTTTAATGCTAGGTATGGCTGCTGATTGAGAATAGATTTTGTAGTGTTATGCCTGGCGTAATTTGGCCATGGTGAAGGTTCTTAGAACCCAAGAAGTAGAACTCAGCAGCCCATTTTAAATCTAGGTGAGGCTGTTGATTGGGAATGGATTTTATATTTTTCTGCCTGGCGTAATTTGGCCATGGCGATGGTTCTTAGAACCCAAGAAAAAAAACTCAGCACCCCATTTTAATGCTAGGTGGGACTGTTGATTGAGAATAGATTTTGTAGTTTTCTGCCTGGCGTAATTTGGCCATGGCGATGGTTCTTAGAACCCAAGAAAAAGAACTCAGCAGCCCATTTTAATGCTAGGTGGGACTGTTGATTGAGAATACATTTTGTAGTTTTCTGCCTGCCGTAATTTGGCCATGTCCATGGTTGTTAGAACCCAAGAAAAAGAACTCAGCAGCCCATTTTAATGCTAGGTGTGGCTGCTGATTGAGAATAGATTTTGTAGTGTTCTGCCTGGTGTAATTTGGCCATGGCGAAGGTTCTTAGAACCCAACAAAAAAAACTCAGCAGCCCATTTTAATACAAAGTGGGGCTGTTGATTGAGAATAGTTTTTGTAGTTTTTTGCCTGGCGTAATTTGACCATGGCGATGGTTCTTAGAACCCAAGAAGTAGAACTCAGCAGCCCATTTTAAATCTAGGTGAGGCTGTTGATTGGGAATGGATTTTATATTTTTCTGCCTGGCGTAATTTGGCCATGGCGATGGTTCTTAGAACCCAAGAAAAAGAACTCAGCAACCCAATTTAATGCTAGGTGGGACTGTTGATTGAGAATACATTTTGTAGTTTGCTGCCTGGCGTAATTTGGCCATGTCCATGGTTCTTAGAACCCAAGAAAAAGAACTCAGCAGCCCATTTTAATGCTAGGTGTGGCTGCTGATTGAGAATACATTTTATACTTTTCTGCCTGGCGTAATTTGGCCATGGTGATGGTTCTTAGAACCCAAGAAAAAGAACTCAGCAGCCCATTTTAATACAAAGTGGGGCTGTTGATTGAGAATAGATTTTATACTTTTCTGCCTGGCATAATTTGGCCATGGCGATAGTTCTTAGAACCCAAGAAAAAGAACCCAGCAGCCCATTTTAATGCAAAGTGGGGCTGTTGATTGAGAATAGATTTTGTACTTTTCTGTCTGGCATAATTTGGCCATGGCAATGGTTCTTTGAACCCAAGAAAAAGAACTCAGCAGCCCATTTTAATCCTAGGTGGGGCTGTTGATTGAGAATAGATTTTCTACTTTTCTGCTTGGCGTAATTTGGCCATGGCGATGGTTCTTAGAACCCAAGAAAAAGAACTCAGCAGCCCATTTTAATGCTAGGTATGGCTGCTGATTGAGAATAGATTTTGTAGTGTTCTGCCTGGTGTAATTTGGCCATGGCGAAGGTTCTTAGAACCCAACAAAAAAAACTCAGCATCCCATTTTAATGCAAAGTGGGGCTGTTGATTGAGAGTAGATTTTGTAGTTTTCTGCCGGGCATAATTTGGCCATGGTGAAGGTTCTTAGAACCCCCCCCCCCAAAAGAACTCAGCAGCCCATTTTAATGCTATTTGTGGCTGTTGATTGAGAATAGATTTTGTACTTTTCTGCCTGGCATAATTTGGCCATGGCAATGGTTCTTAGAACCCAAGAAAAAGAACTCAGCACCCCATTTTAATGCTAGGTGTGGCTGCTGATTGAGAATAGATTTTGTAGTGTTCTGCCTGGTGTAATTTGGCCATGGCGAAGGTTCTTAGAACCCAACAAAAAAAAACTCAGCAGCCCATTTTAATACAAAGTGGGGCTGTTGATTGAGAATAGATTTTATACTTTTCTGCCTGGCGTAATTTGGTCATGGCGATGGTTCTTAGAACCCAAGAAGTAGAACTCAGCAGCCCATTTTAAATCTAGGTGAGGCTGTTGATTGGGAATGGATTTTATATTTTTCTGCCTGGCGTAATTTGGCCATGGCAATGGTTCTTAGAACCCAAGAAAAAGAACTCAGCACCCCATTTTAATGCTAGGTGGGACTGTTGATTGAGAATAGATTTTATACTTTTCTGCCTGGCGTAATTTAGCCATGGTGATGGTTCTTAGAACCCAAGAAAAAGACCTCAGCAGCCCATTTTAATGCAAAGTGGGCTGTTGATTGAGAATAGATTTTATACTTTTCTGCCTGGCGTAATTTGGTCATGGCGATAGTTCTTAGAACCCAAGAAAAAGAACTCAGCAGTCCATTTTAATGCTAGGTATGGCTGCTGATTGAGAATAGATTTTGTAGTGTTATGTTATGCCTGGTGTAATTTGGCCATGGTGAAGGTTCTTAGAACCCAAGAAGTAGAACTCAGCAGCCCATTTTAAATCTAGGTGAGGCTGTTGATTGGGAATGGGTTTTGTATTTTTCTGCCTGGCGTAATTTGGCCATGGCGATGGTTCTTAGAATCCAAGAAAAAGAACTCAGCAGCCCATTTTAATGCTAGGTGGGGCTCTTGATTGAGAATAGATTTTATACTTTTCTGCCTGACGTAATTTGGCCATGGTGATGGTTCTTAGAACCCAAGAAAAAGACCTCAGCAGCCCATTTTAATGCAAAGTGGGGCTGTTGATTGAGAATAGATTTTGTAGTTTTCTGCCTGGCGTAATTTGGCCATGGCGAAGGTTCTTAGAACCCCCCCCCCCCAAAAAAAAAGAACTCAGCAGCCCATTTTAATGCTATTTGGGGCTGTTGATTGAGAATAGATTTTGTACTTTTCTGTCTGGCATAATTTGGCCATGGCAATGGTTCTTTGAACCAAGAAAAAGACCTCAGCAGCTCATTTTGATGCTACGTGGGGCTTTTGATTGGGAATACATTTTGTAGTTTTCTGCCTGGCGTAATTTGGCCATGGCGATGGTTCTTAGAACCCAAGAAAAAGAACTCAGCAGCCCATTTTAATGCTAGGTGGGGCTGTTGATTGGGAATGGATTTTATATTTTTCTGCCTGGCGTAATTTGGCCATGGCGATGGTTCTTAGAACCCAAGAAAAAGAACTCAGGAGCCCATTTTAATGCTAGGTGGGATTGTTGATTGAGAATAGATTTTGTAGTTTTCTGCCTGGCATAATTTGGCCATGGCGAAGGTTCTTAGAAGCTAAGAAAAAAATTCAGCGGCCCATTTTAATGCTAGGTGGGGATGTTGATTGGAAATAGAGTTTATCACTTTCTAGCTTTGCAGGCTGTCATGAGAAGCGAGCCACATGTCTTGTTCCTGCCAAGAGACAACGGTTCCTTGCAATAGGAGAGGAAAGGAAGGAATGAAGGAAGGAAGGAGGGAAGGAAGGAAGGTTGGAAGGATAGAAGGAAAATCCAGTGTCCAGGCCCTCTTAGTCTTTGCTGGATGCAACCTTGTACACCCTGAGGTAATTTTAATTTAGTCTGTTTCTAAATTTTAGGATATGGGTGGTAGTGGTGGTGGATGGTCTTCACTAACTGATGGTCCATTGTTCCTAGGGTTAAGGTCACACCTTTGAGCTAATAGTAAATATGGATTGTATATTGAAAATTGTACAACTACAATGGCAGCTGAAGTAATGTTGATTTATTTTTAATCTCCAAGGAACGTACTACACCATTCTAGAAGACAGAGAAGTCAAATGTCTACCTGCAATGTTCTTCGTGAAAATGGCAGAGAATTTAATGGAAAACAAGAATGAATGCTGTATGATCTTCATCAAGAATGCAAGTTCAGCAAGTAAAACAAATGGACCTGTAGAAGAATGCGTCAACGCATAAGTCACTTTCATGAAAACAGCACATACTTTTTAATCCAAGATGTTGCTAGTGTTTGGTAGTGATATTGATATTGTATAGTTTTATGGTCTAGCATAATTTTAGCCATGTCTGTGGTTCTTAAAACCAAGAAGTAAATCTCTATAGCCCCTTTTTAATGCTTCAGTGTGGCTGTGGATTGTTGAAATACTAATTAGTTTTCTGGCCTGCTGTAATCTTAGCCATGGCTGTGGTTCATAGGAGAGGACCCACATACAAACATAGCGATTGCCCTACTTGTAAGAGGTCTTTCAATCCCTGAACCTCCACTCTGTGACACTAACATTGAATGAGCCTGGGAGGAGATCTACTGCCTTATTCAGTTCCTGAACTGACATTCTGTGAGACTCACACTGGGCGTCTTCTATGGCATTCCACTGGGTGGCACTGAGGGAGAATCGCACTGGAAGAGTCAACAGCACTCAGCTGGTTGCCTTCTCCAGTCCATGAGCACCCCCCTCAGTGAGACCCAAACTGGAAGAGAACCCATTTGGTTCACTATCATCAGCCATTGGCATGCATAGCAGATCCCCACACAAGATGCAGGTGATGCCAAGGCACCTATTGTGGAGATCTCTCAGTCCCTGCGTTTGCACTCTGTGACACTCACACTGAGTGAGCCTGGTTGTTGATCCGCTGCCTTCTCATTCAGTCCCTGAGTTGACAGTCTGTGAGACTCACACTGGAAGTTCTCTCTGGGATTGCACTGGGTGACCCTTTCAGTCCCTGAGCGAGCACTGAGTTGTGAATCACACTGGAAGAGTCTATAGCATTCTGCTAGAAGACTCTTCCAGTCCCTGAGGATCGCTAAGTGAATCTCATACTGAAGGGAATCCTTTGAGATCACCTCCCCCCACCCCCAACCTTCACACCCTTAGAAATAATGCCAGTAGCAGCCAGACCTCTTAGAACCAAAAGTAAACCTGGTGATGCACTTTAATATGAGGCATGGCCATCAATCTATAAATTAGGAAGTTGTTTTCTGCTAGGGTGAGACATTATTTCCTAGAATCAGAAAATAATTCTCTCTGGCCCTTTTTAATTCTAGATGTGGCCATTGAAACTGAATAGATCCCTTGCCTGGCTTAATTTAGGCATGATGGATGGTCCTTAGAACCAGAAAAAAACTTTTTTAAAGATAGGTATGGGTGATGATTGTTAATAGATTTTATAGTTTTCTTGCCAGACATAATTTTAGCCATAACAAACCAGAAAGAAAATTTCAATGGGCCTTTTTAATGATAGATGTGGCCAGTGATTGATAAAAGATGTCTAATTTTCTACTTTGGAATAATTTCAGCCATGTATATATTATTTTTTTTTTACTGGTAAATGTTAATCATGATTATCACAAACATTTGTAATCCTTTTGTTCTTCCAATATTTCTAAATGGGATTCATGCTTGATAACATTCTGTTTGACATGTATTTTTTGGACTATAAGCTAAGTTTTACTCTGGACTTACTGATATTAAGTAGGTATGATGCTTATGGTAATAATAACAACAACAACAACAACAATACATAAATAAATAAACAAAGTTGGAAGGGGCCTTGGAAGTCATCTAGTCCAACCCCCTGCTCAGGCAGGAAACCCTATACCATTTCTGACAAATGGCTGTCCAGTTTCTTCTTAAAAACTTCCAATGTTGGAGCATTCACCGCTTCTGGAGGCAGGTTGTTCCATTGGTTGATTGTTCTAACTGTCAGGAAGTTTCTCCTTAGTTTTAAGTTGCTTCTCTCCTTGATTAGTTTCCATCCATTGCTTCTTGTCCTGCCTTCAGGCGCTTTGGAAAATAGCTTGACTCCCTCTTCTTTGGGGTAGTCCCTCAGATATTGGAACACAGCTATCATGTCCCCCCTAGTGCTTCTCTTCATTAAACTAGACAGACCCAATTCCAGCAACCGTTCCTTATATGTTTTAGCCTCCAGTCCCCTAATCATCTTTGTTGGTAGACAAGATTATTTTTGCCTGGTTTTATATATCCTTGTTATAGCACCATCTTATCTCCAGGTTAAGCAAAGGCGATACCTGTTGTGATAGTCATGTGTTTGAACACTGAATTTGTGTTTTTGTTCTTCTGACAGCCTCTTTTCCTCTGTCCTTTACTGGAAGTAATTAAACTGTGGCTTCTTTTATACCTTCTCTTTTTTTTAATCAAAATTACTGAACCATTTAACCCAGTTTTTATGATTATATGACATTGTTTATCCTTAAAATATTGGCTGATACTTTTATATGTTTTATCGTTTGGACTGTATTATGATTTGAATTATAGAAACTCTTGTTGCTGGTTTATGTTTGGAAGATGAGATGCTTATTGTGTTAAAGAAACAATAAAGTATTTGAAACTACTTCCAAGGCTTCCTTGACTATGTTCGTGATCCTGCTGTCAGGGGCTTGGGCTTCTTGGGCACCCTGCACTTCTGTTCTATCCTGAAGTCACCGAGGATCATCTTTTGTGAAGATTTGGGTTTTGGTATATTCAGAAATGTCCTCTTCTACCATAATAAACTTCCAATGAAATTATTTTTGCTTTCTTCCAAAGGGAAGACCTAAATCAAGGGTGTCAAACTCAATTTCATTGAGGGCCGCATCAGCATTGCGGTTGCCCTGGGGGGGGCAGGTGGGTGTGGCCAGAGTGGGTGCAGCCTACTGGGTGGGTGTGGATGAAGTGGGTGTGGCCTACTGGGTGGGCGTGGCCAGTTCTACATCATTCGCGTCAAGGGTGCCTGTGGGAGCCTGGGCAGGAGTGGGGCAGATCTGAGGGTCTCTGGCAGAAGGGGGTGCCAAGGCATGGTCCACCGGGGCAAATGCCAGGATGGCCACCACAAAATTGTACATTGGCTCCTGGCTGGCCTGGGTCAGAGCCAAGGCAGCGAGGGCCATTTCCTCATTGTTGCCAGGATGGCTTCGCGGGCCACATGAAACCACTTCGCGGGCCGCATCCGGTCTCTGGGCCTTGTGTTTGACATGTCTGACCTAAATGCTTCATTCTCTGGCATAAATGTCCCAGGAGATGAAAAGCAGGCCTATTTATGGTTATCAATATCTCAGGTGCTGCCACAAAGAAGAGGGAGTCAAGCTATTTTCCAAGGCGCCTTAAGGCTGGAAAAGAAGCAACGGGTGGAAACTAATCAAGGAGAGAAGCAACCTAGAACTAAGGAGAAACTTCCTGACAGAATAATTAACCAGTGGAACAACCTGCCTCCAGAAGCGGTGAATGCTCCAATGCTGGAAGTTTTTAAGAAGAGATTGGACAGCCATTTGTCTGAAATGGTATAAGGTTTCTTGCCTGAGCAGGGGGTTGGACTAGGTGACCTCCAAGGTCCCTTCCAACTTATTATTATTATTATTATTATTATTACTCTGATTGTATGGCACATGCTGCCTTCAAAGTGCACTTTGCTCCTATATTCTAAAACCAAGGGTTTTCAAACTTTTTTTCAGGACAATTTATTAAATATGTTTCTGTCATCTAGCTATCTTTCGTATATCAATTATCTTCTATCCTCTATTTAATCTAATTGATCTAGTGCAGGTACTCCTTGATTTAAGGACCACAGTTGAGCCTAAAATTTATGTTGCTAAGTGAGACATTTCTAAAGTGAGTTTTGCCCCATTTTATGACCTTTCTGGTCACATTTAAGAGAATCACTGCAGGTTGGAATAATTTACTTGTCAAGGCCCCCTCAAGACCTGTTTACACCTCTGAAGGGCATGCAGATTGAGAATCGCTACTAGTGAGACTATTACTACTTAAAGAATAATCACTATTATTCTTTAAAAGAAAACGTGGGATACTTGGTTTTCTAGCTTGTTCCTCAAATCAACATGTCAGGGGGCAAAAACATTTTGAAAGAAAAGAAGAGAAAACCAACGTGCAAATACAGAATGTTAGTTTTAAAAGAGCTGCCCCCCCCCCCCCAAAAAAAATTCTGCTAAAAGAGATTTGTACAGCTGTAAAAAAATGGCAGGATGTGAATTACAGAACAATATCTTCTTTAGGGTCCCAAGAAAATTGCACAAAGTTAATAAATCTTCTGGCTATGAGCAATTTTGAAACTCTCTTTTAACTCACAGAATGAAGAGTTGAGCTTAGTTGCTTCAGGTGAAATTAAACTAATTGAATTAGGAAAGAAAACTTCATTTTATCTAGATTAACTCACCACTATTAACATCATCAATGACAACATTCCAGGAAGCAGCCCAATTTCAGAAAATACAGCCAAGGGAATCTCGTAGACCAGTGATGGCAAACCTTTTAGAGACCGAGTGCCCAAACTGCAATCCCAAACCCAGTTATGCATTATTGGGTGCCAGGTGGATGTGGCCCATTGGCTGGGTGTGGCCAATTGGGTGGGTGTGCCCCATTGGGTGGGCATGGCTGTGGTGGTAACGGCAGACTGAGTGGGACTAAAAAGTTCAATCAATTCCAACTTTGCAAGATCTTTTTTTTCCCGCCAGAAGTTGAAATTGACTCATTGATTGAACCTTTTTTTTTTTTTTGCACACGGCGGCGGAGGCCTAAAGCGAAAAGATTTTATAAAACCTAGCAGAAGGCCTAGGACTGGGGCGACGGTGCGCGTGCCCACAGAGAGGACCCTGAGTGCCGCCTCTGGCACCCGTGTCATAGGTTCGCCACCACTGTCATAGACCATAAGCTCTTTACAGCAGGGGTCCCCAATCTTGGCAACTTTAAGACTTGTGGACTTCAACTCCCAGAATTCCCCAGCTACCTTTGCTGGTTGAGGAATTCTGGGAGTTGAAGTCCACAAGTCTTAAAATTGCCAAGGCTGGAGACCCCTGCTTTACAGCATTGGCTGACTTGCGTAAACTGCTGGACAGTTATCTCTTATTCTAAAACACCTCATTTATTTCAGAAAACACAAACATTCATGGAGTGTTTGTATCATCTCTGAAGATACATTTTTGAGCTTTGGATACAACATTCAAACCAGGCAAAAGCAAATGATCGTAAAATATCAATCCTGCATGGATAAGGACACCTCACTATTTGAAAAGAGAAAGTTCTTCATACTAGATCAAAGGAACAGGCAGCTCCTTGACAACATAAAGTAATTTTAGATAAATAGCTTAGCTCAGCTATAAAATGCAATATGGCTTAGTTCAAAATGTATTACAACCTATTGCAAAGCCCTCGTTGCCCATGAAGTTTTACTATTTCATGGGTTTAGTCAAGATGTGAAGAGTTGAAGATTTCCATCTTGATCTACAGAGACCACAAACTTACCTTGGGACCTTTAGCACACATAGTACCACCTACCTAAACAGAGTCCTCTTGAAAAACGTAGATCATAATAGGGTTGGAAGGGATCTTGGAATCTTTTCATTCAATTCTGTGCTCAACCAGGGGACCCTATACTATTCTGGACAAATGGCTGTCCAGTCGCTTGAAAACCTCCAGTGATGGAGCACCCACACTTCAGGATGCAAGCTGTTCCACTGATTAAATGTTCTGTCAGGATATTTCTCCTTAGCTCTAGGTTGGCTCTCTCTTTAATGATCCTCCAGCCATTATTTCATCTGGTGCTTTGGCTAATACGTTGAACTCTCTCTTCTCTATTATAGCTTCTCAACTACTGGAAGACTATCATCTCCCTCCTAATCCTCTTCAATGGACTAGACCAGTGGTTCTCAACCTTTTTAATGCCGCGATCCCCCAACCGGTCGTAAGTTGAGGACTACCCAACCGGTCGTAAGTCAAGGACTTTCCCTACCCAGGAGGCCGCGCATGCATGGTGCCGCCTCCTGCGCCGGCCGAGGCGTAGCTGGCAAGGGGCAGTGATGGCGCAGGGCGACCATCGGCTGGGCCACCAGCTGGCCCAGCCCAAGGGAGGTAAGGCACCCGCCGGGCCCCACGCGCGCCAGCAACCCTCCCTGTGCCCGCCGGCCTCCCACCTCTACCCCTGGCCCTCTTTTACTTACATTTTTAGTAGTTGCTCAGCAGGGAGGGGTGGAAACTTCCAGACAGCTCGCCTTCGCTGCAGACAACTTGCAGCACCGTTTGCAAAATGGGACTTTTGGCGGGCTCAGCAGAGCAGAGACAGCCTGGACAATTCCTATTGGCTTTTGAGAGCCAATAGAATTAGACTCTATTCAAGAGAGTCTATTCTATTGGCTTTCAAAAGCCAATAGAATAAAAGGGAGTAGCACAGCTAAGGAAAAGGGGAAAAAAATGGCGGACTGCGTTGTTTGGCGACCTCCGTGAAATGGTCTGAAATGGTCGTTCGATCCCAAATGGTGTCGCGACCCAGAGGTTGAGAACCGCTGGACTAGACACACCTAGTTTCCTTAGCCATTCATTGTATGTTTTGGCCTCCAGTTCGTTAATCATCTTTTTTGCTCTTCTTTGCACTCTTTCTAGGGTCTCAACATCTCTTTTGTATCATGGTGACCATAACTGGACACAATATTCCAAGGTTGGCTCCACCAGTGCCCTATAAAGCGGTACTATCACAACATTCTCTCTTTTCCCACATTTCATTGTAAATTGGCTCCTTGCCTCCAAGATAGCAGTTTTTGCTGATTTTCCGAGCCAGGCTAGAGGGAACTGCATTCATTCTGTTTAACACTTTGACTGATATTGTGATGACTTAATTGGGTTGATTTTCTAATTAAGAAACTACTTAAGGGTTGTCAGCAGCAGGCAGCACAGTTTGATTTGGGTTTCAGCTGTGTGGCTGTAAAGATGGTCACCTCTAAAGCACCATAGCAAAGCCCATTAATATAATTACACATTTTCTGCTAAATGTCTTCTGAATTTTTTCTAATCAAGCCAAGACAAAAATATATCAGGGTCATTTTATTGCCAGTCAGCACAATTCAGCCTTAAATAAATAATAATAATAATAATATGCTAGGGGCAGGGAGAAGAAACAGAATTTTTTAAAAATGGAGAAGCTGTTTGTAAAACAGAACTCTTGTGCCCATAGGGACTTATCATTTTCATATTTTAAATCTAAATGCATCTTGGTTGTTTTGTATTTTTGTAGCAATCAGTTCACATTATGAGAATAGGGGAGCATAATTATGGAAATTAAGTACAGATTTCATTTGAATGAACTCATCAGATGGAATTACAGCCTTCCTAGATTGGTCGTCTGGCTTTATGTCAGATGATTTACATAAAACATTTAGCTTAATGAGAAGTAAACAACAAGCCTGTGGAATGTATTAACCCAACAGGGTCAGGGCTGACGTGTAAGAAATATGATTGTTGTGGATCTTCCTTTCTTTCTCCCCGTTGTGGTGATGGAGACACAAAAGATCAAACCTCCGAGCAGATTTCAAGCATCATATTACTCTGACCTAACTCATAATCCTTTCTTTTTTCTTTTTTCTTTTTGGATGTTCCACTTGTAGCTGCCTAGAAGCAAAATGTCCCATAACTTGATCTAATGGTCAAAGAAATCCAAAGCCAACTTTCAGTCTCTACGTTTTGATTTCCTTGGGTTTAACTTTTTCAAAAGTGGCACATTTCATTTCCCCTAAAACGTAGACATTTACTCCAAACTTTAGAGGATCTGATTCAGAAGATGGCACCTTCAATCAATATCTGTTGGAAGTGTTTAAAGCAGGGATGTCCAACCTTGGCAACATTGAGACTTCTGGACTTCAATTCCCAGAATTCCGCAGCCAGCCATATGAAGTCCCCAAGTCTTAAAGTTGACATGGAAAGACACCCCCACTTTAAAGAAAGTGTCTAATTCCAAGTCAGATCCATCCTAAGTTACCTCAACCCAGGCTTCCATATAAAATATTTAGCTGTAGCTAAGAATCAGCTAAATGTAATAACAGCTCAAATCAGGGAAGGGCAATGTAAAAATATATGCAAACCTTTACTTAGTTCCTTGATGGACAAAAAATGTGGGAAGCTAATGATGGCACTGAATCCATGAAGTCTATATGGGTCAACAAAGATCAAGGGTCAAATGACATGATTTTGGATAGTTCCATGTAGGCATCAATCGGCAAGGCTTAAACTACTCTTAAATCATATGCTAGACTTTTTTTTTTTTTTAAAAAAAGTCTATTTTTGAGCTGCCTGATGATTTGGACTGCGTTTTAATCTGATTGTTTAGCAGATTACCATATTCATATCTTCTGCTTATTCTTTAAATCCCTAAATTTCAGGCTTTAGTGAATATAATTTTTCACTTACCGGATTGGTTCTTGATTGCCTCGTTTCCTTGTCTGTGGCTGCATCATGTCTAGGAAATACAAATTGCATAGGTATGGGTATGGCTAGTCTAATGAAAAAAAAAAAGACTAGGGGTGACATGATAGCAGTGCTCCAATATTGGAGGGGCTGCCACAAAGAGGACGGGGTCAAGCTATTCTCCAAAGCACCAGGGAAGACAAGGCAAGGAACAATGGATGAAAACCAAATAAAGGAGAGAACCAAACTAGAACTAAGAAATTTCCTGATGTGAGAACAATTAACCAGTGGAACGGCTTGCCTTCAAAAGTTATGGATGCTCCATCACTGGAGGTTTTTAAGAAGAGATTGGACATCCATTTGTCTGAAATGGTATAGGGCCGTGGTGGTGAACCTATGGCACGCATGCCACAGGTGGCATGCAGAACCCTCTTTGTGGGCACGCTCCCCGTCGCCCCAGTCCTAGGCCTTCAGCTGGGTTTTATAAAACTTTTTCGTTTTAGGCCTCCGCCGCTGTGGGCAAAAAAAAAAAAAGGTTCAATCAATCAATCAATTTCAACTTCTCGTGTGAAAAAAAAAATCTTGCAAAGTTGGAATTGATTGATTGAACTTTTTAGTCTCACCCAGTCTGCCATTAACACCGCAGTCACACTCACCCAATGGGCCACACCCACCCAATTGGCCACATCCAGCCAGTGGGCCACACCCACCCAGCACCCGATGATGCATAAGTGGATTTTGGGTTGCAGTTTGGGCACTCGGTCTCTAAACGGTTCACCATCACTGGTATAGGGTCTCCTGCTTGAGCAGGTGGTTGGACTAGAAGACCTCTAACAACTCTGTTACTCTATTATTCTAAATTATGGGATGGAAAGAAACATATGGAGTCTGAGAAACAAGTAGATTTAACTTTCAAGAGTAACAGGTCGTAGACCGACAGATTCTGTTTTCCACTTTGAATGAGATCTTATGATAAATCCACATTTTCCATAGTTTGTGGTTTTAACTTTCAACTTGTCACCTACTTATTTTGTCCTCTTCTGTGTCAGTTTTCCCTAATGTTCTGGGTCTGGGTCACAATCCAAGGCTGAAAACAATCGCAATAGTGCAATAGTGCAATCCCCAAATAAGATAGATTAATAAGCAAGATAAAAGGAATGTACATATTTGAACTATGAACTCCCTTCATTAAAATTAACTAAAAGTCTGTTCATTCTATAATTTATTTTATTGCATTTATAAATCCCCCCTCCCTGCCATGTGAAGGTTCTGAGCAACATACAGCAAACTATATACAGAAAGAAAATACAGTACAAATCAATCCACCGTAGATGAATATCACAGTTATCTAGGTTTAAAGGTTTAATGGAAGAAGTTTTGTTTTTAACATTTTATGAAATGTTAGAAAGGACAGAGGTAAATATACTTTGGAGAGGCATGGTTTCCAATTCAGGCCAAATCCTGTTAAAAGAAAAAAACCGAAAATTCAAAACGATAGCTGGGAAAAAGCAAAAGAAGATAAAAGCAAGCAGAAGATAAATGAGGAAATAGTTTGGATCCAGGACACTGATATTAAGTTTCTTTTAGTTTAAAGAAATATCTCAAAAGGTCTTTTAAGCTTAATCTTGGCTTGGTAGATTGAATGGGAATTACAGCAGTAAACAAGATAGATGCTGGTGCTCTTTGCAAGCTAATCAGCATAATGCACACACACTCTTTTTTTATATATTGAAATTTTTTATTTTTTTTCCATTTAAACATTATAAAAATACAATACAATTTTAATTTTAAATAAGATAAATTCACAACCATTGGCGCGACCCGCCCATCCCCCCCAGGCTGCGTCCACCCTTTCTTAAAACATTCCCTACTTCCCTCCTCTTTCTCTCCTCCCCTCCTACTCTTTTCCCCTCCCCCTCTCCTCTCAATACCCTACTTCCTCTCTACACCTTCTCTCCTCCCATCCCTATCAAACCCATGAACGCAGCATAAGGGGAGTGCCCGGGCCGCACTCCTATAAACAACCATTATCTATACTACACTTACCCCCCCTCTTACCCTCCCTCCCACAATGCACACACACTCTTGAACCATCAGGAAACACAAGTGAATTACAGAACTGATATTTCAGAGGACACATAAGAACACACTTTTGTATTTCGAAAAGCACCATACATGCAGATGGCACTCACAAACAGATAGAGGTAGTCCTTGACTTACAACAGTTCAAAGTTACAACTGCACTGAAAAAGTGGCTTAGGACCGTTCTTCACACTTGCAACTGTTGAAGCATCCCCATGGTCACATGATTGAAATTCAGATGCTTGGCAACTGGCTCATATTTATGACGGTTGCAGCATCCCAGGGTCACGGGATCCCCTTTAGTGACCTTCTGATAAGCAAGATCAGTGGGGAAGCCCGATTCGCTTAATAACCTTATTACTAACCAAGAACTACAGTGATTCCCTTGATCGCTGTGGAAAGAAAGGTCATCAAATGGGGACGAAAATCATTGAACCACTGGCTCACGTAGCCACAGAATTGTTGGGCTCAATTGTGATTCCCTGTACTTTAAGCTGATATGGCAAATGGGGTTTTATCTGCAGGTCTTGCTCCTCATTAAGTGAAGAACAAGGCCTGCAAGTACAATGAATGACTTGAACTCGCAACAAAGCCCAAATGTCACTGGCACCGCTGGATGAAAAAGGGACCATGCGGAACAATGTTATAGCTCTCCCTTAGATCCCAGCGCAGTCTACAATGTTGGCAGGTAGCTTGCTAGAGTGACACTCTGTCAAACCGCTCTAAACTTTTCCCAGGAAGGACAGCTTCTAAATTGGATTTGATGTCCCTGATTAAAAGCCAGGCACTTCAAACCAGGCTTAATGTGCTTAAACGCTGCTTGCAATGAATATTTGTATGGTTGTGTTTATGTTTTTAGCTATCAGCTACAAGACATGGGGAATGGGTGAATTTAACTCAGATGACCATCAGGTATACTACTGTGGGCAAGAATCCCTCAGAAGAGGAAGGACTCACTGGAGAAGGGCCTAATGCTGGGAAAGATTGAGGGCAATAGAAGAAGGGGATGACAGAGAATGAGATGGCTGGATGGAGTCATTGAAGCAGTAGGTGTGAACTTAAATGGACTCCAGAAGATGGTAGAGGACAGGAACGTTGTCCATGGGGTCGCAATGGGTCGGACACGACTTCGCAATTAACAACAACAACAAGAAGACATGGAACATTTAATTCTTCTGCAACAATAGTGACATCAGCGACTGCATGTATGAGAAAGCCTTTCCAAGGGTCTGGTTTATTTTTCGGTGCTCACTTAAATTCAGGCAACCTTCTTTGACCCTGATGCTTCCCTTAAAAATAAATATATGAATGGCTTTCTACAAATATCACCCCTTTCCCCTTCCCTTCCCCAGTTCCAATGATGTCTAAACATGTCTTCATATTTTGGGGAATTGTTTACCTTTGACAGTGAAGTTTTAAATGAGATGTAATCACACTAAAGAGCTTCTTCTTCTGACAAATTATATATTTACATACAATTTTCTAATTGCTTATAGTCTGTTGCTTTCCAATCACTGCACCTACTTTTAGGAAAGGGTGCTATTAATTAAGTTACAACTAGACAAACAATGGATTGTACACGAGGAAAACAACAGCAACACTAGAAGGATTTTAGTAGGAACATATTCATTAACTTTGTTAGAACTGAAAGGATTAAAGTTGACAGCAAGCTCTCAATTATTTTGGTGTAGGTAGCGCCAGCTGAAACTTGGAAAAAACAAGACATTAAGTAAGGTCAAACCTGGCAATCATTCATTCCTATAAGACAGCTTTACAGGCATAAAATAATGATAATATCAATTCAGCTATTAAGATATAACTGAAAACCAGCAGACAAATATATGGCATATAAAACACCAAATAAAGTTTGCTGAAGATCTTAGAGGTCACTCACATATATTGCCTAATGCAGTGGTTCTCAACTTTTTTAATGCCGCGACCCCCAACAAGTCATAAGTCGAGGACTACTCAACCGGTCATAAGACGAGGACTAAACTGGTGCAGCACCGTTTGCAGAATGGGACTTTTGGCGGGCACAGCAGAGCAGAGACAGCCTGGACAATTCCTATTGGCTTTTGAAAGCCAATAGAATTAGACTCTATTCAAGAGTCTGCGTTGTTTGGCGACCCCCGTGAAATGGTCGTTCGACCCCAAATGGGGTCCCGACCCACAGGTTGAGAACCACTGGTCTCATGAAACATTTCTTGGGAAGTTACGAAAGGTTTGACCATGAACAGGAGAATAACTAGGAGATGATCCCATCTAACCACAAATCTGAATCCAATCCCTTAATACCTATTCATATTCTTTAAAAATCTCACTACTTCCTTTTACATTCACAACTCAAAACAAGGCTTTTTGAAAGTCAACTCCAAAAGGAAACAGAAAGCTTAAGGGGGGGGGAGTCCTTCTGCCACCCTCTCTTCCTCTTAAAATAACTTTTCTTGGGCAGGCAGTCTTAAGAGGTTTGAGAACATGGCTAACACCCAAAGCAAGCAAGATCAAGTTGCAAAAACAAAGTTATAACTTCTAACCAGTTCTTAGTCTTTGCAAAGCAGAACTTCACATCCACATGAAAGAAGCATGTCAGCACCATTCGTGGTGATCTGGGACTTAGGATAATTACGTTCTGTTTGGAATTCCACCAACAATGGGCTTGGCAGGAGAGATGGGCTTTTGAAGTGTAGCTTGAGAGATCTCCTCAAAAAGCTTTGTGAGCCTTGCAACTTTATCTGTGAGCAAACAGGTGGTACTTGAAGTCTTCCAAGCCGTCAGATGGATCCTTGTGCCAAGCTTTCTCACACCTATGGGGAATAGCTGTGCTCGCGTGGACCACCAACATATTTTCCTTGATAACATGCAAGAAGAAGTAACACAAATGTTTTCTTAGCCTTTGCTTGAAATTTCAGCTCTAGAAGACCTTTAAAGCAGAGCTTACATTTCCTACCTGAAAAATCTCTCTCTCCCTCTCTTGCAATATCTATCTGTCTGTCTGTCCGTCCGTCCATCCATCCATCCATCCATCCATCCATCCATCCATCTATCTATCTATCTATCTATCTATCTATCTATCTATCTATCTATCTATCTATCTATCTATCTACCAATATATATCAATTATATCACTCACCTGTCTATCATCTATCTATCTATCACTATATCTATCTCTATTTATCTATCTCTATCTATTTATATCTATCAATATATATCAATTATATCATTTATCTATCTATCAATATATATCAATTATATCATTCATCTATCTATCTATCTATCAATATCTATCAATATAGCATCTATCTATCTATCTATCTATCTATCTATCTATCAATATATATCAATATAGCATCTATCTATCTATCAATATATATCAATTATATCATTCATCTATCTATCTATCTATCTATCTATCTATCTATCTATCTATATCTATCTATATCAATTATATCATCTATCTATCTATCTATCTATCAATATATATCAATATAGCATTCATCTATCTATCTATCTATCTATCTATCTATATCAATATAGCATTCATCTATCTATCAATATCTATCTATCTATCTATCTATCTATCTATCTATCTATCTATCTATCTATCTATCTATCTATCTATCTATCTATCTATCTACCTACCTACCTACCTACCTACCTACCTACCTACCTACCTACCTATATCTATCTATCTATCTATCTATCTATCTATCTATCTATCTATCTATCTATCAATATATATCAATATATCATTCATCTATCTATCTATCTATCTATCTATCTATCTATCTATCTATCTATCTATCTATCTATCTATCTATCTATCGCATGCTTCATGCAACCTTTGTTACACTTCAACCCACATTACTGGGATGTTTATTTCAAATTTCCCTTCAGGAGGAATTGGGTGGAAGTACAAGGATGAAAAAGTGGCCTAGAGAAGGGAAAGATAAATCAGGAAAGTAATGATTCCCCGTCTCATTCTACTTACAGAGAATTAATAGCCTCATGAGTCAGATTCCTCCCTGGGTGTTTCCTCTTGATGTCTTGAGTCTATGGGGAGCAAAATGTATCCCTCTCATCAATATCCACACATCTTCAGTTGCTCAGGTGCAGGAATACCAGCACAATAAAACAGCCATTTAACTTTTTAAATAAGTGACCTATTTTTCTGCATAGGGATAGCATTTCTCTCCTAGCATGTTCCAGGCAGGCAATCTGTCTCTGTATTTCTATAATTCGGGGTTTTTGTAATTCAATAAATGCTGGCTGCTATTTGCACAAGTGATAATTATCCAGGGGTGCAATCAACAGGTTCTTTAGAAAGTCTTCATCAACAGCCGCAGAACTTCAGACACAAGCTAATTCAAAATACACCCACCTGTTCTTTATTTCTCCAATTATGCTCCCTTTTATTACTTTTTTTTGGGGAGAGGGAGGGAGGGAGGGAGGGAGAGAGAGAGAGAGAGAGAGAGAGAGAGAGAGCTAGCTGAAATGGAAAAGGTTCAGAGGTGACAACAGGAATAATTAGAAGAATAAAATGTGTGACATGCAGCAACAAGGAGTTCATTATAGGTGATTTTTTAAGAAGGATCTTTTGAAAGCTGAGACATGTTCTGGAAAGATCTCCCAAGTTCAAAGCAAGTGGGCCGAGATGTTTTGTTGATAAAGAGTTTCCTATAGGTAAAGTCAACAAAGAAGAACGTCAATCTGACTGCCACAGTTTTTATTTAATTCTTGACGATATCGTCATCAAATAATTGAACTTGGCACGTATTTCTATTTCCACCTTGAAATTGATTGTGAACCTGTAATAAGGAAGAAAACTCTGGAAATCATGCTAAAATAATACTGTTTTCTCAAATAATGATGCAAAAAGAACTGGCCCTCAGCCAGTCCATTTCAGACCATCACATCTCAAAGGCTATAATTGAAGAAGCCACAATATGTCCACATTCAGATGGGAATATAAGATGAGGATGGTGAACAACTGGCCTTGAAGAAGATTCCTAACAGCTTTGGGGTATTGTTCAGCAACTTCATGTTGGCCTTGAAAATCCTGATCACACACTCTGAGAATACGCTTGCTCTCTGACTAATTTTGACTATCATTATTTGGATGCATTGTGTCCTGTCAAGCATACCTTGTGGCCTTTGGGGCAATTGATTTTGAACCCATAACCTCAACAGCCTTGATGTAAGTTTTAAAAGACCCCAACTGAGGAAGGACTTTTTGTGAAACTAGAAAGAAATGGGAGTAGGAGGAGGAGGAGGAAAGAAGGAAGAAGGAGGAAGAGGGAAGGAGGAGGAGAAAGAAGGAGAAGGAGAAAGAGGAAGAGAAGGAAGAAGTAAAGAAGGAGAAGGAGAAGGAAGAGAAGGAGGAGGAAAAATGTGAAGGAGGAGGAGGAGAAGGAAGAAAGGAGGAGGAGGAGGGATAGAGAGGAGGAGGAAGGATTCCATAATGTTTATTTAAGAATTCCTAAAGCTAAGTAGACAATTATAAGATTCCGCATTTTTTTTAAAGAACTGCAGCAAAAAAAAGGGTTAATCTCTATGGAACAGTAACATTGGGGCATTGCTTTTGAAGTCACAGAAGTATAAAATTTGCTGAGTTGCATCAGTGAGCAGCAGATTGAATATGCAATGAACTGTTATATGACATAAGTTAATAATATTTATATCTTTACCTTGGGGTCTCATGCATCATATACTTTTTTTTTTTAAAAAAAGCCTTTAAATGTTTCAGTGGTTAAACTGTTTTTTTTCTTATACTACCCTTACCAACGGTTGACTCGAAAGCAACCAGCACAATTCTTTTAAGATTGAAATCATGTAGGAAAAGCAGGAGGATTATGAACTGCAGGTAACCCTTGACTTATGGCCACAATTGAGTCCCCAATGTCTGTTGCTAAGCCTGAGTGTTGTTAAGTGGGTTTTGCCCCATTTTATGACCTTTCTTACCATAGTTGTTAAGGGAGTCACTGCCGTTAAGTTAAGGACACGGTTGTTACTGTAACTGAACCTGGCTTACCCGTTGACTTTGCGTGTCAGAAGGTCACAAAAGGAGATCACGTGACCCAACCAGGACACTGCAAACCGTCCAAGCTTGTATAAACCTTGTGAACTCTCAAGCTTCCTCCTTCCGTTATATATTCAAGATGGACAGTGTTTAATATTCATATGTTATGTATATGGAGGGGTGTAGGTCTATGCATATGTTGTATATAGTATGTATATGTTGTATATAGTATGTTTAGGTGTGTTTCATGTATGTAGACTGGGCAACTAAATTTCATTTTTGATGTGTGTCGTGCCCACAGTAAAAAAATGACAATATAGGTAATAATTAATAACAACAACAACAACACAGTTGGATGGGACCTTGGAGATCATGTAGTCCAACCCCCTGCTCAGACAGGAAACCTTATACCATTTCAGACAAATGGCTGTCTAGCCTTTTCTTAAAAACTTCCAGTGTTGGAGCATTCACCGCTTCTGGAGGCAGGTTGTTCCGGTTGTTCCATTGGTTAATTGTTCTAACTGTCAGGAAATTCCTCCTTAGTTCCAGGTTGCTTCTCTCTTTGGTTAGTTTTCATCCGTTGCTTCTTGTCCTGCCTTCAGGCGCTTTGGAGAATAGCTTGACTCCCTCTTCTTTGTGGCAGCCCCTGAGAGATTGGAACACGGCTATCATGTCACCCCTCGTCCTTCTCTTCATTAGACTAGACATTCCCAATTCCAGCAACCGTTCTTTATATGTTTTAGCCTCCAGTCCCCTGATCATCTTTGTTGCTCTTCTCTGTACTCTTTCTAGAGTCTCAACATCTTTTTTACATCGTGGTGACCATAACTGGATGCAATATTCCAAGTGTGGCCTTACCAAGGCCTCGTAAAGTGGTATTAACACTTCATGTGATCTTGATTCTATCCCTCTGTTAATGCAGCCTAGCACTGTGTTGGCTTTTTTGGCAGCTGCCACAAACAGCTGGCTCATATCTAAGTGATTGTCCACTAGGACTCCTAGATTCCTCTTATCTTTTTGGATGGTAAGCGAAATATTTTCTTCTTCCTTCTCAAGGGGAAAAAAAAGTCCAGTTGCCTTTTGAAAAATCATCTTTGAGACAAACATGACCTGGATGGCTGAAAATCTCCGTAGACATTTAAGGCAGGAGAGCAGCACAAGTTTCAGTTGTCTGCATCAAGGCCATCCTTATGGTTAGAGAAAATGAAAAAAAAAAACCATGTAGATGTTAAGCCAGAGTTATTTTTGTCAGGTATAATGGCAGGAAATTATGAGAAAGAATGTATATATTTAATGTTACATGTACTAACTGCAGCGAGAATCGTATTTGCCCAACATTGGAAAGAGGAAGAATTACCAGTGGAGGAGGAGATAATCAAGAAAATTTTGGACTATGCAGAAATGGACAGAAATGAAAATGAAAGAGAAAGAAGATTCAGAATACTTCAGATTTCGAAGAGGCAGAGGAACTAGAGATCAAATTGCCAACATATGCTAGATCATGCAGAAAGCTAGGGAGTTTCAGAAAAACATCTACTTCTGCTTCATTGACTATGCTAAAGCCTTTGATTGTGTGGATCACAACAAATTGTGGCAAGTTCCTAAAGAGATGGGAGTACCAGACCATCTTATTTGTCTCTTGAGAAACCTATATGCAGGTCAAAAAGCAACAGTGAGAACTGGACATGGAACCACGGATTGGTTCAAAATTGGGAAAGGAGTCTGGCAAGGCTGTATTCTGTCGCCCTGCATATTTAACTTACATGCAGAGCACATCATGAGAAAGGCAGGGTTAGATGAATCAAAAGTTGGAATTAAGATTGCCGGGAGAAATATCAAAAACCTAAGATATGCAGATGATACCACTGTAATGGCAGAAAGTGAAGAGGAACTAAAGAGCCTCTTGATGCGGGTGAAGAAGGAGATTGCAAAAGTTGGCTTGAAACTCAACATTAAGAAACCCAAGATCATGGCATCCGGCCCTCTCAATTCCTGGCAAATAGATGGGGAAGAAATGGAGGTAGTGACAGTTTTATCTTCCTGCGCCCCAAGATCACCACAGACGGGGACTGCAGCCAAGAAATCAAAAGACACTTGCTCCTGGGGAGAAAAGCTATGGCAAATCTAGACAGCATACTAAAAAGCAGTGACATCACCCTTCCAGCAAAAGTATGTATAGTCAAGGCCATGGTTTTCCCAGTTGCAATGTATGGCTGTGAAAGTTGGACCATAAGAAAGACTGAGCACCAAAGAATGGAGGCCTTTGAATTCTGGTGCTGGAAAAGACTCCTGCGAGTCCCCTGGACTGCAAGGCAATCAAACTGGTCAGTCCTAGAGGAGATCAACCCCGACTGCTCTTTAGAAGGCCAGATCCTGAAGTTGAAACTCAAATACTTTGGCCACCTAATGAGAAGGAAGAACTCACTGGAAAAGATCCTGATGCTGGGAAAGATTGAGGGCAATAGAAGAAGGGGACGACAGAGAATGAGGTGGCTGGATGGAGTCACTGAAGCAGGAGGCATGAGCTTAAATGGACTCCAGAAGATGGGAGAGGACAGGAAGGCCTGGAGGAACATTGTCCATGGGGTCGCGATGGGTCGGACACAACTTCGCAACTAACAACAAAAAGAAAAACAAGGTAGAGAGAAAGGAGTTGAACATGTATTAGTAAGCTAAATATTGGAACCCAGACAACATGTTGCTTATAAAATATTAAGTATTTGTGATGATAAAAAATTAATAAAATATTGTTAAAAAAAAGAGACCATCCTTAAGACAAGCATGTGGTTATTGGTAGCATGGAATGTAATTGTTTTTCACTTAGGACAGGGGTCCTCAAACTTGGCCACTTAAAGACTTGTAGACTTCAATTCCCATGCTGGCTGGGGAATTGTGGGAGTTGAAGTCCACAAGTCTTTAAGTGGCCAAGTTTGAGGACCCTTGACTTAGGAGAAGAAAAGAGCTATAACTGAATGACGAAGCTCCTTTGCAAAGCCAACGATGCCCTACTATGAGCACAGGTGACTTTCACAAAGAAGCATAATACTGTAGCATCAGTCTGGATATGCAAATCTGTCTTCATCATCCCAGATGTTGCTGTTTACACATATGGGACCCATCCGTGATTCATTCACCTCGCACATGTTCCTACTCAACCAGCTACTTAAAGTATCTTCTCTGCTTGTCAGGGAATGGGAGACTGTTCAAGTCTTAATCACAGTTTGGGAAATTTACTACAGGAACATCTGCAGGCAGTCATTATGGAGACAATACTCTTTCGGAGATGGCAGTAGTTGTGAAACACTCTCCCCTTCCCCCACCCCACCCCTCATTTCTGAGGCGGAGAATGCAAAAAAAGCAAGCTGTGATGTACCGAAAAACTAGACCATCTGCATGGGTAAACCTATTGATAAAATTTAGAGAGTTGGAATTGTCTGAATTCTGGATAAAAGAAAGCAAGAGATGGAAAAACTGCTCCAATCAAGGCACTCCAAAGAACACTGGTAGATAAAAATAAGAGGAAACCTTTCTCCTTTTTAGCACTGATGATGTTACCTAGTTGGTAATGAAAGGTCTGCAAGAAAACAACCAAGCTCAAAGAGCACCAAGGACCCCATAATTCTCCTCCCATAAATCTCTCTTTCTCTTAGAACAGATGTTATATAGTTAGGGTAATGAAATATCTGCAAAAAAAGTCAAGCTCAGAGAGCATCAAGGACTCCGTTGTCCTCCTCTTCCTCTCTGCAAACCCCACCCCCTCTAGCACTGATTATGTTACCTAGTTTGGGTAATGAGATATCTGCAAGAAAATAACTAAGCTCAGAGAGTATCAAGGACTTCACATTCCTCCTCCTCCTCCAAATCGTACTCCCTTCTTGCACTGATGATGTTAGTCAGGTATTAAAATGTCTGCAAGAAAACCACCAAGTTCAGAGAGCACCAAGCTCCCCTCATTTCAACCCTGAATAACAAATATTCTCTTCTATTGATTTCTGAATAAGCTAGACTATGGCTGTTTTATGAAACGGCCTACGACAGTCCTTCAGAAGCTGCCTTTAACAGCACACATCTACACTTGAAGTAGGATTATGCTGATCACTCAATGATCGATCACTTTTCATGCTTAACTTCTGAACCCGTCCCCCCCCCCAAGGTGTCTTAACTGAGGGGGGAAAAAGGCCATTTCCACTTTTTCTGTGACTTAACTTTTCAAAAAGACCCTTGAATTGACCTCATCAAAACCTTCTTGAAAGCTTTGTGTCTTTTCTATCGATTGGCTCAGCCTTATCCCTTGCTTTTTGGCATGCTCTTTTCTCTGAAGCTGTCAGAACCATAGCTTTCACACACACACACACACACACACACACACACACACACATTTGTGTTTGGGAATGTGTAGGTATAAAAGTAGTGGGATGGAATTGCTCATTAAACCTCAATATTGTAGATAAGACTTGTGGTTTTCCGAAGAAGAAAATAAAATGGTGTCATTTCCTGCTTTCCCTAAAGGTCTCACCGTGATTGACCTTTGTAAATGTCAAGGTCAACTTTGACTTGTGGCATAGATAAAAGTTCTACCACAACAGACCTGTCAAACTCGCGACGCCACTTGACGTCGTGCAACGTATCAGGACAGTTTTTCCATTGCCAGCAATGGGGTGGGCATGGCTTCCGCATGATGCATCTGGCCCGCGGGCCAGCAGTTTGACACCCCTGTACCACAACCTCTTCCTTGAGAATTAAATGTGGTCCCCAAATCCAGGGCTTTAAGGTGTCTTGTTCCTGAGATGAGTAGTTTTGAGCAGATAGATAAAGATCTTTACTTTTCCTACTATGATTTCTGGAAAAAAAAATAATGGAAATGTGGGAAGCACCTGGGAATTGAATTTTTCAGTGGAACAACAACATGCAAAGACATTTTCCTTCAGCAGTTCCTGGGATGTTGTATTTATATCGCCATAACAAGTCCACTTGTAGTTGTGATGAAGTCTCGGTGGATTTACTAATGAAAACTCTGACTTTCTCCAATGATTTTGAAGAGGCAGAGTTGAGGAACTGACACAGCCTCTGCTTCTGCAAGATACCCAGAGGATTGTTTGTAAGTTGCCCGAGAATCAAATTGTACAGTAGGAATTAGAACAATGGAGGCCTTCAAAATGATCACAAAACACAAATTCCAGCAGCTTCAACCAGCATGACCAATGGTGTGTACTAAGGACAATCATGAAGACCCTCAATAGAGGTATAAGAAGGGGCAGATGACTACTTGGGAGTGACAACATCCACATGCAACTGCTGTGACTTTGCACACAAGCGTCCGATGTCAGGATACAGGTTTACAGTGGCAGAGTTTACATGACGATATGACCACACCAACCTCCTGATCTTGGATGGTGTCACTGCAGTTTTCCTGAAGATGCTGCTGAAAACCATTCATTTCACTTTCAAGGTCCAAAACTTAGAATTTAGAGTTAGAAGAGGCACCTGAGACCACTGAGCCTGAATTAAAGCATCTCTAAAGCATTCAGCATTTTTTTTATTAATATTATTGTTGGTGACTGTATTTATTTGTATTATAGTCTCTGTGTTCCATTTTGCAGATATCCCAGATGAGAAAAAATTCTTGCAAGCCTTGTTGTCTTCTGCATTTGCTGGACTAAGAAAATCCATCAGTGACCCAGTGGAAAGTCTGGCAGCTCTTGCTAGTGGCTACACATTTTCTGAACCAAGAAGTTCTCGAACTAGATTGACCCCTGCTTATTCTCCACAACAGTTTTATGCAACAGAAAGCTGTTGGCATTGTCTCGAAACTTCCCTGACTTTTAAGGCCAACTATGAACGAAGGAGAAATTTCCTGACAGTGAGGGCAATAAATCCATGGAACGGCTTGTCTTCAGAAGTTGTGGGGACTTCATCACTGGAAGTTTTCAAGAAGAGACTGGACAGCCATTTGTCTGAAATGATACAGGGCCTCCTGCTTGAACAGGGGATAGGACTAGAAGACTTCCAAGGTCCCTTGCAACTCTCTTATTCAGATACCTTGGTGTTTCTCGTGGTATGGGAATGTCCTTGGTGCATAATGCTATTGAATAGCACATGTTCTCTTCACACCAATTTACTTCTGAAAAGAACTCAGGGTTGATGCAGACGGCCTCTGGTTTTTTGTTTTTGGTGTTGCATCTTCTTTCATTTCCAGTAGAGCAGAAAGGTTGTCTTTTGTCTCGCGCTTCCTGGATCACTTGACTCAGCTCCAAGAGCATCAGAAGTTAGTGAAATAGCTGGCTCAGGGCATTTGCCTTTATGAGAAAGAGGGATTTCCAAGTTTCATGCTGAGAGAGAGTTTATTCTTCCATTCAACTGTAATGCTCAATGTCCTGACCTATGGAGGTTTTGAAGAGGGCATGGGGTGTTTTTAATGCCACACTATTATTGTGGTGGCTGCTGTTTTGCAGCAAATGGCAGATCTGTGCAGAAGCTGTGGGTTCCTGATGGCAACTGTGCCATGTGCTGTCAGCAGTGAGCATGAAATTGTTTCGGAACTTTCCTTTGGCTGGGGCATTCTATTCCACCTTTGGCCAGTCAATGGCTTGGTGTGTCATCCAATGAAATCAAAGAGATTTAGGATAGATGCAACACATTCATGGAATTTTCCAGCACAAAATGTGGGAACGTCCCCCAACGTAGAAATAGATCTGTGAGGAAGAAGCATGGAGAAGGTGAGATCTACCGATGTCTCCAGGGACAGAAGCAGACATTGGTGAGTGGCAGTTTCTGAGGAAGAAGAACAAGAGAAAACAATGTTAAAAAAAAAAAAAAAAGATGCTGAGGTCCTAGAAAGAATTCAGAGAAGGGAACAAAGATGATCAGGGGTCTGGACGCTAAATCCTATGAAGAATGGCCAAAGGAATTAGGGAGGTTCCCTTAACAAAGGGAAGGATAAGGGAGACCTGATAGCAATCTTCTAATATTTGACTGACTGTCACAGGGAAGGGGGGGGTGAGTTTATTCTCCAAAGTACCTGAGAGCAGAACAAGAAACGTTGGATGGAAGTTCATCAGAGGGAGATCCAATCTGGAAATAAGAAGGAATTTCCTGACAGTAAGAATGATTAATCAATGGAACAGCTCGCCTTTTGGAATTGTGGGTGCTACATCATTGGAAGTTTGTCAAGAAAAGATTGGACAGCCATTTGTCCATGATGGAATAAGGACTCCTGTCTTGGGCTCCTGGGGGGGGGGTTGGACTGAAGTCCCCCAAGGTCCCTTCCAGCCCTGTGAGTCTGTGTATGTCTTTCTGAGCTTCCCAGAGGAAATGCACAATGCATATTGGGACATCTGGACGATGTAAACACAAGTAAATAACAAAAGTCTCGTTCACCTTTGTCGCTGAGAAGTTAAAAGACATTACAATCAAGCGTCTCTGCCTAACTTTAAACATATTGCCATTATCAAGTGCTCCTCTTTATCATGAGAATTACCATGTTTGAAATACCACTGCAAACTTGGGAGGAAATATATTAGCAGCACGATGGCATGTTTGGGAGTTTCCGGAGAACACATCCATATATCTTGAAACATCTGGCATCCTCCGGTGATAGCATGGAGGCACTTTTGGCAGGGGGCAAAGTGATACATTTTCTCTGAGAGTACCTCCGTAATGCTCATTCAGTTTGCATGCTCTTCTGAGTGCAGACAAAGGACAGACATGTCCCCTGTGGAATGCAAAAGCTTGCTGTGTGTTAATTAATTTGTCACAGATAGAGATTCCATTTTGCTACAGCTAAGCATCAGCCAATTTATTTAGATATCATAAAACATATTCAGGTTTCTTCTAGTCTGAATCTTCATTAGATGCAGCCTGGGAACTTGGGTGAATTTTATTGGGGAACTGATTGCTGGAATTTTGGAGTTGGCTATGGAGCATTCATAACAAGTATTGAGGAAAGAAATACTTGTAAAGTACAGAATCGGGTGTGTTGATTAAGTTGCAGAGGAAATTATAAAACGCCAGTTGATAGAATTATGATTTATACCTAAGGAATTGAAGTTGTAAAGTCAAACAAACTTAGCTTGTTGTCCTGGACTTGTAAAGTAAATAGCTTTGGGTGTGATTGAAAGAAAGTTCATCGGCCAAAGATGTGTCACCATTGTTCTTTTAGTCTTTGAAAGACCTTGCAGATGATCTACAACAAATGGCCTATAGTAGAATTAGCTAATTCTGCCCTTTCTAATCTTTTTGAATTCAGTTAGGGGACTGAAGACTAAAACATATGAAGAATGGTTGTGGGGAACTGGGTATATTAGTTTAACAGAGAGAAGGACTGGGGGGACATGATATGGTTCCAATATCTAAGGGGATGCTACAAAGAAGAGGGAGTCGAGCTATTCTTCAAAACACCTGGAGGCAGAAAAGAAGCAACAAATGGAAACTCACTAAGGAGAGAAGCAACCTAGAACTAAGGAGAAATTTCCTGACAGTGAGAACAATTATTCAGTGGAACAACTTGCCTCAAGAAGTTGTGGGTGCTCCATCACTCAAGGTTTTTAAGAAGAGACTCGAGAGCCATTTCTCCAAAAAGGTTCCCTGTTTGAGTTAGAAGGTTGGACTTGAGCTTCTAATTTGGACAAGAAGACCTCCAAGGTCCTTTCCAACTTGGTAATTCTGTTAATTCAAGAAGAAGAGAGCCTTTCCATGGCCTCTTAGATCATCCATACTAATGTATTTGCCTATTAATTTTCTGATAATATTGCCAAGAACTTAATATGGCAACGGCCTTAATTTGATTTGCCTTTGTGGGCTTCCTTTCAGGACCTTAGTTTGTAAAGTTAGCTCACCTTTAAAGGTTATTCTTTTCTTTTTTAATCTAATCTGTCCCTTACGCCACCTACATTAATCTAGAGTTTTTCAGAAGGAAGGAAAGTGAGGTGCAAGGTTTTTTTAAAATTATTATATTAAGCATGTTTCAGAGTTTACAGCAATCCCGAGACCCCTGTGGTTTACCACATCAAGGGAAACATCAGTTTCAAAGCTTCCAGCTGAGCTTCTGAGTAGTGGTTGCCAAGTCCTTCTCCAAACCAAGTTCGTTGCCAGACTAACTAATGTCTTGCCTGCAGTGCAGAACTGTTGGGTGTCAAGGTTGGATCGGCTTCCAGAAATTAACATTATTTAGCTTTTTTGCATGGAAAAAAAAATCCCTTCACTTATGTTGTGATAATATGTCAAGGGCTTTGGGTGTTCTTTCTGGCCAAATTCTCCGATACGATCTGATTATAAAAATCTGTTGCATAAGATTACAGGAGGAACAAAAAAATAATTAGGCCACATGATATATTATGAGCTCAGTTAATATGGCAAAGGATGGTCCACGTACTACACATAAGCATTGCAATTCATCTCAAAATGCTTCAGGCTTGCTCTGTTTGGTTCTGATAAGCTTCAGAAGGCCTGCAAGCTTGCAGAAGTTTGCATAAACATATCCAAAGCCCTAGATTCATAAAGATTGCCGGAGATCTCCAATTTGTTTTAAGCCATAAAGTAGTATTTGAAAAATAGAAGTATTTCTCTTTCTCCTCCTCCTCCTCCTCCTCCTCCTCCCCCCCCGAATCTGTTATAGAATCTGGACTCAGAGGAATACCTTTAAATATTGCAATATTCAGATTAGGGTCAAATGATTATTTGCTTTTCCATCCAAGAGGTTTCTGCTGGAGCAGCCTTCCTGGGCCTCCTCTGGCTTCATCTACCAGTTGACCTTCCACCATCCGATGTCCCCCAGATAGATGCCTTCCACCTCAGCACCTAGAATTTCCAGCCTGCATGTCAGGAGACACGGTCCAATGTATTCAGAGGGCACCTGGCTGGGGAAAGCCCATTCGTGGGGCTTCTAATTCAGGATAACAAGTATTTTGCATGACACAATGAAAAAAGTACATTTTCTGGTGGTGTGCAACCCACGTGTGGCATTTATTGATTCTATAAAACTGTGTTTGCTCTTTTTTTCTCCTGTAATTAATTAATCAATTAATTAACCACTCAGCTAAAACAGCAAAGGTACTTTACTTGAAAAATCAATGCAATTCACCATTTAAGAAAATGGAGGAAAATGGGCAGAAATGGACCTAGCTGAATGAACAAAAGTGTGGTTACACGGTGTTCATAGCTATCCAGTGAAAATTACCACAATAAAATTAAAACCTTGTATTTCCTGGACCAGTTTTTCTTCTGCATCCCTTAAATCTGTCTACATTTGTACTCCAAGCTCTTGTCTTGTGAATAAAAGCTTTACAAATAATCCATATGCTTTTGTTTTGTGGGTCCTTGGTGTTCTCTGAGTTTTCTTGCAAGTATTTCATTACCCAACTAGGTAACATCATCAGGGCTAGAAAGGAGTTGGGTTCGCTCTCTGCCAACTACCAGCTCAGACAAACAAAGTAACAGTAAACAACAGCCCTGACAGGGCAAGCCATTTGTATATAAACAGAAAACTCCACACTCTTCTAGCACTGATGACATTACCTAGTTGGGTCATGAAAGGTCTTCAAGAAAACAACCAAGCTCAGAGATCACCAAGGACTCATCATTTCAATCCTGAGCTACAAATATTCTCTTCAATTGACTTTTGTTTTGTTTTTTTAAAAAAGGACTGTGTGACTTTTGGGCAAAGAAACTTCATCAGCAGCCCCTTCCCCCTCTCATTTAATTTTCATCTCAGGTCAAATTTGTTAAAAAGATATCCACTGGCTTATATTTCTTCTTCATAAGACAGCAGTTAATGAAAACATCTGCATTTGAAGACATGCCTACAAAAGAGAAGGTAGTTTGCAAATTAAACATGGATTTGTAATGCTTCCACAGATGACAGAGTCACCACCATCCTGCCCCAGTATCCCAGTTTAGCCAGCAAGAAATTGTCAGCAATTCTCCCTTTCAGAATGGATGAATATTTAACAGCGGAAACTTCAGGGGCTAATCAATATGCAGATTCAGTTCTGAGTAGCCTTCAGTTCAAATGCTCTTTTTTTTTATGTGCGGTAGAGAAAAATCACTGGAAATATTAACCTTTAGGGAATTTGATGCCAATGTGAAAATATTTTTGTTCAAAATAAATTAATCAGTGGTTAGCAGAATTGCACGGCTTATGGTAAAAGGTCCAAGCAAAATCATGGCTTAGTTAGATGACTTAATTTTGCTCCAAGGCTTATTTTATTTTTCCTCCCCCCCTCCCTCCCTCTTTCTCTCCTCCCTCTTACTTTTTAATATCCCTGTCCATCCTTTTTAACCTGTTTTAATCCCCAAACCTGTAAGTACAGGTAGTTTTCAATTTACCACCACAATAGTCTCAGTTGCCCTATCTGTAGATGGCACATTTGCCCACTCCCTCTAAGGCATTCATGCACTAACATGAGTCCTGAAATTCTTGAGATTGCTGTATCTTGATTGAAATTATAAAAAGCCAGGTGGTAGTCCTATGATTTATACTTAAGGAATGGAAGTTGTAAAGTCAAACAAACTTAGCTTGTTGTCCTGGACTTGTAAAGTAAACAGCTTTGGGGATGATTGAAAGAAAGTTCATCAGCCAAAGGTGTGTCACCATTGTTCCTTTAGTCTTTGAAAGACCGTGCAGATGGTCTACAACAAATGACCTATGGTAGAGTTAGCTAAGTCTGCCCTTTCTAAACTTTTCAAATTCAGTTAGGGAACTGGAGACTGAAATATATGAACAATGGTTGTGGGGAACTGGGAATGTTAGTCTAACAAACAGAAGGACTAGGGGGGACATGATATGGTTCCAATATCAAAGGCAGTGTTTCTCAACCTTGACAATTTAAGGCATGTGGACTTCAACTCCTGGAATTCCACAGCCAGCAATGCTGGCTGTGGAATTCTGGGAGTTGAAGTCCACATGCCTTAAAATTGTCAAGGTTGAGATACACTGATCTAAGGCGATACCACAAAGCCAAAGCCCCTGAAGGCAGGACAAGAAGCATGATGTTCCTTAAAACAATTGTAAATTGTAAATGAATGGCAAGTCAGTCAGTTCTTTACCATTTACAATTTCCTGCATGCATCCTCACTTGTTAAAAAAAAAAATCATATCCTTGACATTTTCTCTGTGATTCAGGGAGGAAATTGGCTGCCGTGTATAACTTTTTAAATTTAGAGTTTAATTGTTTGCCCTTGTGTTGATACATCGTTCCTAGCAGCCCAGGGAATATCAGCAAGGATTGTACGACGGTTGATCTTCCTTCCACACCGCTTCTTTGCTCAAGGAAATGACTTTTCACTGCAACCAGTCTTTTGATGGATACTTGTTTATTTGTTTAACAATCTTGGTCGACCGCCTCAATCACTTGCAACTCTGGGCCGTTTATAATGTATAGACCTCCATTTAATTTAATTTTAAACAGAGGAGACAAAGCAAGAGGATTTCAGTGAAAGTAAATCAATAACCCTAAGCTGGTGGCGAATTTTATTGCCACACTTTGGGTGGAGACATAAACTTGGTTTATCCTTTGAAACAGCTGTTACGGTTTGGACATAACAGCTGTTGCTGAGAATCCTTGGAGCCAAAGTCCACCTTGAGGTCGGTGTCCAAACTGGCCACGGTTACTTCAAAAAGTATTCCTAATTTTTCTTGCATCTCAGTGCTTCGTTAAAATGTTTGCCCTGAATTTATTGCTGTAGTATTAATATTTTCCCCACGCTTGATCAAAATGTCACTGCTGATTAAATTCTTTTTCCACTAATCAGAAATTGATATGAATTAGACGTCCTGTCCCTGCCCTTATTGTAACGAAAAAGTTCACATCACAGTAAGAAGACAATCTTGCCATCTACCACATGGCGTTGGGAGTATTCCTTTTAATACCATTACTATCAGTGGAGGGACTGTTTTCATGCTGAATTTGGCAATCAAAGGCATCTCAGGCTGGCATATGGTTGTGATTTTTGTCAGCTTTAATGCATATTCATGCCAATTTTCATGGTAGGACCCTCCCCCAAATGAATTTAGAATGGTCTGACCTTGCTTTCATTCTTTCCAAAAGTTATTTTTTGGGGTCTGAGAAGTTGCAGATAGTCCTGGACAATTGAGCCCAACATTTATGCTGCTAAATGAGAAGTTCATTAAGTGAATTTTGCCCCGTTTTATGGCTTTGTTTGCCACATTTGTTTATTTATTTTATTTTTAAAATTTATAAACCGCCCCACTCCCGCAGGACTCTGGGTGGCTAACAATAAAAACACCATATAACATGACAAAACAAACAATACAATAACAGTCATCCAGGGGTCAGATTTTATAAACCCCAGGCCTGCCGGAAAAGCCAGGTCTTAAGCAGCTTACGGAAAACCAACAGGGTGGGAGCGGTCCTAATCTCCGGGGGGAGCTGGTTCCAAGACGTGGGCGCCATCACAGAGAAAGCCCTCCCTCGCGGCCCTGCCAAATGGCACTGCTTGGCCGACGGGACCTGAAGGAGGCCCAGGCTGTGGGATCTAACTGGACGAAGGGAACTATGAGGTAGTAGGCGGTCTCGCAAATAGCCTGGCCCTGAGCCATATAGAGCTTTAAAGGTAATAACCAACACCTTGAATTGGACCCGGAGACCAATAGGCAACCAGTGCAGCTCACGGAGGATAGGTGTAACGTGGGTGTACCGAGGAGCACCCACTATCACTCGCGCGGCTGCATTCTGGACCAACTGCAGCTGGTAAATTAGGAATACAGTCGTTGAGTGAGTCTGGCTTCCCCCACTGACTTTGCTTGTCAGAAGGTCACAAAAGGAGGTCACGTGAGCCCTGGGAAGCTGCGACCGTCATAAATACAGGTCAGTTGCCAAGCATCGGAATTTTGATCGATTTAGCCATAGGGATTCTGTGACGCTGGTAAGTGTGACTCTTTCTAGTGAAAAGGCCAACTCTGATCTCTGCACATCAGAAACTGCTTGCTCTTTGAAGTCAATTAATAAAATCTCTTTTAATAAAATCTCTTGTGTGTTCGAAACAGAATGTTTTCCTTTGATTGGCATGCTATTTGCTTCTATTTTTACAAAAAATGTTATTATTTCCCATTTTACTCAATTGCAAGACATTTTAATAGAGAAATCCAACTGAGAATGTATTAATAAAATCAGTGAGTCATAAATCACCCTTTTCAATGCTGTTATAACTTCGAACAGTCACTAAATGGACTGTGGTAAGTCGAGGACTATCTATACACAGCATTTGCAATCAAATGCAACATCCTTTAACTAAACTCTCAAAAGACAATCCCTCAGGAGGACTCGTCTGTAAACTATATAGTGCAAATACGGTAATAATAATAACAACAAAGAACAGTATCATTTCTGTTAAATTGTCAAATTTTTGCGTTGGTCCGTAGGACACATGTTCTCCTGCCCAATATGTAGGTTTTCCTTAGAAAGCTTTTCTGCGTATGTCATATGCTAACTGTTGTAATTTCCTTTCAAAAGGTGGGGTTTTTTTTTTAAAAAAAAATGCTCAAGCAAAAATGAAAAATAGCTATTTCCCTTTGACATTTTGTCACCAGTATTGCTGGTTAATTATGTAAAGAAAGCTGTAGCTCTTTAAGAACATGAATCATACCCAGAAAGATTAGAAGTACATTGCTCATAAAGGAACATAAAGCTATCCCTCATTGCTACATACTCATTTATAGGATTGGATTAAGAAAAAAAAGAGTTGACCATGGCAAATTGCCAATGGACCATCAATTTATTTAATCTTAGATAGAATCCTACTTTTTTTTAAAAAAAAATCCAATTCAAGGCATCAAAACAGTTTACAGTTAGGCAGCTGTGTTAAAATTCAGTGAATAAGGACTTAGGCATTGATTCAATTACCATTGTAGCTGGAATGATAATCAAAAATGTTGGGTGAAACATCTGGAGATGTTCCTTTCTCCTTCTTTGCACAATGATGCCACCCTTGGAGATACCTCTATAGCAGTGTTCCTTAAACTTTTTTCTCTCAGGATCCCTTTCCACTTTTAAAAGTTATAGAGGAACCCAAAACAATTGTTTGATGGGATTGTTATCATTATGGATTATTTTTCAGCATAGATTGGCAAATAATTTTGATTTTGCAGACCACCAAGAGGTTCTTGGGGGATTCTAGGACCACACTTTAAGAAACTCTGCTCTTTAGGAGATTATTTGCATTATACTCTTGTTTATTCTAGTTTGTGCATTTTCCAGTTGGCTGAGAGTTCACTTCCTTGCACATTCCACTGTCTTATTTATGGAATAAAGCAGTTTAAAAATAAATATATTTACTTTGGAGTTACTTGATATTTCTTCTCCCCCACAACAGGTACTGTAATGAACATATTCATCTGCCACAAACAGAAATGTTTCCTTCTAATTATCCTTTCATAATTTATGTTTAACCTATGTTTAATGTATTTCACTCTAAACTGTTATGTAGTTTTGAAGATTTTCTTCCCAACTTCATTCATCAAATCTTTGGGGTTTTTTAAAGTAGGATTTTTCTTTTTTTGCTTAGAGACTTTTATCTGGAGCAGAATAATATGCTTTTCTGGTTTATGTCTCAGATGCCTTCATTCTTTTAGTCCTTTGATTTTAATCGACTAAGGAAATGCCATCAATTAAAGCTTGACTCTTAACGATTACATAGATAGCTTTTCTCCAGGAAGGTATGTCTCCAGTCTAGTCCTTCATGTGTTCCAGTGGTGCACCATTACTACCGTAACTGAGTCCATCCACCGTGGTCCTGGTTGTCCTCCCCTCCTCCTCCCCACGTCCTATCCTTTCCCAGCTTTTCACCTTTCTCCAGAGAGTTAGATATTTTCATAATACGTCCAAAGAATGACAATTTGAACCTGTTCATTTGTGCCTCAGGTAACAACTGTGGATTGATTTGTTCTACAATCTGTTTGTTGGTTCTTAGGAGTCTCCTCCAAAACAGAGTTTCAAAAACATCAATATTCTTTCTACTGACTTTTCAAAGACCATTTTGCTTCTATAGAATATCAAAGGGAAAACCATTGACTTCAAGAATCTGAACTTTGTTGCTTTTGAAACTCCTTGCCTCCAAAGTTTACCCATCTGTTTAGTACCTTCTTCTAAGAATGGACATCTCTGATTTCCTCTCTACTTCACTAATCCTAATAGGGAAAAAGCTGCAACTGTGAATAGAAGCCTTATTATTATTAATAGGAAGGACATTTTTTGGTGGTCTAGACCAGTGGTTCCTAACCTTTTTGAACGAATCGCCCCCTTGAGCCAATGAGGAAGTTGTCATCGCCCCCCTCCCCCAAAATCACCTCTCAATCACAACATAGGAAATAATTCTTCAATTTACATAAATACTTGTTTTGTTTTCTTTAAAATTGTCATCAGGACATATTGATGCAAATAATTTATTTCCAATCTTTTTCCCATATCTCAACTGTGTGAAATATTTTGGTGCCACCCGTCACTTTATTCCCAAATTTCGTGATACATATATTTCATTATTATCTTATTTATTCAAGACACTTAAATGTAATGACCATTTTGAAAACAAAATTCAATTGCAAGAAAGTGAAAGGCCCGAAAAGAAAAACAGTAATATTTAATGATTGAATTACAAGTAAATTTTAAGATGCAAAAAGAAATATAAAAAGGGTAGAGACTGCTGTGCAATGCGCATGAAGATAAGCAATGTGTATTTACATATGTACGGCTTTCTGTACTGAAGCTAGCTGGAGGAACATTTGGAAACACAATTCAATGCACTAAGAGCGAGCAATCTGATGTTTTTGTACGACAGATATACAGCGATTCACTGTATGAAAAAGTCTCAAAAGTGTCCCCAAAACTTCTTGCTCCATCGCCCCCACATCACCCCTTTTCATTTCATCGCCCCCCTGAAAAATGAAATCGCCCCCTGGGAGGCAATATCGCCCAGGTTAAAAACCACTGGTCTAGACCCACACAAAATTCAGCAGCCAGCCACCATAATAGATTAATTCCTATGGGATAAGCCAAGGTGGGATATCTTTTTAGAAAGACAATCTTACAGTCCCTTAAGTTAGCAAAATAATAATAGCAAGTCAACTTTGAGTACTTTTGCAGTTGAAAACAAGTAGTATCTGGTGGTTAGATACTAGTGTAATGGCAAGGGGAAAAGCATCCTCCGCCCCAGAGTCTTCTTAGAAATCCATTTAGAAACTTAAATCTTCAAACATTTAATCAAAATGTTTCCGAAAGGTTCCTCTGAACCCATTCTTTTACAGATCTATGCGTATATTTGCCAGTGTTATCATTCCCCCCCCTTCAAGACATACATTTATTTTGTTCTTCGCTTTCTTACTTGAGGTTCAGTGCTTCTGGAGCGCCTGCTAATTAAGATTTTAGGCAAATTAATCTTCAAGTAACACTAGGAGGTGGGAAGTTAATTTTTTCCTATTCCAAGTTTCTCTATGAGCCTCAAATTATTTGTGAACTCTTTGAGCGCCTTTGAAGAACTTCATCAGAGCAGTTTAAAGGAGATGGGGTGTTTTGGGGAAAAAATAGATAAGATAAGGGCAAAAGGTATCTTTGCTTGACACTCATTGCACGGGGTCAATATTTTCCTTTTTCTTCTTCTGTATTTGAAGTGCTGAAGCTATTGGAAAGCGTCATAATAATCTGTACTGGATTTTTGTGATTTTTCAGGTGGAAGGTGCTAATTTATTTATTGAATTTCCCCTGCATCAGAATCTTGGTGGTTAGCCTAGAGACTTTGATTCTTTTTATTATTATTTGTTATTTCATTACATTTATTATAGGCAGATGTTCTAACAGAATTTGGGTAGTTGTAATAAATTGAATGACATTATAAATTAAGACAAATAATAAAGACTGATGCTCCAATGCTCCTTCTCAAAATGATGAAATCTCAAAAGCTGAAAAATATGCAGAATTTTGGTGATTAGAAAGACATTCTCCATCACTCTGGTGTATATTAGAAGAAATATGTACATTAAAGTGTCCAATGGAAAAGGACTGGTGAAAACTATGATTTCTAATTAGAAAAATCTTTCCTTGAAAAATCCCTTTATATATATTCTAAGCATTGTTTTTAAGTTTGCTCAGAATACTTAGGACTTAGCCATTTCCCAACAATTGGTCTTTGATGCTTAATGCAGGACAACAGTCTCTAGTCTTTTGATCCTTCTGAGTATTCTTCTGAATATGAAATATGTTGAGGTTCTAGAAAGAGTGCAGAGAAGAGCAACAAAGATGATTAGGGGACTGGAGGCTAAAACATACCAAGAACGGTTGCTGAAAGAAAAAGAAGGACTAGGGGTGACATGATAGCAGTGTTCCAATATCTATGGAGCTACTATAAAGAAGAGAGAGTCAAGCTATTCTCCAAAGCACCAGAAGGCAGGACAAGAAGCAACGGATGGAAACTAATCAAGGAGAGAAGCAACCTAGAACCAAGGAGAAATTTCCTGACAGAACAATTTACCAGTGGAATGAAGTTGTAGGCGTTCCAACACTGCAAGATTTTAAGAAGAGATTGGACAACCGCTTGAGCAGGGAGTTGAACTAGAAGACCTCCAAGGTCCCTTCCACCTCTATAATTCTGTTATTAATGTTCTTCTAAAAGGAAAAAAAATAATTAAGTCCTCTTGTTCCAAAGGCTCTGTATGGACTCCAGGGCTCCAAAATACTTTGAACTTCTTTGAAGCAGGATCTCCCATTGATTTCAACAGAAGACAACATTCCAGACTGAAGGTTCCACCCATTAAACCAGACAGAAAAGTTAATGGCAAAGACCCAAAGTGCATTTATGAAATCTGCACTCATCAAGAGTCTTCCACTGGGACATCTGGATCACTCTCCCACAAACTGGTGGTCCCCACGGATGCAAATGTGTGAATTGCTTCCCTCCCAGCTTCTTTCACCTCCTTTCTATAAATAGAGACATTTCAAGAGTGTGACATTTTTGAATTCAGAGATGAAATGACCCATTCGTCACCTTCCCAGCTAATGTGTGGATTCAAACTTAATTATACAGCAGTTTTCACACATCCTCCATCGCCTGATTCAATTCTTGTCATTTGAAAAAAAAATCAATATATATTAAATTGAGTTTGTGAGAAAATGCATTTTGAAATATGCATCTAGGTTTTGGTGTGGACCAAGAAAGAAAGAAAGAAAAAGAAAGAAAGAAAGAAATAACAAATTCGTTCAGATGTGAGATCAGTGGAATTATAGACAAATATATGCCAAAGTACTAGGCCTGGACATGATCTGATTGTCTATCTTGATATTTTAGTCTGTACTAACTGTATCAACATCTTCATCTGCCAAAAAGCCAACACAGTCCTGGGCTGCATTAACAGAAGGATAGAATCAAGATCATGTGAAGTGTTAATACCACTTTACAACGCCTTGGTAAGGCCACACTTGGATTACTGCATCCAGTTCTGGTTGCCACAATACAAAAAAGATGTTGAGACTCTGGAAAGAGTGCAGAGAAGAGCAACAAAGATGATCAGGGGACTGGAGACTAAAACATATGAAGAACGGTTCCAGCAATTGGGTATATCTAGAGCAGTGGTTCTCAACCTTTTTAATACCACGACCCCAACCGGTCGTAAGTCGAGGACTACCTAACTGGTCGTAAGTTGAGGACTACCGAACCAGTCGTAAATCGAGGACTTTCCCTGCCTGGGAGTGCCGCGCATGCGTGGTGCCACCCTCTGCACCGGCCGAGGCGTAGCTGGCAAGGGGCAGCAACGGCGCAGGGCGACCACCGGCTGGGCCACTAGCTGGCCCAGCCCAAGGGAGGTAAGGCACCCACTGGGCCCCACAGAAATTTCCTGACAGTTAAAACAATTAACCAGTGGAACGAGTTGCCTCCAGTAATTGTGGATGCTCCATCACTGGAGATTTTAAAGAAGAGATTGGACAACCATTTGTCTGAAATGGTGTAGGGTTTCCTGCTTGAGGAGGTCTCCTGCTTGACTTGAAGACCTCCAAGGCCCCTTCCAACTCTGTTATTCTGTTCTTAATAATGTCCATCTTCCTGTATTCCATATGCCACTGGTTATGGTGAGGGTAGAATTAAATGTGGGACATGACATCCCACTTTCCCTTTTCAGTTACAGCTAGAAGACGCATGGAAATGTCTATCAGAAGCTTATCTTCTTAATGCTTTGAGTGCATTTCTTGGAAATGAAATGCCCACGAAGCAATCTTTCTAACATGATCTTCCGCGTGTCTGTGTTACGATCATGGGGCAGCGTTGGAGGCCATTCCGCCTGCTTCTGAACTTCTGAAACAAGAGTTTAAAAATGCTAAATCAAACCTGACAGTCAGAAGACTTGCCTGCTGCAGTTTCAAAGACATAACTATCTGTCAGGCAGACAGTGAAGGGCCTAAGTATATCCATTTCTGTTTGCTGATTGACAAACCCTGTGAAATTACCTGATCTTCATGATGGCCTTGATGTCTTATAAACATCTGTTTGAGCTAAAAACTATTTGTTTGGAAGCAAGTTGTGTGGAATATTAGGGCTTTCCCTCATCATGTATTATTTCTCCTTCCACAGAGATGGCAGCACTTCCAGTTACCGTATATGCTGGCATATTAGGCGACCCAGCGTATAAGACGACCCCCGTCTTTATCGCCGAGTCGCCTTCCTAGAACGTCGTCTTATACGCCGGAAACTACCAGTATTTCCGGCGTATAAGACGACTCGGCGTATAAGACGACCCCCGTCTTTGGCGCTGAGTTTAGCGCTTCCGGAAGTCATCTTATACGCCGGCATATACGGTAAGTTTTTGTTCATTTGCCCAATAAGAGGAAATAAAGGAGAATGTTTGTAGTTCAGGGTTGAAATGAGGGCTCCTTGGTAGTCTCTTGGTTGTTGTCTTGCAGAGGTTGCATGATCCAAACTAGGCAACAACCAGCACTGATGAGTTACCTAGTCTGGGCCATGAAATGTCTGCAAAAAACAATCAAGCTCAGAAACCACCAAGGACCACCTCAATAGGAGGAAAGGCAAAGGACAGTTCTTCCCTCTCCTTAAAGAATTGCTATTGCTAACTAGAGAAGGAGATGGCTGATTCGTGTGTGCAGAAACACAACTGAAATGGTGAAATAAATATACTAGAACAGTGATGGCGAACCTTTTAGACACCGAGGGCCCAAAAATCGCCCCGCCCCGTCCGCCCACAGGGCCACCTACTGCCTCCATGGCCCACTGCAGCAGATGCAGCGGTGCCTGCAGCGCCATGGCGGCTACGCCCTCCGCCTGCACGCTGCAGCATCATCTGCGTACAATGGGGCGTGAGGGCGGAGTCTTGTCCCTGCTGCCCAGCTGCCATGTCCTTGGCTGCGCTGCTCCACGCGGGTCGTGCCTGGGGACGACTCTCCTCCTGGGGGGGGGGCTGCTGGTGAGGAGGTGGCCGAGAGGGTTAGGGTGATGGCACACATGCCCACAGAGAGGGCTCTATGTGCCGCCTCTGGCACGCGTGTCATAGGTTCGCCACCATTGTACCAGAATAACATAGCAGGAAGCTGCCAATCAAATAAATCTTCTTTTGTCTTTGGCAATTTATCAAAATGTATTAACTCCAGAGGCTCATCAATCCTTTTAAAGCTGTTCTTCAAAGCTTAGTTTTCATCAACTGGCAGAAGGTATTCAAAGTTGGGAAGTGCTCCAAATTTTGGTACTGTAAGGGAAGTGCTGATTTACACTCCCATCCAATAAACCTCCAATATTAAATTCATTGTATGGAAAGGATTATTATTATTATTATTATTAGTATTAATATTAGTATTATTATAGAGTTGGAAGGGACCTTGGAGGTCTTCCAGTCCAGTGATGGTGAACTTTTTAGAGACCGAGTGCCCAAACTGCAACCCCAAACCTACTTATGTATCGTGCCGGGTGGGCGTTGCCCATTTGGTGGGTGTGGCTGCAGTAGTAACTAAAAACTTCAATCAATCAATTCCAACTTTGCGAGATCTTTTTTTCCGCAAGCAGTTGAAATTGATTGATTGATTGAACCTTTTTTTTTTTTGCACACAGCAGCGGAGGCCTAATGCGAAAAGGTTTTATAAAACCCAGCTGAAGGCCTAGGACTGGGGCAACGGCGCGTGTGCCCACAGAGAGGGTTCTGAGTGCCACCTGTGGCACGCATGCCCTAGGTTTGCCACCATGGTTCTAGTCCAACCCCCTGCTCAGGCAGTAAAGAAGAAAGCAGCAGTCCTTAATGACAGAAGACTCCTTTCTCAATTTAAACATGTGGTGTATAATCTCAAGAGAACTTCAACGAAAGAAAATTATAGCATCTTTGGTCATCTATGATTGTAAAAATTAACCCTGCTTTTTTGAGGTTCAAACATGAAAAAAAAAATTACTTTCAATTAAAAAGAAACTGCAGTATAATGGAGAACTGGTTGTTTGCCATTTTTGACGTTGTGATTTATGGATTTGTGAACTGAGATCAACATAAGTCATCCGAGGGAAGGGAGCTTGTGAATCTGCCAAATCTATTAAGGTAACTACCTGGCTGGTAAGTCTATTGTTGGGCAAATATCTTTACACCTTGATGCCACTCATTCACCGTGTCATTTATTAGGGTTCTGCAAAAAAAGCCAGGATCCAATCTGAGCTTGCAATTTGCTTCAGAGTGTCAATTTGATTTGAGTCAAATTTGCAATACCGCTTGAGTCATCCAACCAATTTGATTCCAAGATTCAATTTGATTTGCATAATGTATGTGCTCACATACCGAAAAGTATATCAAGTTATTCAGCTCTGTGATGTACTACCCGCCTCTTGTGCCCTGCAGCTATATCATAAGATAAACTTTGATAAACATTAAATAGCTATTAATATATATGTGCCAGACAAATGTGTGATGGAATCGGTCTATGTAACAAGAAAAGACAAAGAGACAACTAGCAGTAAGGTGGATGAACTCAATTATAGAAGGAGCAACTTTGGAAGACCTGAAGGGTGAGATTGGAGACAGATCATCAATGAAAAAGTCTATGAATATGATTGATAAGAGTCAACATGACTTGATGGCACATAATCAAACAAACATTTTGAAGAAAATATCTTTAGCTCAGGATTGAACTATGGGGTCCTTGGTGCTATCTAGCTCTGTTGTTTTCTTGAAGAAGTTTCGTTACCCAACTAGCTAACATAATCAACCCTACCACTCATGATGTTACCTAATTGGGTCATGAAACATCTGCAAGAAAGCAATTAAATTCGGAGAGCACCAAGGACCCCATAATTAAACATCTCTAAGGGAATATACAATTTTCTAGACGTATTTTGGAAAAATTGCATTCTGGCACATCTCACCAAATTGTTCTCTTAGGTTATGAACTTTTTGGACCATCCGTTACAGGGTTTGACTGGAATCCCAGAACTGAAAATAGCAATCTTTCTTTGAGTGTATAGAGGTTGTAAAAAGATTAAGGAAAATAGACTTATGGATCTCAAAAAAAAAAAAAAAAAAATCCTGAGCAGTGGGCAACATTCACTCAACTGATCCCTGGGGGATTGAATGTAGAAACTTTGCATGGCTGCTAATTGAAACGAGGACCCAAAAGGTTATGTAGAATGAATGGCTGCAAAGAGCAAGAGGTTGTGAGTGACACGTTCATTTTTGTTTGGGGTTTAGTCTTCTCCTCTCAATGAAATAGGAGAAAATAAATTGGCAATCAAATTCTTTGGCGAATAGCTGAGCAGTGAGCTGAACTACGGCAAAGGAAAAGAAGGTCTAGGCAAGCCTCCCAAGCACAGCAGTAAATGGTGTGTTTTCCTATTAAGGCTCCTCATCTTTTCAAATGATGTGCATCCAACCAATTTAATCATGACTGCCACCTCTTGTCAAAATCAGAGTTATGTATTTTTTCTTTAAAAAAAAAAAAGAAGTCAAAAAGAAAGCCATGGTTGTGAGCAAGAGAATTCCCCCCATCGCTTTTTAAAGAGGTTCTTCGTCTTGAATTTATAGGTAGCTGGGAAAAAGAGAATGGCGCCTCTGCCATTTTTCTTTGCGTGTTCTGGGTACCCCAAGCTGTGCACAGCATGCTCTCAATTAATTTAAACTAACTTTCCATCTGCTCTGACAAATGTAAGGTTTTGACTGAAAGGCAGCATGATGGAGTGACATGAAATAGGCTAATAGCAAACACTAATGTAAAAGGCACTCTTCTGTGGAAAATGGAATAACCACATTCCGGGTACTTCTCTGTTCTTGCCCAACCCCTCCCCCTTGTGCTCCATATTAAGGGTTTATTTCGGTGAAGAATGATTATTGTTCTCATATATTTTCTCAATAAAGGCTGGAGTCTTGACGGCAGAGACAAAGATGCAAATTTTCCATAGCCTTATAATGTCAAGAAGCGGAGGCATCAGATCAATTCCGTTTTAATTGCCACCTTAATCAAACTTTATGTTATGGAATTGTTCCACGAGATGTCTGCTATTAAAATGTAACCAAGGGAGCCCTGGATGTGATTAGGAAGTTGAAAGCTTAGGCTGTCATTAATGGCTAGATCACCGTATTGCTTGTTGGGGGAAAATGTTTTTCATCAGTTGACAAATGTCGCAAGTGATATTTTAATTAAAACAACAAAGGCTCTTCAGAACTGTACTGGCATTTAAGGTGCTTTCTATTGCCAAAATTAAAGTTGCACTATCTCTTCCTCATTCTCTGATGTCTTCTTCCTCTTCCTTTGCATATATACACATACACATACACATATAAATACTGTGTTTCCCCCAAAATAAGACCAGGTCTTATATTAATTTTTGTTCCAAAAGACGTATTAGGGCTTATTTTCCAGTTAGGGCTTATATTTGGGGAAATACGGTACTAAATGTGTCTGTCTGGGTGATGATCTTAACTGGGGCTTAATTTGGGGGGTGGAGCTTATATTACAAGCATCCTGAAAAAAAAATCATGCTAAGGCTTATTTTGTGGTTGGGTCTTATTTTCAGGGAAATATGGTATACATATACATACACATACACGTATAGAGAGCGAGTATGCTGTAGCAGTTAAGACAGAGTCCTCCCTTAGGTAGAAATCCAGCTGGGTGACCTTGGGCCAGTCACTTTCTCTCAACCCTAAGAAGAAGGCAATGGCAAACCGCTTCTGAAAAAACTTTGCCTAGAAAACTGCAGGGACTTGTTCAGTCAGTCTCTGAGAATCAAACATGATTGAAATCTCTCCTCTCTCTCTCTAATAAAAGATAAAAGTGCAGAGAATAGCTGAGATAAAAAAAGAAAAAGATATATAAAGAAGCGACTTTCTTTTTTTTTTTTTTACAGCAGTTACCAACAAAGTTAATATTCCTTTTCTCTCTTTAAACTTGTATTGCATGATTCCCTTCTTCCCGTTTTCAACCCTATCGAATCAGCAAACCCATACATCATTTTTCTCCCACTTTCATCAAAAAGTCCAAAAGGGATTTCCGGTCTTCTGTGAAAGTACTTGCTGTTTCCCCGCCCCCCCCAGTTCTAGCATATCAGTTTGGCCATTTCTTTTAAGTTCAATATTTCCCCAACCCATTCATCCTTGGGGATGGGACTTCTGAGCTACTTCTGAATTCTGCCTCTCTGGTTATCCTTGAACCCTCCATTCCTCATCTAGACATCTTGGTTATCCATGACTGTTCCATAATCTGGCTTCCGTTTTTCTTTCCACAAGAAGGCCAGGACTTAGGTGGGTGGTGGGCAAGGTTACTTTGCTCCAAACGAAGCACTAGAGGTGACCTCTGTTGTCATGTTCTCAGCAAATCTAAGAGGTTCTCCCATTTTCAATATAAATTATTTTTGGAGGGGAAAAAAACCCCTAGTAATTCAGACAAATATGGCATGTCGATAGATGTGATACTGAACAAATATGATTTACTTCCCCTCCAGGAGACACGTTTTCCAGTCAGGTGGTGCAAGATCAATTTTTCTTGCATTTATCCTTTGTCTGTAGGAAGTTTTGATTCTCCTCTGTTACAGCTCTTCTCATTTCTCTCTGGGTTCGGTTTCTTACACCCCGTTCTCTTGTGGATATTTCATCCCCCTTTTTCTGATTGCTACTTTGGGCAAAGCAGCAAAGGCGACATTTAAATGCAGCTTCTTTGCTTATTTATGAGCGATGCTTATTGTGGCTTCTGCCATGTTTGAGGCATCTGAGATTTGAAGCTGACTGACAGCAAGAAATTATATCTCATGTTCCAAAAATCAGTTTTTTTGGGGAAAAAAAACCCCTCTGCAGAACATCCATCACCAAATGCCAAGCTCTCACTCCTTGCTGCATTTGGCTTTTAAAAAATTCATTGCCCTTTTATGGCCTAAAGAGGTGGGGGGGGGAGGGAATCACGAGAGATGTCAGCATAGTTTGGCAATCCTTCTTCCTGTAACCCACCATACAAACTCCCTAATAGCAAACATTTCCTACTGCAATAAGACCTGTAGCAGCAGCTACAAAAACCTCCTGAGATTCTAAATAATAAAACAGAACTTTGGTATAATGCGAACTGATCAAGAGGTGGAGAGTCTTCCTTTGCCCTAATTAGTGGGTATCTACAAGAAGGAAGGAAGGAAAATGTTGATTTTTTTTCTTCCATCTTTTGACAGAGAGAAAAGCTCCTCGTACTGCAACAGCAGGAATTATGTTTGTGTTTCATGTCAGCCAAAATCTTCTCTAGTAAGCCAGGAGCTCAACCCTTGAGGTACAGGGGGATGAGGAAAAAAATAATAAAAAATAATTAGAAATTCAAGTTCTATATTGCTGAGAGGCCAGTGAATTTTTTTCTAGCAAGTGCTAAAGAGGCCTATCTTGAAATCAGACTGCAGATCTGTAACTAGTTGACGAGTCATGTTTTGGTTGCTTGAATGTTGACCAATGTCTTTGGCCGAAATTGGTTTCAAGACGGCTGGATCTATGGGCTTGGGGATGGTTGTGTATCGATACAGTGTGTAATCAACTGTAAAAAAGGCCAACAGCATGTCAGAGATAATAAACATGGTATTGAAAATAGAGACGCCAATGTCACGTCGCTCTTATATAAATCAATGGTGCAATCACACCTCTGGAATATTGTGCGACGTTCTGGTTGCCAGTTGCTGAAAAAAAGGATTTTAGTGGAGCTAACGGAAGATTTAGAGGAGAGGGAAGAGGAAGAAGAGGAGGAGGAGGAAGAAGAAGAAGAGAAGGAAGGAGAGAAGAGGAGAAGAAGAAGCTTTAATCTGAGGATGAGGAGGAAGAGAAAGAGAAGGAGAGAAGAATGTTTAATCTGAGGGGGAGAAAGAAAAGGGAGAAGGGAAAAAAATAATCCAGAGAGGAGGAGGAGGAAGACAAGGAGAAGGCAAAGAAAGTTTAATCTAGGGAGGAGGAAGAGGAAGAAGAAAAGGAAATCTCTAAAGGGTGAGCAGAGCAGGATTTTTAAAATTTTTATTCTCTTGTGAAAACGTTCATCTTCACAGCCTGCCACCCAATGGGAGATCTTCCCCCATACTGGCTGAGCATATCAAGCTGGGCTAGACGTTTGACTCCAATCCTTGGGGAATGAAATGGAAAGTCAAAGGAAATGATGGTATCCTATACTATAAAACATAGGGAGATTTTCTCTCTCTCTCATTTTTTTTTTAAGGGATGCTGTTGAATCAGTTGCTTCACACAATCCTCTTGCCAGATGCCCTCTCCTTCATCTTCACAGCATGCCACCCAATGGAAGATCTGGTTGCTGGTTGCCGGGGGAAAAAAAAAGGATTTTAGTGGAGCTTCAGAAGACTTAGAGGACAATGCGGAAAAGGCTGGGGGCAATTTCCCGAAGAGAAAATGTCGAGACATTTGGGACTTTTTAGTGTGAAGAGGAGGTAAAGGGGAGGGGAGACGACTGAAGTGTTCAAAATTATACATGGCGTGAATAAAGTGGACAAGGGAAGCTACAGGTCCTCCTTGAGTTACAACAGCTCATTTACAACGGCACTGAAAAAAGTGACTTATGACCGTTTTTCACACTTACCACTGTTGAAACATCCCCGTGGTCCCGTGACCAAAATTCGGACACTCGACAACTAGCTGATGATAGTTGCACAGTGTCCCTGGGTCCCTTTTGCGACCTTCTGTTGAGCAAAGCCAACGGGGAGACCAGATTCACGTAACTGCCATGTTTCTAATTTAAGAACCGCAGTGAGTCGCTTAACAACTGTGGTGAGAAAAGTCGCAAAATGGGGCAAAACCCAATTAACAAATTTCTCACTTAGCAACTTACATTTTGGGCTCAATTGTGGTTGTGTATTGTTCCCTCCCAGACATCATCCCATGAAATTAATTCCTAAAAGAGTCCTTCCAAGTCATACGTTTTTGATTAATTCCTGTGCTTTGCATCATAATCAATATCATTGGTTCTTTTTAGCTATACCACTTTGGTGGGCTCAAGACACAAATGAATCCACAATAATACAGGTTCCTAGACAAGACGCACAAGTTCCTCCATACTTACATATTATTACTCACTACTCACTCTTCTCCATACTTCCCCACTGCTACTTCTATTACTACTATCCAACTATAACTTCTTGTGAGTACTGCTAGTGAAAAACATGCCTTCGGGCTGCTTGCCTTCCATACACAAACACACACCTCCTATCCTCTTTTCTCTCCCTGCCCACAAAATGAGCTGTTTCACAGTACAACTTTTATAGTAACTTCACCATGCCGACGCCAACAAGAGGACTTTAAGAGAAGAAAGCACCACGCATGCTGGCAATCTTCCAGGCAGCCTGCTCTCTCACAATCCCACAACTAAAAAGAAAAGGAGTCCATAAATACATTAAACAACTGCACACGCCTTCAGACTTCACTAAACCATTTTGGATTGGAAAAAAGCCAGCTGTGATACAAATACAACATGAGAGAGAGGAGACTCAGGGCTGCTGTTTGAGAGATGGGCAGGTATACAAATTCGATTAATAAAATCAATCGATCAATTGAAACAGTTCCTTTTCATTAATTTGGATTACCTTTTCACATTTTTCTGCTAGTTGATGTATTGGCTCATAATTCACAGGCTTCAGTTGTTTATTCTAACTTGTTATTGAAACTTTGGCTTTGCTTGCTTCTGCACTTGTATCTTGTGATTATGTTATGTACATAGAAAATCAATCATGAAGGCCAACTTTGAGTTTGAGTGTTTGCGATCACCAAGAGGGCAAGGAGCTTCTGCAGATTCCCAATTGAGCTTTTGGAAATGATTCTTCCAAAAATGGACTGCAGTGTTCAGGGATTTGGACTCTCGCCCCAGCCTTTTTTGTTAGAGTTAGGAGTGTGCAAACATTTCAGAAAACGTGTCTTGTTCTGACTCCAAGGTTAAAACAGGCTCTGACTTTGGAATTAGTTTACTGGAAGAGTTTCAAATATTCTGTTCCAACCTCCCACTTTGAAACAGACCGTTTTTGACCTCTTATGAATGTACTGCATATAAATATGTGGGAAGGGACTAATAATACTGAGATATGTATTGCTTATATTTTGTACAAAAGAATGGGAGCTCTTTAGACTCTTTTTGATATTCTTCTAAGTGGGTGAGTTAAACTGAAAAGTGAGAATTTCACAAGTCCTAAAGGTTTATAAAAACGAATGGAGTTAAATTGGTATACAATACTATCTTATAGTTGGATTCATACCTCCGAGAAGCCAACAAAGAAGGTTGCCTTGTGTTAAGCCAGGCCAAAGATTTATGTATTTGCATATTGTCCACATCAACTAGGGTTTCTTCTGGAGCTGAAATCAGTTTTTCTGAGTCTAGCTTTGGGAATGCTGGCAGGTGACCTTAGAAATCTTCTGTGAGCAAAGCCTGTGTTTCAGTATTAAGATGATGAATTTATAGCAATGTCATCTTCATAGAAGACCATCAGGCTTAATCTACCGTATTGGATGAAAACATACATTCTTCTTCCTTTACCCTGATTCATGAGCATCTAGTACATGCCAAGAAACTTCAGCCTTTTCATGAGTGTCCAGAGAAAATGTCAGAGCTTAGAATATTCTTGGATATGGTATCAGACATGCAGTCCAGATCCCTAAGGAGTTACATGACAGCCTTGTCTTTGAGTTCAGGTAGCAAATCTATGGATCTGAGCAGATTTAGTCTTCCACAGAAACTAGGACCAGCAATAAAGGAGTATAAATTGTTATAAATTAACAGCTAAAAGCTACACCCAACCAGGCACCATAGTTGTTGGAAGTGGTGGATTCTCCATTTCTACACACTTTTATGAGGAATGAATATCTCCAAAGGAGAGTGTAAGATTGGAGTAGATCAGGGATGACTTCAACTCTTAGAATTCCCCAGACAGCCAAACTGAGAGTTGAGGTCCAACAGGTCTTTAAAGTTGCCAAGATTGGAAACCTCCAGATTAGATGATCCATGTGATCTCTTCCAACTCTGTAATTCAATGCTTAAGACTTGGTAACTCTATTCTTGTTAAACCTCTGGGTCATGAGCCTATAGTTTCCCTTCTCAAGCTATTTCTGACAGAACATCTAAGGAAAAATTGGGGAGATACATTTTAAATGAAATAATCTAAAAAGAAAAAGAAAATAAAAGAATGACCTACATAGAACAAGTCATTCACTCTCCCCATCATTCTCATTCAACATTGTTATAATTCTTTTTTTAAAATATCCAGTCCTTCTAATTGTCCCTGATTAATTTGAATGTTCAAAGGAGAGTTTAATAGTTCTTTTAACTAAATATGGTTTTGAGAGTCCCGAGAATCTTGTTGGATATAATGGGAAAGTTCAGATGACATTGTTTTGGGTTGACTTTGTTAAAGGCTGAACAAGATGAAAGGCACAGAAATAAAGCATACATTGCCCAAAATCTGATTTTTTTTTCTTCTGCTGATAACAGTTGTAGCAAATGATATATTTTCCCCAGCATCACTTTTTCTGATTAACTTAATAGTAATTATATTGAGTTTGTGTCTTTTTTTAAAAAAACCCTCCTTTAAAATGATTTATTAGCTTTTCCTATTATCTGCTTAAAAGTGAAAATGATTAATTTTTGTGCTTTTCTCTAAACGCAGGCATTTTGCAAACATATCTTGATTGCTGGTGAATGAAATAGAAGAACATTCAAAGAGCTAATTTAAAGGGGAGAAGGTGCTATTTAAAAAAATCAGATTTGACCAATGTTGTGGTATAAATAAAAACAATGGTGATACTTTTGGTTCATTTTTCTCCCATTGCAAGAATCTGTGAATGTTTTGTTATCTGGTGGGGAAAAAAATGAGTTTGAATATGTGTTTTTTCTGCTATAGCAAGCTGTAATTCCTACTCTTAAGGTCTTCTTCAACTCTGACTTTGACAACGGTGGATGACCTGAGGGTGCATGACTAAATATATGAGGCTGAAGAATCAATAATTTATTCCACTCCAGTCTGGATTTAAACTATGTAGATGATTTGAGATCACTTCTTGGCCTTGACTAAGATCAAGTGTAGTAATGTATAGATTTGAGATGACTCACATTGAGTAATATAGGTGTCCTTCACTGGATTGGATTATAGCAAAGGGACCAAGGAAAACCATCTGTTAGTTTCTCTATAAAAAGATTCAAAAGGATGATCCCTAATGTTTTTCCAAGTCTCCCAGATGGTTCAGCAGTTGGGGTGTTCTGTAGAGATGTGGGCTATGTGCAATATTGTCTTCTGAAGTTGTGATTTCTCCTTAGTGTGTGGATGGAGAAATTAATGGGCTTGTTTGACAGACTGCACAAGTCATTTTGTGCAGACACAACTCATTGTGCAGAATTCTGCCTGTACGCTGTAGCACATATGGAGTTCCTTATGGACATAGTTTGGTGACTTCTTGAACTGAGGTCCTAAGATGAAGAAATAAACTGCACTGCCATTGAAGATGGTGCTTCTCATGAGGTTAGCATGAGGAAACAAAAACCAGCCAGATGTTTGCAGAACTGTAGGCCTGAGCAGCTAAGCGACCAATGGGTTGCATTCCATCAATTTCTGAGATGCTAATAATTCCCCACCAGCTGTTGGGTTTAAGATATACAGTTTAACTAGGACATTAAAATTAGGCATCTTACACCCCAAAGCATTTGCTAACTAGTGTAACAGTATGAAAAAGATAAAAATAGGGGTGAATTTATTTAATGATTTGTTGATCAGGAAAAGCCCTGTGGAAAGAGAGGCATGACAAAGAAATAAATGCTTAGATATACAACATAACATGTATGCTCTGTCCAAACCCAACCCAACTTTAGAGCTATAACATTGTATTACAAAGGAAATTTCTGCAATTCAGACTTTAAATAAGCAACTTTATTAAAAGAGTCTAAGACACTTACCTTACCCCTAGTTACTGTCATGTTCTATTAAAAGCCACAGTCTGTCACTTATTACTCTTTGCTAATTTTTCCTTTGTCGTTAAAAAAAATTGTTGTGAGCTGAGTGGATCATTTACAATTTATTAACAAGATGATCGTTTTGATGATACAGTTAGAGAAGTTTTCCATTACCTTACATGCTCACCAAATTATATATATATATATATATAATTATATATATATATTTAAAAAAGGCTTCCATTTCATACATAAGGAACACCCTTTGTTCCTATTTTGTTTTTGTTTTTTTATTTTTTTTCTGCAAACAAGTGTGGTTATTTCATACATACTGAAAACAAAACAAAAAGCTCTGGTTAGTTTTTAAATAAATCCCAGTGTGCGCTTGTGTGCCTCTTTGTGTGTACCTGTGAATATGTATGTATATATAATATACTCAAAAACAAATTATATGTATATATTTATATAACTTTTTCAGTTTAGATGTGCTTGAGTAGTGAGAGCTAGCTTCTCTAGGCATTGAGAGAGAACTGGTTGGTGATTAGTAGTAGATTTTTTTAAAAAATGGGAAGAGAAAATGGAAAGACAACTCAGTGAAACTTGCCTCCAAATTTGTGGTGGACACATATCTGAGTTGCTGGGATCAGATAATCATGAGTTCTTGAGCTTCTCCTACCAAAACTAATTATTTTATGCAAGAAAAAAAGCTAGCTTTCTTTCACTGGGGGCTTTGAGTCTATCTCAACCCAACACAAGGAAGGGAAAACCATGCAGTCAGATTGTGGCTAATGGTTGACCACATTGGCTGGAGTTTAGGAGACTCTGCTAGATGTCAAGATGGGAGTTGTGATGGTACTGTCAAGTCTCCACCCATTGTTTAATTGCGTGAGGCACATCAAAACATGGGCAGAGTTTTGATGACACCGCTGTGGCCCTTTTAGATCACCCCCCCAGACATCTATGACGGACTTGAAACTGTTGGAGTCCAGCAACAGTTGGAGGCCAGCAGTTTCCCATCTTCTTTTTAGAAAAACAACAACAGAGAATGATGTTTTCCCATTCTATAGAAAATGGCAATGTTTTACTTCAACCTGCAGGAGCTACGATATCACAAAATTCTCCTGTATACAAGGGAGTCACAGATCATTAGGTAGCCTTTCAATGAGAAGGCAAAAGTTGAACGTTTTTTTCTTGCCATGCAATCCCCCCCCTCCCATGGAAGGATTTTGCTCTGTCAACGTAGGAATAGTTGCTTACCCCCAACTCTTCTCTCCTGGCACTCAACCTGATCTAAGGTGACTCAAAAGTTCTATTATTTTGTGGTTTCAGGGTAAGGCCAGTCCTTTGAATATCTTAAGGCATAGACTTTCAAAGTAATTTAGCAGTTACTGTTGTAACCCAGTTGAACTTCACTTCTAAAATGCGATGGTGAAATGTCAGGAAAGGATGGTGTGGTATTTATTATTTGTGCCCATGTTTTTCCAAGGAAGGTTGGCTTCTCAGTAAGTGTCAACATTTAAGTAGCTTAAGGCCTTCCTCAAGTCCGTTCCCAACCATCCTCATAGGAGAAAAAGCTGGCAGATTGCCCCAGCAATTAACACAAAACAGTTCTAGCCAGTGAAACCATCAGCATAAGAGAATAAAACCCTTTGTACGAAATGTCTGCCCCTCTGAGTAGGAGGAGGAGGAGGAGGAGGAGGGAGAAGGAGAGGGAAGAGGAAGAGAAGGATGAAAAAGAGGAGAAGCGTGAGGAAGAGAAGGAGAAGAAGGTTTAATCTGAGGGTGAGGAGGAAGAGAAAGAGAAGGAGAGAAGAACATTTAATCTGAGGAGGAGAAAGAGAAGGGAGAAGAGAAAGATTTTATCTAGAGAGGAGGAGGAGGACAAGGAGAAGGCAAAGAAAGTTTAATCTAGGGAGGAGGAAGAGGAAGAAGAAAAGGAAATCTCTAAAGGGTGAGCAGAGCAGGATTTTTAAAATTTTTATTCTCTTGTGAAAACGTTCATCTTCACAGCCTGCCATCCAATGGAAGATCTTCCCCCATACTGGCTGAGCATATCAAGCTGGGCTAGACGTTTGACTCCAATCCTTGGGGAATGAAATGGAAAGTCAAAGGAAATGATGGTATCCTATACTATAAAACATAGGGAGATTTTCTCTCTCTCTCATTTTTTTTTTAAGGGATGCTGTTGAATCAGTTGCTTCACACAATCCTCTTGCCAGATGCCCTCTCCTTTGGCTTACTCCACTGTTTCTCAACCGTGGTAACTTTAAGAGCTGTGCTGGTTGGGGAATTCTGGGAGCTAAAATCCACAACTCTTAAAGTTACCCTGGTGGAGAGACCTTGGGTTACTCTATTTCACACGTAGCATCAATGCTGAGCGGAGCTACTGGTGGTCACCAATCACCTGGCTTCCATGTTCCTCTGCCCCATTGACCCCCCCAAGCCTAATGTGAAAGCCATACAAAAGCTAATCCTATCGGTATATCTCTTCTCTCTCTATAAATATATATATATACATATACATACACTCATACATATACAAATACTAACCCACAGACAATTGTTTTAAAACAGTTCAATAGCAACAAGGTGACAGAGAGGCAGGGGGAGACAGAGTCATCGCAGAATTGGGCTCCCAGAAGACCAAGTTTTGATTCTGTCTATTTTGTGTGGTTTTGTTTTTTGTTGGTTTTTTGTTGTTGTTGTTTTTTTGCTCTCTTTTTCAACAAGAGGTTATCGTGTTCAATGCTCTTGAGGAAGGAATCTGGAGCGAAAGCTGCCGCACGTTTGTCATATACAATCCAGTCGCTGGGAGGATGCTGAGCTGAATTTGTGAAGCAACCAAAGCTTTGGAGAAGAAGGAATCGAAAAAGTCAGAGGTGAACTTCTGTTGGGGATAGTATGCTCTTTGCTTGTCACCGTGGCGAAACGATAGACCAGCTTTAAATGTCAGGAGTTCTTACAGACCTGCGTGATGAGCAATAACATCATTTATTAGGAAGCATATGGCAAGTTTAAAGACCGTATTTATTTTAATCCCTCCTCTAATCTTTAGGCACATTTATTTGGTGGCTCACTTATGACTATAAGCAATTTACATTCAATTACCCATGTGCCAGAGCAATTCATCATAAAGATTTAAGGCTAGAGCAGAAAACACCCATAATTACATTGGCCATTTAAATAAAAGAAAAAAGAAAAAGACCAGGAAACAAAGAAAAACATAAGAGCAAAAGATTTAAATTCTATTCTTGGATTTTCTTTGCTTGACATAATCTGTGTGTTTCTCATTGATAGAACATGAGAAAGGGCAAACAGTTATTGCCAATTGCCATTTCGGCTGCAAGATTGATGAAAATTAATAGATGCTTAAATATCTGGATATCTTTGAGGCTTTCTTGCAGAGATGATCCTGGCATCTCTGTGCCATGCAACTCCCTTGCACACCTGAGGCCTTTCACACTTAGTTTGACAAGTTAATTTCAGTGCAGGCTCTGCACAACTTATTCCATCTCTGCACATCCAGTGTACTTCTTTTTTCTTTTCTTTTTTTCCTGTCTCAGCTCTTTCTGAAGACCGCAGATGCTGTTTACGGCTTTCATTGACCTCTGCAATCCATGGACCCCAGTCACCTTTTACATGCCTCCATAATTATTCGCACCCAGATCAAAAAGATTAAGGTAATGCATGTGATCCAATTGTTTTCAAAATGGCATGCCCTTCTCTTTAAAGCAGGCTGCAAATGGACCATGATCCACATCTCCTAGAACAGTCAATAGACAGTCGATAAGCTGTTTTAGACTACAGCTAGACAACTATTTACATAATAGACTAGAATAACTAGATTAAATGATGAAAATAGATTGCAGACTAGACTAGAATAGACTAGAATATAGAATAGCAGACTAGACTAGACTAGATGAATAGAATAGAATAGAATAGAATAGAATAGAATAGAATAGAATGCAAACTAGACTAGACTAGACTAGACTAGACTAGACGAATAGAATAGAATAGAATAGAATAGAATTCTTTATTGGCCAAGTGTGATTGGACACACAAGGAATTTGTCTCCAGTGCATAAGCTCTTAGTGTATATACAAGCAACAAGTGATAAATCATGATCATAATCATAAAATATAATCACCACAAATCATAAGATACAACATTCAGTGATAATTATAGGATGCTAAATAAAAGCAATCAACATAAATCATAAGATACAACCAACAAAGGGGTCATCATAAGATGCTAAAGAAATAGGTAACAGGAAAGATGAGAAGGATAATAGTAATACAGCCCTACTACATGGTTTGATGTCCTAGGGCATAAGATAAGGTTGTGGGAATTAATTGTTTAGCAGAGTGATGGCATGGAGGAAAACTGTCTTTGTGTCTAGTTGTAGCTCAGGGTTGAACTGTGGGTCCTTGGTGCTCTCTGAGCTTCGATGTTTGCTTGCAGACATTGGATAATGAAACATCTGCAAGAAAACAACCAAGCTCAGAGAACACTAAGGACTCCCCACAAAAATACTTCTCAGTCATTCATGTGCAGTAGCTCTACATCTATCCTGTGCTATACAACAACACAGAGTCCATTGTGGTTTGAGACATAAATGCAGGCATAAATGCAAGGGAGGGGTGTTGGGCCTATCTTGGGAACTCCAGCAAAGATCAACTGAAGCAGCCCACTAACTCCAGTTGGGTTAGCCAAACCAGAGACATTATGGATAGAGATAAATAAATTCATGGCCAAGTGAACTGGGTCACGAGAATCATTCTCCAAGAAAATAAGACTGGAAAGATGAATCAACTGAAAAAGTATATCTGTTTAATATATTAGAGATGCCATAGTGAAGGCCAGCAGCACAGCAGATACTTCTCACTTAGTAGTTGGCTGCAGCTCTCATGGCCAGCTCTCAGACTGGGGGGGGGGGGGGACAAAGAAAAAAAATATAATAATAACCCTTTGGGACAAAGGTACAAAGATTCCAGGCAGCTCTTGAGGAAATGGCTCCATATTCCCAAACAGGTGACTTCTGATCCATTTAATATGCTTGTGATTTATTGATAAAGAAACTTAATGGGGTTAGGGGTTGATGAAGAAAGAAAGAAACAAAAAAGAAAGAAAGAGAAAGAAAAAAAAAGTGAAAAGAAAGAAAGAAAGAAAAAGGAAGGAAGGAAAGAGAAAGAAAGAAAGAAAGAAAGAAAGAAAGAAAGAGAGGGAAAGGAAAAAGAAAGAAAGAAAAAGCCAGAAGGAAAATGAATGAAAGAGAGAGAGAGAGAGAGAGAGAGAGAAAGAAAAAGCTGGAAGGAAAATGAAAGAAAAAAGAGAAAGAGAGGAAGGAAGGAAGGAAGGAAGGAAGGAAGGAAGGAAGGAAGGAAGGAAGGAAGGAAAGAAGATCTAACCACAAATCATTTCAGTGACTTACTGAAGAGGCACATGTTCCAATCTTAGAAGATAATTGCCTCATTTAAATGATAATATGTTTTGTCTTACCAAAATGGTTGCTCATGGCTGTATCCTCAGATTGTAAATGTGCACACACAAATTTAGAAGTGAGAACAAGCAAAAATACCCCCCTCCCACCTTTTACTTTACCTCCCACACAGAAGTGCACTTATGAAACCTAATCACCAAGAGGCGAGGCAGATAACTAAAAAGGATTTCACTAAATTGTTAGTACAGCAAAAAATTAAGCCCATAACTTTGCCCAAAGCGACAGGGACAGCTCATCTGTTCAATACACATGAAAGGTCTTGTAGTAGTAGGGTTCCCCCCCCTTTTTTAAATGGCATCATAATCTTTGATTATTCCTAGGAATATTTGGTCTGCAAAAGATATTGCTGTGAAGTTAATGGTGGTTGTAAAAAGAAACTTCAGCCTTTGGAATAAAGAAGCTCCAGATGTAAAGTTGGCAAATTTTGGCAGGGTAGCAAAAATCCAAAACTAAATTGCTTAGCTAGTTCTCTGGCTTGAATCTCTTAACGCTTTCTTCTGGAACTCACTAATTATATCTGTAGAAAATCTGCAGACATTACAGCTATCTTTAGCAGTTATTGCTTCTGCTTTTCTGGTGGACTCAGCAGTGACAGACCTTTGGGCTACTGGGCCCCATTAGATGAATGCTAGCAGAAAGTCGTCGTCGTCGTCCTCCTCCTCCTCCTCCTCCTCCTCCTCCTCCTCCTCCTCCTCCTCCTCCTCCTCCTCCTCCTCCTCCTCCTCCACTCCTTTCTCCTTTTCTCCTCCTCAACTCCTTCACTTTCTTTACAGTTCCTTCTCCTTCCTCTCCTTCTCCGTCTTTACCACTCCTTCTTTATTCAGTTTGATAAAAGGCAGTCTGCTTTCAACATTTCTTTTGCAGAAGAAAATAAAGTCCAAGAATTCCTGGACAGATGGACCAGATGGACAGACAGATGGATAATAGGCTGGATGCATGGCTGGACAGCCAGCCAGACAGATGATAAACCAACTGACTGACTGACACCCAGAAAAATTTCAGAGTGATGGGACATTGGATAATAGAAATCAAGGAAGCTGGCCACCCCTGTCCTCATCCCCCCAAAATAAGGAAAAGACCGTCTGAGAATAAAGTTCACACAAACAAACCCCAGAAGCTTCTTTTAAGAAGGAAGAAAACTTCAGAGGAACTACAAGGCACCAGAAGTTCCAAGGGAAGCACTGATGAATTACTCTGCTTCAAGAGGACCAAGCAAAAATGTGACTTGGATAAAAAATTTTATAATGTTAATATAAAAAGATTAAATATTATCTCTGATAACATTCCCAGTTGTACATTTTTTTCACATATGCACAAGAAGGTGGAGTAGCTGTGCTGAGGGTTTTCCATTTAATAGCCTTATGAGATCTTTATCAGGAAGAAGACATGGTTGCACTTAATATCTAAAACTCAAGCACTTGGTGGTGAGCACTCCACAGAGAGCAAACCCTACTGCCTTCTAGCACTGATGATGTTCCCTAGTTGGGTCATGAAATGTCTGCAAGAAAACAGTCAACTTCAGAGAACACCAAGCACCCCACAATCCTCCTCCTCCTCCTCCTCTTCCCTGAAAATCTGACTCCTTTCTAGAACTGATGATATCCCCTAGTTGGGTCATCAAGTTCAGAGAGCACCAAGGACCCCACAATCCTCCTCCTCCTCCCTGCAAACACAACTCCCTTCTAGCACTCATGATGTTCCCTAGTTGGGTCATGAAATGTCTGCAAAACAACAATCAAGCACAGCGAGCACCAATGACTCCATTGTTCTCAACAACCCAGACAATGTCTAAAGGAGGCCCATGCTTTGCTCAGCAACCGTTCATGCCCAGGAGACCTCTCCAGAAACCAAGAGTCTCTCCCCCCCCCCATCCCATTCAGATTGAGCTAAATTGGCTCAGGGTGACCTCACCATATTAGTTTGAACCTACTGGACTACTTACAGCATAAACTGAAGAGCCAGAGGACGATCAGAACTGTGCTGGTGTGAAAAGTAGGAGAACCGCTACAGTCAACTTTGTATTTCGTGCAGGAGCACACTTGGATTTTGAGTTCCGTACTATTACTTAGGGGAGGTGTTCCAGGATCCGTTACCAAGATGGGGATGATATAATTGGCTTTCTTCAAATTCGGGGGAACGGCAATTTGGCTGTGGGTATCTGCGGGAAATAAGGAAGTTATATTTAGGGCGATGGTTTTAATATTGCAGAAGACACCACAGCACAGGGTTTTTCAAACTTGGCAACTTTAAGGTGGGTGGACTACAACTTCCAGAATTCCCAGCTAACTTGCTGCCAAATTTGAAAAAGAAAACAAAACAAAAACCCTGCTGTGGAACGGTAAAAAAAATATCAGCTACAAGACAGGTGGTCCAGAAGTCAAACGTTATCCCAGCCAAGAACATTTTTAGCACACCCCTTAGTGCTAACTCCTCTTTTATTTGCAATAGGAGGCTAATAATATTGCCTTATCATAAAATGTTAGTTTAGGGTTTATAAGTAGATTGGACCCATGAAACACTCCGAGTGCTTAATGCAGCCATGAAAGCATCCACAGGGAGCCCTCTTCTCCATCTGTCTTTTTGTATACATTTGGACTTCTGAGAACTTTGCACAACACTAGTAAAATGCATATGGAGAATATACTGATCTTCCAGCCCTGTGCAAATCATTCACAAGTTTCAGACCTTACAGAGAGCTAACGTTTTATGAAAATCAGAGACTTAGCTATCGCCTTTTCTCGTTACAACATGCTTTCGACACTGCATGCAACAAAGGTTATGTTGCTTGTGGGTTTCCCTCCTTAAAACTTCATTTTTAGGTAACTGAGCTAATAGCAAAATGAGTTTTGAGGATAGGATCCAGCTGGCAAGAATGGGTACCATAATATCTGTAGCTGCAATTTTGTTTATGATGAAGAACCAGCAGGTATGCCCCAGTGTTTGGAATTACTGCAATGCATTGTGCAGTTTGCTCTCCCACAACCCTAATTTTCTGTAGAAGAAACAACAAAGTATATGGACCACTGCACTGCAGAGACCTTTCAGAACTGTTGGAGACCACAGCATCTTTTGGCAGCGATGAATTATTTTGATGACTTGGGCAAATGGAAGAGATAGTTAAGGGCTAGTGTCTTCCAATCTTTATTTCTGAATTTCTCAATTTTACAGAAAAGTGGTGACCTTGAACAAAGCAGGTCATGGATTCTCCTTGAGAAGAAGTACGCAAAACAGATTATATTGAGAACAACAGTTCATCAATTTGAAAAATTGGGGCTAAGAAATCATGAATTAAACCAGTGTTTCTTAACCTCAGCAACTTGAAGATGGGTGGAGTTCAGCTCCCAGAATTCCTCTGGTGAGCTGGTTGGTTGCGGAATTTTGGGAGTTGAAGTCCACACATCTTCAAGTTGCTAAGGGTAAGAAACACCGCATTAGACAAATTCACTTATAAATAAAATTGTCAGGTAATAGATATTGAATAGGAAAACAAATGGATATGTTCTTGTTTTTTTAAAATAAATAGAACGAGGTAGAATTTAGGTGGACCAGGCTAACAACCAAATGTATTTGGTCAGGGGTATGTGCAGAGTATGGTCAAAATGATGGTCATCAGGATCTGATTGAAGCTCCATCTGCTTCTTAGGTGTTTCATTCACAGGTGGAACTTCATTTGCAACATCCTGGCAACCATCTTGTTTTGTGGATGTGGTGTAGACATCCTTAAATGTGGTACTCACACAGACAGGACCCAGCCTGATTTATACATGCAGGGAGAAGGATAACTGTAAGAGAATGACAACACAATGCTGAAAGTTTGGCTGTTTCTAATGGACTTACTGTTAATTCTGGTAAGCTTCCATACTTTATCTTGACCCGATTGCTTGCTCAGCTCAAATTTGAAGGGCTCTTGTTTGGGATGAATGTCCTTATCTAAGGCACCAAAGACAACTTTTACATCCTTTGCATCTTCACAAACACTGGCTACCGTTGGGTAGAGAGAAGGGGCATTGTCGTTCACATCCTCTAAGATAATCTGCAAAGTTCCTGTACCTGTAGCTGGAGGGCTACCTGCAAGAAAAGCAACAGGTATTCACAAATGCTCCATTTATGTATATCACATTTCCCTGTAGGATATGATTAAGGCGCTCAAGGATCAAAGCAATAGATGCATTAATGCTTCATAACTGAGAGGGAAAAGAAGACACTCACAAACAAAAAAATCCATTGGGGATCCTATTAGCAACGCCAGAGCACTGTTTCTTTGATGACCAATGTCCATATCAATCAATCAATCAATCACAAAAGTGGAGAATGACCATCTTGTGAATCAGAATTGATGGACCAAGTATTCTGATGCACGTTTGTAAATCTTATTTCCTTGGACTTAAGTCACAAATTTAAACAAATGACCATTTTCTGTAGCTGACTTCAAAGTAACCTGTCAGGATTAAACTGGCTTTAGTTTGTATAAAGCTGGACTTACAATCAGGTTGTACATAGGAGCCTTTTCGAACTTTATAACATGGCAGATATGGAAAATAAGATCCTATCTCTTGAATTATGTTCTCTATGCTTACCTATGTATATAGAATAGAATAGAATAGAATAGAATAGAATAGAATAGAATAGAATAGAATAGAATAGAATAGAATAGATGGAGTGGAGTGGAGTGGAGTGGAGTGGAATGGAATGGAATAGAATAGAATAGAATAGAATAGAATAGAATAGAATAGAACAGAACCTTGGAGATCTTCTAATCCAGTCCCCTGCTCAAGCAGGAGAATCTATACCATTTCAGACAAGTGACTGTCTAGGTCTCTTCTTAAAAACCAGTGATGGAGCGCCCATGATTTCTGGAGGCAAGCTGTTCCACTGGTTAATTGTCCTCGCTGTTAGGAAGTTTCTTCTTAATTCCAGGTTGCCTTTCTCTTTGGTCAGTTTCCAACCATTGTTTCTTGACCTTCCCTCTGGTGCTTTGGAGAATAATGTGACCCTCCCTCTTCTTTGTGTCAGTCCCTCAAATAGTAGACTCACTCAATAACCATCTTGCTTAGCTGTTAGCTTTATTTTTACAGAGCTTTCCTCACAATATTGCTTTAAGACTTTCTGAGTTCAGCATTTATCTGTTGACAGCAGAATCAAGACCAGCACCATCCTCTGTTTAAATTGACAGGTGGTAATAACTTCTTGTTCCTTTCCAAAGTTGACCTAGCTATCTCATAGACAGGTGAAAATGTGATTTCTCCATGTTCGTTTTTCTCTTCCACCATCTGTGTTTTCCATAGCATCTGCTCCCAAAATGAAACTGTAATGCCAGGAACAACAAGCTACATATTTGTTTCTAGTAATTACTAGCATTTGTAATAATTCTTCCATTCTAAACAAATGAGGGGCATTATTATTTCATGTTACTCTGAGGAATATGCAGGAATTCTTATTTTGTGATTTCCCTCAAGAACTTCCTGATTCGCGTAATACTCTTTTTCCTCCTTCATGACTGTTAGCCACATGGAATCCAGATTATCATGGGATTTTTTTTAAGAGGAATAAAAACAGCCCTAGGAACTGTCATGCCCGAGGAGGAATCCATTGAAGTCCTGCCTTGCAAATATGTAAAAAAGCAGCAAGACTTCAACCAAATTAATAGAATAACAAAGTAGGAAGGGACTTTGGAGATCTTCTAGTCCAACCCCCTGTTCATGCAGCAAACCTTATACCACCCCAAACAAATGGTTTTCCAATCTTTTCTTGAAAACCTTCAGTGATGGAGCTCCTACAACTTCTAAAGGCAAAGCCATTCCGCTGATTAATTGTTCTCACTTCAGGAAATTTCTCCTTAGCTCTAGGTTGGTGATTCCATCTTGATTAAAAAGATGACCTGAAGATGCTCTGACTGTCATTCTTTGCTGGAGGTGTGGAGGATGAGCCAATTCTAGGACCTCAAGTTGAAGATAAAGATTTTGACTTCAATTCCACTCGTGTCCCAGTTCACATTGAGTCATGATTTATTTTAACAATGTTTTGGTAAACCATGTTTTGGGTCGAGGCAACATGCTAGTCTAGAAATGGACCCCGTGCACAACTCCTTTTTCTAACCCTCATACCACAATCAGCTGAAAACCAAAAGCAAATTTTTGCCAATTATGAAGTGTTGCTCTAATGAACATAGTAATTAACAGGCATCCCAGAGTATAAAATGAAAGAAATCCGTCTTCCGTGGTTTTGTTCATATGGATGTTGTGAGGGTTACCTTTAATTCCACCCTTTCCATGTTAAATGTGGCTCACTGTTCCACCCTTTCCATGTTAAATGTGGCTCACTTGAGCTTCGCAACCAGTCATATCAGCTTGCCACGAACATGGGAGGGGGGTGGATGGGAGGGGGCATACTTCGAGGAAAACAAAACTTCCCTGTCTCTTTCCAAGATGGCCTTCAAGGACAAATGGCTGGGAACGGAATGCAGCTGCATACCAGACCTATACCCATTCTAAAAGCATCTTGTTTGAATTAGATTGGACATCGGGGACCAATGATGGGAGGCAAATAAGGGAGGGAAAAGTTGTTGTTGTTGTTGTTAGTTGCAAAATCGTGTCCGACCCATCGCGACCCCATGGACAATGTTCCTCCAGGCCTTCCTGTCCTCTACCATCTTCTGGAGTCCATTTAAGCTCACGCCTCCTGCTTCAGTGACTCCCTCCAGCCACCTCATCCTCTGTCGTCCCCTTCTTCTCTTGCCCTCCATCTTTTCCAGCATTAGGCTCTTCTCCAGTGAGTTTTTCCTACTCATTAGGCGGCCAAAGTACTTGAGTTTCAACTTCAGGATCTGGCCTTCTAAAGAGCAGTCAGGGTTGATCTCTTCTAGGACTGACCGGTTTGATCGCCTTGCAGTCCAGGGGACTTGCAGGAGTCTTCTCAGCACCATAGTTCAAAGGCCTCAATTCTTTGGTGCTCAGCCTTTCATATGGTCCAACTTTCACAGCCATACATTGCAACTGGGAAAACCATGGCCTGACTATACGCACTTTTGTTGGCAGGCTGATGTCTCTGCTTTTTAGTATGCTGTCTAGATTTGCCATAGCTTTCCTCCCCAGGAGCAAGCGTCTTTTAATTTCTTGGCTGCAGTCCCCATCTGTGGTGATCTTGGAGCCTGGGGATCTTGGCATGCAATTTTTCAGTTCTGGCTATGCATTTACTATAATCCACTTGACTTTTAGTAAACACTACCTTTTTCAATAAACGTAGTTAAGGATAGTTCTTACTTTGAAGTTCAAGCTGAGGCAGGTCTGACATTCTCGATCGGTAAAACATTTGCTCAGCCATCCACCAAGTCATGGACCATTAACCATAATTTGTTGAATAAAGATGGACTGGCTGTTCAAGTGCCCTACCAAACCATCAGCCATAGTTTATAGGGCACAGGGATTGGGTCTGTCTTTCAAGGTAAGCCAGAATCAAACAATACATGATGGATTAGTGAGTTGTGATTGGGGACATTGTGTATTGTGGAGCTGCAAGAAAATTACTCATAATGGTAGAGAAGGATCTGGAATTACCAACCCCAACAGGTTCCATCTCTCCCAGACCTTGGGAGTCTGGAAGGAAAGAATAATTAACACATTAAAAAATAAGTTTAGAGAAAACATGAGTGGAAGCAAAATCATGGCTGCAGAATGATAAATTGTCCCAACAGTAATATTTCATCTATTTCAGACACATAAACGCACCACCAAGGTGGAATTGTCCGAACTCTACATTTCTCTGCCTGTGTCTACCCAAGTATCTGATCTCCAGGGATAGCAAGCTACGTTCTTATTAATAAAAATGAAAGTTATTATTCAGTTAAGGCTAGACTAATTGAATTTTAAAAAGGCCATATGTGGGTTTCCCCCCCTTTTTCTTGATATATTATTAAGCTAAGTCAGGGAAGAGAAACGGATGAAAAGCCAATGGAATATTTGAAACCTGAGCAGAAAAGTCAGGTATTGGGGATTCATAATTAAAACACCATCTTATTTACACTGGAGTATATTATTTGCCAATCATCATTTTCTAGTAAGTTCCTGTTTTGCTGATTTTTCTCTCTGCTCCTCCAAAATTAAGAACTGACAGAGTTTGGAAATGGGAACACAGTTGCTCTGTGGTTAATGTAGTTTTAATTTGGTCTCTCTTTACCCCGGCTTTAAGCATCTCTCAGCTACTACCAACACAATGAGGAACAGAAAATTGCCTCTTGCCCATTGGAGCAACTGTATTATTTATACATGTCTATTATTTATAACCAATTACACGCCGTACACCAGAATTTCAAAAGAAAAACAAGCGAATATCAAGGTTGTAAACGGAAAGTGGTTAACAACTTTAACTGTGGGGGGGGGGAGAAGCAATGAAAGGGAAAGTCAGAAATAAAGAGACCCCCATCAAGGTTGTATTGACCCCCCTGGAGAAGCCTTCAGAGTCATATTATTCATCTCTTGCCAGGGTGTAAAAATAGAAGGCCTCAATAGCATCCATCTGAGCACCTTTTGTAAGAGGATTTGTTAAGTACACAGATAACAGATTAATCAAATTGACAATAGGAAAGATTGCATGGAGCCACTGCATTATCTCCTCAAGGAAGGGAGAACTGTCACCCTAGCAAAGAAATCAATACCATCTTGTTAGAGAAACTCAAGCATGATGTTTTCCTTCACGTGTGTGGTGGTGCTCTGGGTTTTGTTTTTGTTTATAATATCAGTAGCAGACCTGGGCAGACATGTTCATTTCTTCCGAGACAATCCTGAAAAGTAGGAGGTATCAGACATTGCAGAGAACGAAAGAGGCCAAGCTGCTTATATCACAACTCTTTGATTTGATTTGATTTTGATTTAATAATAAACATTTGATATCACGGCTCAGTATTTGTGTCTTTTCCCTACTGATGTCCCAAAGATGCTTTTTCCAAAAGGCAACTGGATTTTCTTGGGTTCCCCCCCCCCCGACATCATTTCGCTTCTCCTCCAAGAAACTTCTTCAGTTCTAAGTGAATGTTTAGTTCAGTTAGAACTGAAGAAGATTCTTGGAGAAGAGAAACCTTTTCAAAGAAAAAAAGCCAAGGCAATCCAGTTGCCTTTCGGAAAAAGCACCTTTGGGACAACAATGACCTGGAGCAAGGCTTTTCAACCAGTGGTACGGGTACCACCTGTGGTACATTGGCACCTGGCAGGTGGTACGCGACCATCCTAGAAAACGTGGTAGCTGGGGAGGGGAATGAGCTGAACCGGTGGCAGCACCGCACAAGCCTGAGCGAGAGATGGCTGGAGCTGCAGGGCTGTCAGGGCTCAGCGGAAGCGCCAGGATCAGCACTTCTTCGGGACCGTCAGGGCTCAGCGGAGCCTGGCGCTGATCCTGATGCTTCTGCTGAGCCCAGAAGAAGCACCGATCAGCTGGAATGTTGCAGCATCTCCAGGGTCCTGTGATTTACATTCAGATGCTTGGCAACTGATTCATATTTATAATGGTCACAGTGTCCCAGGGTCATGTGAAGTGACCAAAACCTGCTGCAACCACCCAGCAGATGGGGGAATAAAAACCAAACACCCCACCCCACCCCCGCTGCCAATCCTCAACAGAAATGCTCACAACAATGAAAACCTCAGACAGGAGGAAGAGTGCGGCCGGGTGGGCAGGCAGGTGTCTTGCTCGGCTGTGGCTTGGGGGGCACTTTTTTCAATGTCATTGTAACTTCAAACAGTCACTAAGTGAACTGTTGTAAGTTGAGGACCACCTGTACTTCATCAGTTTTTTCCTTTTTTTTTTTGGTCATCAAGTTTTTGACACCTTGCTAGGCGACTGGTGGTACTTGGATACTGCCATATCCTAAAAGTGGTACAATGGGTGAAAAGGTTGAAAAGCCTTGACCTCAAGGACTGAGGATCTCCATAGACACTTATCTACTGATGAAAACCAAATCTCTTTAGGATCCCCCTGCAGGACAAGAGGACAAGGGAGACGAATACTGAAATCTCATGAGATTTAACAACTTGACAAACATTCCACACCATCTGATAGCTATGCCCGATTCTAACTCATTTAAGCCCCCAGAAGAATTCCAGATACATGCAAATGTTGACCCAAGGACCAATTCATCACCCCCAACAACACAGAGTTGGTAGCATTGATATTGAATAGTTCTTTTGAGCATTCATCACACAGACTTCTTGTCATCATGATTCAGGGATCGGCTGAAAGGTGAAAATTGTGTGAAAGAATGAAACAATAGGGAAGGAATGAAGTGGTGTTTGAGTCCCGGCAGCCTATCTATCTAAAAACAATGTGATATTCTTGCAAAAAAAAAAAAAAGCTTTGGATCAATGGATCAATGTCAGATTTCACTTCTTTCCCCCCAAAAATTGCTTTCGATCAATGTATCAATGTCAGATTTCATTTTCCAAGGTCGTACTCATTTATGTTTAATCCTCTAAGGACTGCTAATGATGTTGGGTGCTATAACCGTGCTGATGGTCTCCAATACGGATTCATTTGCTACAGATCTTCTGAGCAGAATTTTAAGGGGTTTCAAGCAATTCAAACATCACAGAGGAAACAGCCATACTACAGTAGTAGTCATTACATTGAGTACTGAACCTACAGATTTCAATCAGCCTGAAAAATAAATTTGGGGGGCTCTTAGATAACTCAACAGGCAACATCAGCAAATCCAGTGTCAGATGTGTATTGATTTTGTCCCATTTTTTTTTTCATGCTTGAGCTGGCTTCTCTAGAGATGTTGAAAGACGTAGCTATAGGTATTAAACTCTCTCTGAATGCTTCAAAAGAAGTATCTTGGGTTTCTCGTCTTTTCTTATTTTAAGGGAGAGTCTCAGAACTCAAAGAAGTCACAGGATGGGGATGGATAGGACTCATAGAAAGTATTTTGACCTTTACTTTTCACGTTCATTCATCCGTTGATCTAAGCTTCCCTTTCAGATCAAAGGCAGCATCAGATCTGTCCCAAGCCAGTGTCCTATCCAAGCTAATGAGATGGTTTTCAAGAGGGATGGTCTTCTGAAACAGTCTTGTGAGAACCTACTCAGGGTATCCAACAGGCTTATTCACAATGTGTGAATGATTCCTATTTAATTGTCTTGTGCCAAATTACTGCTTTATTTTTATGGTTGAATTTTATTCCTTCCTTTCTTCTAGCTAAAGATAGCACTGACTGAGATTGACCTCATTTCATTCTTGTCACAGTCACCTTGTGATACAGGTTGGACTAACACTGAATGAGTGAGTGACTCAAAGAGAGCTCTGTGGTCAATTAGAGCCTTGAACTTGAATATTCCTAGTCTCAGCTCAATACTTTAACCATTAAATCACACATATGCTTTGTAATCGTACAGTATATCTGCTTTCATAATAGCAATTCAAAAGAAAACAGAATAATAGAATAATAATAGAATTGGAAAGGACCTTGGAGGCCTTCTAGTCCAATATCCTGCTCATGTAAGAGACCCTATATCAGTGATGGAGAACCTTTTAGAGACCAAGTGCCCAAAAACTGCCCCCACCCCCCACCTGCCCCTGCTCTGCCCACCCGCAGGGCCGCTTACCACCTACATGGCCTGCTGCAGATCACCCAGGTGGCCCAGCAGCGCCATGGTGGCCATGCCCTCCACCCATGCCCCACAGCATCAACTGCGCATGATGGGGCGTGAGGGAGGAATCTTGTCTCTGCTGCCTGGCTGCCATGTCATTGACAATGCTGCTTTGCGCAGGCCATGCTCGGAGCGACTCTCCTCCAGGGGGGCTGCTGGTGAGGGGGCCACAGGGGGAGGCGGAGCTGGGGCAATGGCATGTGTGCCCACAAAGAGGGCTCCGAGTGCCACCTTTGGCACGCGTGCCATAGGTTCGCCACCAGTGCCCTATATACTGTAATTTCATACAGATGGTTGTCTAATCTTTTCTGAAAAACATCCAGTGTTGGAGTCACAACATCTGGAGGCAGATTGTTCCACTGATTAATTGTTCTCACTATTAAGAAATTTCTCCTTAGTTCTAGGTTGCTTCTCTCCTTGATTAGTTTCCATCCGTTGCTTCTTCTCCTGCCTTCTGGTGCTTTGGAGAATAACTTGACTCCCTCTTCTTTGGGGCAGCCCCTGAGATATTGGAACACTGCTATCATGTCCCCCTCATCCTTCTTTTCATGTAAACTGTGGAAAAATGGTGAAATAGCATAGAGAGCTTCACAGTTGGGTTATCTGGATGGTAACAGATGGTATAGATCTATTCATGAGTTTATCAATACTTGATCTTTATCTTGTGATAAAAGTTGATGCCATGTTCCAGATTTCACTGATGTCTCTGCATTTCATTGAAAATCAATGTAATTGAAATATATTTTTTGTTTCTTTGCAAGAAGCATACCAATAAAATTAAGCCATTTTCTGTCCTCCTCTTGTCAACAAATATTTTATTCTAAATTTTAGAAAAAAACAAGTTGCTCTTTAAAATCACAATCTGTTTCTATCTGAGTAATTTGTATTTCAAAATGCCAGCCCCTTATCTCAGAGTTCTAAATGGGTGGCATCCATCTCAAACACGGTTGCAAAATTAATTTTTCTCTCTGGATCTACAGCTTATAGTGATTAATTTAAGCAATATTTTCTCGGCAATTTATATTTTTACTAAACCTTAACGTGATATGTAAAGGATGAACATTCCATTTATTTTTCTCTCTTCAATTAATACAGCAATTAAAATAAAGGGTGTAAAACAACTTAATTGGGTTGCTATGGCTACTAATTACCCAATTTTTTTCCAAACCGTGTGTTTTAGGTGGAATCAATTTGCGATAATTTAATTTCAGGCATCGTGATGTCTATAAACAGGTTAAGGCATATGGCAAGATCGTTTTTAACTGAACTCTTAGACAATTTTCATTTTACTTGATCTGTCTTCATCGCGCAGGCCTTTTTTTTTCTCATTAATTTGCCTGATATCAAAAAGGGAGACAAAGATTTAGGAGCTGAGTATCTATTTTTAAAGCATTTCAGTCTATTATTTTATGTTTGTGTGTATGTGTGTATGTGTGTGTGTGTATACACACACACACACACACACACACTGTATAGTATTGTATATTGGAAAAGAATGTACTTGAGTTAATCAGCTAATTCGTAGCAACAATAAAGGCCAAGCAGGACAATTTTATCAGACCAGGAGTCCCCAAATACAGGTAGTCCTCAACTTATGATCACACGGTTGTTAGTTTTGCCCCCTTTTACGACCTCTCTTACCACAGTTGTTAAAGCGAATCATTTCAGTTATTAACTTACTAACCTGGTTGTTAAGGCAATCTGGCTTCCCCCGTGACTTTGTTTTTTAGAAGGTCACAAAAGAGAATCACCTGACCCCAGAACCTTGCAACCGTCATAAATATGAGTCAGTTGCTAAGTGTCTGAATTTTGATCACATGACTGTCAGGATGCTGCAACGGCCGTAAGTGTGAAAAATGGCCCTAAGTGTCCCTTTTTTCAAGTCGTAATTTTGAACAGTCACTAAATGAATGGTTATAAGTCAAGGACTACTTGTAAATAAAAAGGAAGCCAGCCAGCCTGCATGCAGCATTTGTGTGAAGGTCTCTGCTACTCCACCCTTATCTTAGAAAGAAGAAAACCGGGCCAAACCAATTCCCTAAGTTGACTTAAGAGCATCTTCAGCTTCAACTACATGAAACCCCTAACCTTCTTATAGATGTTTGCAGCTGCCTCTTCAGCTTTCAGCTAATTCTCTTTAAAAAAAAAAAAAAAACATAGTTTGATCCACTTCCGTGGGTTTACACCACTTTACAGAATTTTTCGCAGCATTTCGTTTTGGCTTAGAGCAGTGGTTCTCAACCTTTCTAATGCCGTGACCCCATAATACAGTTCCCCATGTTGTGGTGACCCCCAAGTGGGTGTGGCCACCAATAAGAGGGAGTAGGACAGCTAGGGAAAAGGGAAAAAAATGGTGGACAGCGTTGTTTGGCGACCCCCGTGAAATGGTCATTCGACCCCAAATGGGGTCCCGACCCACAGGTTGAGAACCACTGGCTTAGAGGATTAGAAAGCCTGTGTGTCTTGAATAGGCTCTTGATAAACTAGAATAAAAATAACAGCCAATAGCCTTGACCTTTGGAGAAAGCCAAAGAATACAAAGCAAATTAGGACCTCCGTTTAGGAAAGGGGAGAGGCAGATTCGCTCCCCAGGAAAAGTCACATTTTATTCTTTATGAAATTAAGAAGTGCAATCTTCAAGGGCAAAGCTGTTTCCAAAGAGGGTTGGAATGTTAGAGGAATGGCAAGTGCATTTTTAACACCCCTGCCTGTACACCATCAACGGAGAAAGACAAAATGGTTATTGAATGATGGTAGGAGCTTTGGAAAAATGTGTACGGTTTGACATTTTGAGTATCCAAAGCAAGTGGCTCAGCTTGCACACGGTACCCCCACCTACCCTGTCTAGCTCCTCAAAGCAGGGATGTCGAAATTTCATGGCAAAAAGTTTAGGTTTTGATAAGGCGATTTTTCAAAATCAATGGTGGAAATGGAAAGGGGAGGTAATTTTGGGGTGCAACTTTGGGAGGAAGTGTTTAGGAATTCACCACCTGGGGAAATGGAATGGTTTTCTTCTTAGATGTTTCCTGCCCCATCCTGATCCCCAAACATCCAGAAAAGTGCCACAAATGACGCATTACGCCCATTACACAACACTGGGTACTGTAGATATCTCCTATTCTCAGACCAGGAGAGTAGTAGCCAACTTTTTATTGATTCAAAAAAGGTGAATGAAAGAGGTCTTGAATTTAAATGCTGGAACGGGCTTATAAACAGGATTTGATTCTGGGCCTCTGCAGGAAACACAACATCTGCACACAGATCACTCCTGTCATATGCACAATAGAGCAACCTATCCAGCTGTGTTGTGTTTGTGAGCTTCTGCTGTAAGCAAGTTCTCAAATATGGTTGAATATCTGGAGAATACAGATTTATCACCATGCCTGGGGTGAAGTCTGACATCCAGTAGAAGACATCCCACTTCCAGCAGCTTTCCCATCAGTTTTGGCCAGTTTTCCAACTGCAGCTTAATGTAGCATCGTGTGCATTTTGTGGCTCAGCGGGAACATCATAATTTTGAGAAAATTAAGCATTAGCATTGGGTGGGTTGGGAAAAAGTCTTGCGGAATCAATTTTATCACATTAGCACTTGGAGTTAGCCATGAAATTACATCCACCGCTTTCCAATCGACTCCCAGGAACAGCAGAGGGAGCAGCTGAAAGACACCATGCTAGATCTTGGCTCCGTCATATTTTGAAGGCTGAGTGAACTTTTTACAGGACATCCGCCTGCTCCAGATGTCAATGAAATCTAATTTAATGTATTACACTGTAATTATTTTATAGAGTACAAGCTGTAACTTGAATTAAGTAGCTGACACTGAGTTGTTCGTTCCTGACAAGGGTTTATATCACTACTCTCGTAGAGCAGATAAAATTGCAAAGACCGACAAGGTCCCTCCCTGATGGAGAATGATGGCAAGTGATTGTCAGATGGTTTGAGCTTAGAGTATATTCCCCCCACCCCAACTGAATGCACTCAGCAAGAGCTGACAACCAAATAGTACATTACATAGTATCTACTCAATCATCATGAATTAAAAAAAAATGCATCCATCTCTACTCTTTATTTTTTAGATATTTTTAGATTGATGGCACAGCAACAATCCCTTTGGTTTTATGTAAGCTCCTTTCCTTGAGCCTTGAGCCAGTTCGTGGAGAGAACTAACACTTTACTCATTTAACCAAGAAGGAAAGAAGGATCAAACCAAAGAATAACCAAGTTTGTTTATCTCTCAAGGATGGACCCAGAAATATAAATGTGGCATGTCCTTTAGAGTTGCATGTTGGAAGGGACCTTGGAAGCTTGCTCTGAGTCCAACACCATTCAGCTGAATTATCATATGAGGATCACAAGCATTTCTACAGCATGGAGGATAATTAAAAATGTGGATTGTCCATCTGACCACTGGGGCTTTTTGGTTGGAAAGAGATGGGCTAAGCAGAAGGATCGAAACCAGCCACTCCTGCTGCTTAAAAGTGACTTGTGCTGATTCTAGACCAGTGTTTCTCAACATTGGCAACGTTTAAGATGTGTGGACTTCAACTCCCAGAATTCCCCAGCCAGCCCAACTGTGGGGAATTGACTTGGCCTGCTCACAAAACCGAAGCGACACCAGGAAGTTTGACCAAATGAAAAGCAAAGCTAGTAATCCTCAAATTGATGCTTGGAATATTGGGATACTTCATACTGGCTAGAGATTTATACTGTGGAAACTGAAATCCCAACGGATTTTTTTTGATCATAGAATTGGGGTATGAACTACATGTTGTCCTGAATACATGAAATTTCCACTCCTTAGTGATACAAGCATTATATGCATTGCTTTGCAATAATAAATTTATCCTTCTAATCCGATTAGAGTGAACAGGCATACTGTATGGGGGATGCATTATCAAAACCCAGAGAAACATGGGATGAAAAGAATGAGTGTGTGTGTGCGTGGAAAACAGACTTTCCTGCAAAAGCTGCTTTTCAAGAGAAATAGATTTATGAGCATCCAAATAAGCCAGAACAGCAAAGGGGACCTTCTTCCCAGCTTTGAATTTTAAAACCATGTTCTTGTCAAACCCCTCGCAAACATTCCCTGTGCAGAAACCAAAGGAAAGAAATAAAATAACCCTCTTAAAAAGAGCATTTTACAATTCATCGTGGCAGCTGAACCAGCTGCATCTCCGAGTAGTGTAAGCATATAAGCTTTTGGAACACTATGTACAAAAGCTCGTATTTATTTTGCGCCTTTCAGCTGTGCCGGATAAATTCAAAATTTCTCTCCATTCTCCCCATCTTTATTTTTAATGTGCTACAAAAAGTTATTTGCAATGAGTTTTCATAACATCCTTTTAATTTAGATGATGGGCAACAGAAGGAGCTTTAATTTGCGTAATGCATTAAAGATATCGCTTTTTAACTAGGGTTTTTTAATTTGGATCTTATTTGCCATTATGAAGAATCTGGAAAGCTGAAGATGAGTTATTTATATAATGTTACCAAGATTTTAATAAACAGTACAGGTATTTGCAGAGAGGACAGCAAAATTAATCCTAACCACATTGATGAAAATAGGAATAAAGGCCTTGATTTTTTACTAGGAAGATGATTTTACAATTGGGATGAAATCTCTAACTGAAAGAAAATAATTATGGATCAATGAAAGACCATTTCCTTCAAATGCAGCAGTTCCTATATGCAATATTCAATTTCTCTGGGATTGAAGAAGACCCCTCTTCAAAATACTGCAGAGCTACTCTTAGGCTCCCTTGCCAATATTTTATCATGATAATAATAGAAACCAGTTATCAGCTGAGTCTACACATTGCCTTAAGCCAAGGTTTGCCCCTAGTTAGTTGAGTAAACTACAATTGGCTGACTTAACACCTGATGGTTGGATTTACAAAAAAGGAGTTATTGTCAATCACAGAGGTTCTATCAAACGTGAAAATCCAATTTGATTGCCTATGTTTCATATGCTCAACATTTAATAATTTGCACTGTTTACATTGAAATCTTTCCTCCACTGCTGTTGGTAACGGAGGATTTTGTGTGAGATCATCACCTCAGTTCATCTGATGATTTATTAGAACTTGACTACAAGAAGAGCAGAGCACCACCCAGGAAGACTCTCCTTCCTACAGGGAACAGCTGGATGCCCTTTGGGAGGCCTCAAAGGGCCTGCTGCCTAGGAATTTGGAATGCTAAAATCCAACATATGTGGAAAGCACACCATACCTGGAAAATCCACCATGCCTTTTCATCTCAGAGAAGACTCGGTGCATTCTTTGCTTGTGATGGTACGGAAGATGAGCAAAACACTCATGCCATTGGCTACTACTTACCACTGTCTATTGCCAAAAACGATGCTGTGTAGACGTTGTTCAAGACGGAGGGGGATTCACGATCAAGCATGCCCTTGGTGCGAATGGTTCCATTTGCAGGGTTAATTTCCAACCAGTCTGCTGGATCTCTGTCAGTGGAGTATCTGCCAAAATGAACAGATGATCATCAATGATACCAAGAAAGAGAATCTTTGTGGCTCAGGGTTGAACTGTGGGGTCCCTTGGTGCTTTCTGAGCTTGTGGGTTTTCTTGCAGACATTTCATGACCCAACTACGGAACATCATCAGTGTTACAAGGGAGTAGGGTTTGTGGGGCAGAGGAGGAGAAGGAGGAGGATTGTGGGGTCTTTGTTTTCTTGCAGACATTTCATCACTCAACTAGATATCATCAATGCTAGAAAGGGGGGTTTGCGGACAGGAGGAGGAAGAAAAGGACTGTGGGGTCCTCTCCGAGCTTGGTTGTTTTCTTGCAGATGTTTCATTACCCAAGTAAGGAACATTATCAGTACTAGAAGGGAGAGGGGTTTGTAGAGAGAAGGAGGAGGAGGAGGAGGAGGAGGAAGACAATGACGACTATGGGATCCTTGGTGCTTTCTGAGCTTCATTGTTTTCTTGCAGACATTTCATAACCCAACTAGGCAACATCATCACTTAACAACAGCAGCAAAAATGATCATAAAGTCTTAGTCCTTGAGAATGCATGACATAAGTTACATATATTCTTTCAATCTTCATCACATCACATAGTGACAAAATGTGAAGCAGGAGAAAGGATGGGAAGATATCATAAGAATATTTTTAAGACATTTTACTTCCTCGAAAGCAACTCCTTCTTTTCACCCAGATTCTTAAATTTCCTTGTGTTTTTAGACAAACAATAGCCAGCAGTGACAAGGATCTACACACCCATGTGGGGAGGGAAAAGATGGACGCTATGTTGGGTTTCAAGTCAAATTTCTAAAAGCTTCCCATTCAAGATTCTGTGCTGTGCTCATTAGATCTCTGTTTCACAACTTTGACCTCTCTAAGATGTGTAGACTTCAATCCCCAGAATTCCCTGGGAATTCTGGGAGTTGAAGTCCATACATCTTAAACTTCCTAAGATTGAAGAACGCTACCTTAGATCTTGACTTAAAAGAGGCCTCTTTATGGAGCAAAGGCAGACTCTTTGTCAGTGATGTCACAGAGATGTTTGTGACTGTAGAAACAAAGCACTGCATTCCCCAAAGCATCTCATTCACACCAAATGACAATGGTGCTATTTGGCATCATTGAGAATGATTAGAAAGGAACAAAGAACGCAGCCGATACAAGCTGTTGTGATTAGCAAATGATACAGTCTACCAACTCCGCCTGTGCCTGTTTTTCATAACCATTAAAGCCCAAATCCGCAGAGCATCTTATGATCCATAGTGATGAATACAGTGTGCGACAATTACAGTGCGTCTAATTATTTCACGCCATTCCTTTATTCCATTACAAAGAATAATTCTGAAACAAAGATGCACATCAAACTAGGCGACAAGGTAGTTGAACTCATTGCAAGGTGGAGAATATCCCATTGATCCCAAACAATATGTTTGTGTGTGTGATACATGTGTGTGCACGTACTCTACACATACAAAAACACACATACACACACAACACACTCAGCTTTGCAGAACAATTGGAAAAGATTAACCAGTGCTTCTATGTTCACAAATGACACTGCCTTGGAGAAATGGGCAGTTCTCACCAATCTGTTCCGATTGTGTGGCGAAGATAAATTGCACAACACATAATTTGACACAGAGTATTATTTGTCTTTCTCCCAAATTAAATCTTCTCTCAAAATTTACCCATTGTAAGTACATAATACCCCTTAACTAAGGTGATTGTTCCTCGCTGAGGTTCTTTTAATATGCAAATATGAGTTTCCATCACCTGAAGAATAAAAATAATATATATATGACAAATAAAATCTTAGCAACACAGGGTCCTGATTTAGAAGGTGTGTTTGGGAGTGATTTAAGCAGATTGTGTCCCCCTCTCTACTTTCCAATCTGTACACTTATATCTTCCTGGGAACAGGGCTTAGTTCTCAGCTGTAGAATGAATATATCCAAATTGGCTTAAATCCAGTAAGAACCATTTTAAATTTCATAAAAAGAGAGCTGGGCAATTTAGAAGAACCAGAAGCAGGATTTAACAGGATTCATATGTCCACCACAACCAGAAGCAAAATGAGTGTGTTAGTTCCTATCTCACCTCTTATTTTGTCCATCAAATTATTGAGTTGGCCAGACGTATTTAGCCCATCAACCCAATTTGTATTCATTGAAATACCAGATACTGAAACATCCCAGGCAGATACAGATAGTTCTCGACTTACAGCCATTCTTTTAGTGACCATTCAAAGTTATAATGGCACTGAAAAAAGGGACTTATGTCTGCTTTTCACACTTACAACCATTGCAGCATCCCCAGGGTCATGTGATCAAAATTCAGATGCTTGGCAACTGACTCGCATTTATGACGGTTGCAGTGTTCCTGGGGGGAGGTCACATGATCCCCTTTTGTGACCTTCTGACAAGTAAAGTCAATGAGGAAGCCAGCAAAATCTGGGGGCTGGACAGGGGACAGATTGTATCTGCCCTCAGTGTGGAAGGGATTGACATTCTCAAATTGGCCTTTTTAGCCACACCAGATGCTGCCTTAGGACCTCATGATGCCATAGTCTCTCGAGACTGAAGGATGCCAATGATGATGGATGGATGGATGGATGGATGGATAGATAGATAGATAGATAGATAGATAGATAGATAGATATCAAAATTGGGAGAGAGAGAGAGAGAGAGAGAGAGAGAGAGAGAGAGAGAGAGAGAGAGAGAGAGAGAGAGAAGATAAATAGAACTACAGAGTCCTAGGATTGTGTGATCGTCATTTGCAACCTTTTTATTGTATACCTTTCAGAGTCCCATTCTGACAAAGATGGGCAGTTCAAAAGTGTCAAAAATAAATACATTTAAAAACTTTTTTAAAACATTTTTTTTACATTTTTAATAGCTCTTGCCTTACCTAGTGGTGTTTTGTAGCTTTAAGTATCCCCCTTGTCCCCCCTCCCCCCCTCTCTCTCACACAGACACACACAGTCTCCAGGTCTCAAAAAACCTTTGGATGCAGATGGGACTATCTCTTCCATTTATCTACCTGAGGCCAAGCCTGTAAATGCAGATCAATTTCAAAATCCAAGTGGAACTGCCCAGAAGAAAACCCTACATTTTTGCCATGTTCTTCCCCCCCTCCTCGCTTTTGGGGGAAAAAGCACGCCATGAAAAGGCACTTGTGGTTTCCACTGAGGTCAGGTGCGTCGGCAAACAAAGAACTGGAAAAAGTTTCTTCTCCAGAAAGGTGTGGGAAAACCCTGAGTTCTTGGTTCTGCTTGATTTGCTCTGCAGCTAATCTCCTGCCTACGTTTGACTGTTCATATGGGAAGTCATAAGCTGCTGAAGAGTTTTTTTTCCATTAAATATTTGATGATAGAGAATGCAGGAGTCTGCATGTGTTAGCAAAGCCATGATAATATGTGAAATGTGCAACGGGCCATAAAAACAGTTCCTGGAGTGTGGAGAGATTTCAAAAGATATCAAATGAGGTTTTTTTCTTCCTTTTTCCCCCTTCTCCTTTCTGCCCTCAGGATCCAGGTGAATTCTGCGCCGAGATGTGAACTGTGATAATAAATAACAAAACTTAAGTGTGCTGTTCTTGTACAAAGCCGGGGAAAATGTTCGTAATGTTCCCATTTAAACTCTCCTTTCAAGCCACAATGAACCTAGATTGCCGATTGTCACTATAGACCGTCATTGAAAGGAAGGTCAGCAATGCCTGAACATCAAATGTTTGGGCTTTTTGTTACTATTAGATTCTTAAAATGACATTTTATTGCTGTGGACATGTTTCAAAGCAGCTTTTTAAACACAACATGATTTGTTGTTTTAATTTCAAAATGGACTGATTTCACATTGTAAGAAGCCCCGGGAAATCTATTAGTCTTGAGAGGCAACTCACAAATATATTCAGTGTACACACACACACACACACACACAACCACCACAAAGATTAAGGCAACAGCCTTATTTGAACAGTACAGAGCCCTCCAAGGGATTTACTATAATTCCAGCTAATCTGTGTTTTTTCTTTACCCTCAGCTTTGCCCTTCTTTGGACATCAACATCAAGGTAACCATTTTATTTTTATTTTTGCTTTCTATTACATATTTTGTGTTTTGATCGGTTCTGTTGCGAACTGCCTAGGGACCTGAAAAAGTGAGTTGAATGGCGATTTAAACAAAGCACACACAAACAAGCCAACGACACTTTTAACCTTTCATTACCACATGACTAGGAAATTCACCAGAGTTTTCCTCATGTTAGACTCTTATCATGATTGTCACACAGAAAACCTCCAGCTTGGTAGCTTACAAGATCAATATAAAGTTATTTTAAGAATTAGGTTCAGCTTGACAGCCATGTAGTTTTCACGCTGAGATTACAAGATGTTTTCCTCTACTTTTCTTCCCGTCTGTCTGAGTGTCTCTCTCTTTGTGTGTGTGAATGTGTGTGTGTGTCTTTGTGTGTGTTTGACTTTTCTGTCTAACCTACAGCCCAGGAGAATCTCTAGCTGTGGAGATTCTCAATCATCCAGGTCATGATTATCCAAAAGGTGCTCCCCCCCCCAAAGGTAACTAGACTTTCTTGGTTTTTTTTCTTCGAACTTGCTTCTCATCCACGAAGTTTCTTCAGTTCTAATGGAACTAAACATTCCCCACCAGTCAACTAGAACTGACAAAGCTTTTTGGATGATAAGCAAAATGTTTTCAAGAAATCAAGAAACTTGCCTTTTGGAAAAAGCATCTTTGGGCCTACAACCCAGGAATTCACCTTCTGAGGGATGAACTCAGACTGATCCTGCTCATCTTCTATGATCAACAAAGGTTGATGAAGCCCATCATGTCCCAATATCTATCCTATGCTCTTGTCCAAGGATTGGAGAAGCTGGGCCTTTAACCCAACGAGGTGATCTCCCAAGAATGGGAATTGGAGAGGCAACAAAATAACAGAACACTTTGGGCCTTTTTAAAATCCCTGAAATCTTTAAAATAGTAAGAGGCCACTTTTGTCCAGGCAGAAGCATGAAAAATAAGATTCCTGCCATAAAAATGAGTGCAATTCTCTGCGTGCGTATTGGTGTTTGTGAAACATTCTACATCGAAAGAAAAACATGTTTTTCTTTCTCTCTCTTTCATTCTTCTTTCCTGATTCATCACACCTATCAGTCCAGATGTTTAGCAAGCTGTTCTTAATCGTATTTTTCCAAAACATTTTTTTAAATGCGAGAAGGGATGAAAGGAAGAAAAACTGTCAAATATGCCCATTCTTTATCACTAAGACAGTAGGATTTTGGAGAACAAACACCAAAGGTATTAATGGTATGTGCAGAAATTAAAGGATTTTTTTGGGGGGGAGGGGAACAGCATACCTCAAACATGTGGTTTTGCTGAGAAGCGAGAGGTAAACCCAGATGCAAATATTCCCTCGTCCAATTAAAAATGGCAAAGGATTACTCACAAGGCTGCAAACCACAATAACAAATCAAAGGGAAAGATTTATATCCTTTCCAGATGCTTAAAACTGATATGAAGCAATATTATTATCATTTTTGACTGCCCCGAGTCAAGAATACTTCTGCAATAAGTCCTTAAGCATAATGCCTCACAGTTGTCTGGAGGCTCCTATGATTGCAATTGTCGGAAAAAATGGCCAGATTCAAAATATTCTTCAAGAAAATGAAAAGCAGGCATCTTATGCATTGTGAGGTGATGTATATTAAAATCTATCCATCAACGAAATCACAAGAAGCCAATATGGGCTGCTAGGCTGTCCTTTATGTAGTGCCTCCTATTCTAAATGGGGGCTTTCTCACCATTTTCACTAGAACAGCCCCGCCAGGAAGGAAGTTGAAGATCATTTTTCCACTTAGGGTGGTCTTCAGCAGAGAGTTAGTTTGGTCTAGTGGTCAAGGCAGAAGATTAGAAACTGGGAGAGAGTGAGTTCTAGCATGAAGCCAGCTAGGTGACTTTTAGCCAACCACCAGGAGGAGATGGTAAAGTTCTAGTCCTGCCTTTGGCATGAAAGCCAGTTGGGGGACTTTGGATCAGCCACCAGGAGAATATGAGTTCTAGTCCTGTTTTAAGAATGAAAGATGCACCTATAGGTAACTTTGGCCCACTCATCAGGAGGTGGTGAGTTCTAGTCCCACCTTAGACATGAAAGCCAATTAAGTGACTTTGGATCAATCACCAGGAGACTGTGAGTTCTAGCCCTGTTTTAGGCATGAAAGATGGCTGGGTAACTTTGGCCCACTCATCAGGAGGTGGTGAGTTCTAGTCCCACCTTAGACATGAAAGCCAATTAAGTGACTTTGGGTCAATCACCAGGAGACTGTGAGTTCTAGTCTTGTTTTAGGCATGAAAGATGGCTGGGTAACTTTGGCCCACTCATCAGGAGATGGTGAGTTCTAGTCCCACTTTAGGCCTGAAAACCAGTTGCAGAATCTTGAGCCAGTCACTCACTATCAGCCCAAGGAAGACTTTTTTTCAAAGGTGGTCATATGGATCTCTGCATGTTTCCATAAATGCCTATTATTTAATCATGTTCTTTTAAGGTGCTCGTGCTTTATTTTATTACATTTTTGTATAGTAATAAATTTTCATAATGTGTGATTACTGCCTGTTGGCCAAATCGATCAATCAAAGCCAATTTCTCCCTACCAAAATTCTTTGAACCTATCCATAAATAAACTCAAAAACTCTCGGAGATTGCTTTGTATGCTCAGTCTGGTTCAAAAGGATGAATGCTTGCATTTAATGCTAACTTTATTTTAAAAGCTCCAGCTTTTTTTTTTCAATTTAAAACTTGTGTTTCTCACAAATTGTTCCAGCAGAGGTATTGTGGACCATCCTACTGTAGAAAGACAAGGACCGATTTGAGAGATCTTCCTGAACGACTAATTGACGGCCTTGAGAAGAAAAAAAGAGAAGGAAAAAAAGTAAACTTCAGAGACATTTATCTCTTTCAATCTGGAGGGGCAAATCACGGTGAGAACAACCTTATTGAAACGTTTCCTGGGGATGTACTTGAATGGCTTCCTGAGATGATAATTGGAGTCATCTGGCTTAATTGAGCACCACTTTTGACAATTAACTCTGGCTTTTTCTTCAGAAAAAAAAAGAAAAGAAAATCATATGAGATACACTTAAAAGGATGAGCGAAACGAGGTTCAAATAATATGAGTTCGGGTTAGTTGCATCTAAGAGTACATTTCCACTTATTGCCGAATGTTCAGAACCATGCAGACAGAGATGCAGGAGAAGGAAGTAGTTTAGAGACCAAAGAAATAATCTCCTTTTGATCAGGAGATTTATTTTAGGGGCTCAAGAAAATGATCTTTTCTTCTAGCATTTGGCTTCCAGGAGCTTACTGAAAGACAGGTGTCATCACCGGCTAGTAGTTTTGAAAATGGTACCCTAATTTTAGACTCAACACTGCTGGACCAGTAGTTTGGAAAAAGAGAGGGCTCAGCTGTTCACGTGGACTTTCCAGATCCATCAGCTTGAAGACTTTGAGTTGCCTGTAGAATCAGAATCAGAACAGAGATGGAAGGGACATTGGAGGTCTTCTACTCCAACCCCTACTTAAGCAGGAGATCCTATACCATTTCAGACAAGTGACTGTCCAGTCTCTTCTTAAAAATCTCCAGTGATGGAGTGTCCATGATTTCTGAAGGCAAGTTGTTCCACTGGTTAATTGTCCTCAGTTAGGAAATTCCTTCTTAATTCCAGGTTGCTTCTTTCTTGATTAGTTTCCATCCATTCTTTCTTATCCTGCCCTCTGGTGCTTTGGGAAATAAATTGACTCCATCCTCTTTGTGCAGCAGGGATGCTGTTTTCTTTGTAGGTGAAGTTGAAGTAGAGGTGATGTAGAGATGTAACCTTCTGCATCCACATATCATCCTTGCTATCACTACTAAATTTCTTCGGGAAACTGAAATTAAATGCTGAAGCCCTGAAGAGGAAGAAGACCAGCAAAAGGCCATAAGTAATCCACAAGGAGAGCATGGCAGAGCTGTGATCACTTTAGTTTCCAAAGCAAAAAGGTGCTTCGGAGTGTGCAGGAACATTAATATATCACCTCTCTGCAACTCTTTAAATGAGCCACATATTTTTCCAAGATTGTCTGGTTGCTGCCCACTACTCTAGCATAATATTTGGAAAATTAGCTTTTGGTTTAAAGAATTGTAGGCAAGTGCTGTGTGCATTTCCCTGCAGACCTAGGCAATTAATTGCTTTTGAATACAAGACCCTTCCCAACCTTGTCCAGAAGTGCTCATATAGTCTTCAATGCATGCGTGAAAGCTTCAAATCTTTCCTGCTATTTTTCCTGAGAAATTGACCTGCATCTGTAGACTGTTCCTGATCACAACAGTTGTCTGATATACGTATTTAGCCCTAAGCAGGGGAGTCTGTTTAGTTGCTAATGAGACGGTCAACGATAGCAGTCCAATCTCAAATTGCAGAGGTGAAAACTGTGAGCTTTGCAATGGAACTATAATCTTGACTATAATTGGGCTGCGTCTAGTACCAAGAAAACATTGATCAATTGCAGAACTGATGAATACATAGAGCATGGAATGGAGTTGGCGATAAGGATGATGGGTTTATTTATACAGTATCATCTACCGAAGATGCCACTCTACAAAAAATAAGAGAACAGCTTCTTGGTTCCCATTCAAAAAATGGCACAAGACAGAAAGAAAGACATATTAACCGTAACCTTGGGGTGCATATTCATGAACACATTTTCTTCTAAATATGCTTTAAAGTGTTGATGTTTAAAGTGTTGGCCCTGGATATCTGAAAGACCAACTGTTTCCCCAATAAACCTGGCTTTCAAAGTTATGGGAGGCTGTTTTTAATGGACAACAGGTGAAGGCAAGATGCCTGCAGGTTTCTGGGTTGTTACACCAGTGTTGGGAACAACCTGTTGCAAGACACCCAATTATCTGTTTGTTCTTCCATTGGCAGATGAGGGCATTTTAATGCACTCAGCTTCCTTATGCTAAAGTTCAATTGTCCACCGTCGAATATTTGAAAAGCCTTTCATTGTATTTCAGAGGAATGCTTATTGCATTTTAGATATGCTTTATTGTACTTGATGACACAGAGATGTTAGAGTGTTACAGTGATTGTGGAATCAATGAAAAAAGCTAGTTAGTTGCAAGGATTTGGCACGATTGCATTGGAATACCCATAACTCAGGACCATTGAAAGAAGATATCTCAGCTTTTTCCTGCTATCTAAATTCAAGCATGTACCCGAGCAGTACTTATGAGATAATGTGTCTATTTTATGTCTTTTCATTTCTCATTTTTGCAAATCTATCTAATGCAATTCACTGAATTTATTATTTTTAATCCATTAAACCTTCTTTATATTTTAGTGCGAAATCCTACCCATTTGTCCCCCTCATGTATTTGCTTTTTACAAACAGATCTCCATGACAGTTATTTTTGTCTTTATTTTCATGAATATACATCTTTTTATGAAGATTTTGCCCCTTAATAAACTTTCTTTTGACAAATTATGCCGCAAGAAATCCCGAAACATTTGAACAATCATGTTTCAGTTTATGTATTGCTTAAAATTCAAAACGAGATGAGTTTACCTCCAACCGTGAACTAAATAAAATGCTCTCCCACCCCTAATGAGCAGAAACATCAAAGGAGAGGAAGAAAGTGGGTTACAGATACCCAGAATAACCCTACAGGAAATTATTCAGTTTGTCAGGTTAAATGTGGAAAAACAATTGAAAAGCCAAGAGATACAAACAATTAAACTTCAGTCAGGTTGCAAGCTATGGTCTGAACAAGAAAAAGATGCCTTAAATACTGGCCATCAATGCTTCCAAAAAAGTAAAAGAGAAATTATTTTTGATATGGTCCCAAAAGCTCTAAAGCAGGGGTTCTCAACCTTGGCAACTTTAAGACTTGTGGACTTCAACTCCCAGAATTCCTCAGCCAGCTTTGCTGGCTGAGGAATTCTGGGAGTTGAAGTCCACAAGTCTTAAAGTTGCCAAGGTTGAGAACCCCCGCCTAAAGCACCAGGTACCCTAAAACTGATTGCTGGTTGTATTAAGTGAGACCTGGGTAAATGCAATTTTTCATTGTCCTAACAGGTGGCAGTGCAGATGTGCACATATTGCTATGGGTTTTGTCTGAAAAGTAGGACTAGGGGTGACATGATAGCCGTGTTCCAATATTTGAGGGGCTGCCACCAAGAAGAGGGGGTCAACCTATTCTCCAAAGCACCTGAAGGCAGAACAAGAAGCAACAGATGGAAGCTAATCAAGGAGAGAAGCAAATTAGATCTAAGGGGAAATTTCCTGACAGTGTGAACGGGTCAGTGGAATGAGTTGCCTCCAGAAGCTGTGGGTGCTCCAACACTGGAGGTTTTTAAGAAGAAACTGGACAGCAGCTTGTCTGAAATGGTATAGGGCCATGGTGGCAAACCTACGGCACGCGTGCCACAGGTGGCACGCAGAGCCCTCTCTGTGGGCACGCGCACCGCCGCCCCAGTCCTAGGCCTTCAGCTAGGTTTTATAAAACCTTTTCGCTTTAGGCCTCCGCCGCCGTATGCAAAAAAAAAAAGGTTCAATCAATGAATCAATTTCAACTTCTTACGGGGAAAAAAAAGATCTCGCAAAGTTGGAATTGATGGATTGAACTTTTTAGTCTCACCCAGTCTGCCGTTATCACCACAGCCATGCCCACCCAATGGCCACACCCATCCAATGGGCCACACCCATCTAATGGGCACACCCACCCGGCACCCGACGATACATAAGTGGGTTTTGTGTTGCAGGTTGGGCACTCGGTCTCCAAAGGTTTGCCATCACTGGTTTAGGGTCTCCTGCTTGAGCATGGGGTTGGACTAAAAGATCTCCAAGGCCCCTTCTGGCTTTGTTATTCTGTTATTCTATTATTCATTTCTGTGGGTGGCTGCAAATAACCCATGCTGTAAACTCTCCTTGCTGGTTCTTTATAAACCATCCTCCATAAACCATAGAAGCCCCTTCCAACTCTATTATTCTGTTATTCTGCACATAGTTCCTGGCCATTGAATCAGTGCTAGGAGCAAAAGATTGTTGCCTCCAACTAATATGCCTCAGCCTTATTTATCAGAAGCTGCAAGTCCGCAAGCATTTTTTGGTCATTGAACCAACCTCTCTTCATGACGAAAATGAATAATTAGTGCAGGAGAATGTGTTGAAGGGAGAAACAATGGAAGAAATTAATGCCATAAGGAATGTACTGTACAAAAAAGACTTTTGTGATTCTTTTTTTACTATACTGAATGGAAGGCACCTTGGAATCAAGGGGGCTTAAAACCATTTGTGACCATCTGCTTTCCACTATGATAAGACTCTGTCCAGACAAATGGATTGGAAGATGGACAATAGATTCAGCCTCGTTTCGTATTGTGAGAGAGATTTAAACATTCCGAAGAGAGATTGTGCAGGGAGATCTCGTCTCTTTCCAATGTGAGTCTGATATCAGCTAGAGGCAATTTACAGGGTTGGTGTGACTGTTTACGTGAAGTGGCACCAGTTTTATCTTTCACAACCATGCTGTCTCTTGCCAGCTTCGCCAATGGCGCCGTCAGCCTAACAGCCTGAGAAGGCATTCTTGAAAGATTATCTTGTTTCTCCAATTTTAGGGTGGGGGGAAACTAAGGGGGAGAGATTGTGAGGAAAAGAGAAGAAATGATCACGGTTTCATGTTGCTTGGAGGAATGTGTGTTCTTTTGAATTGCAACATCATGTGTGATAAAGAACTCAGCCGACAATCTGGCAAGCTTTCAACGATGCTTAAAAACTACAGGCAGAATTAAACGTTGGCCTGTTGAGATATAGAAACTTTTCCAAGGCTCTCCAGATTCTTTTTCGCATATGAATCATTTGAACAGGAAACAAATTCATGCCTGAAGAGAAGAATTCAATCCTAACAATAATATTGTTCTACTTCAGTTGATGGGTATCCAATAGCGGACATCAAGGATAAAATTACTTCTACCATCTTCATAGTGTAAAAGCTCTAATAACCATATGTAATCTAATCATCAATCTACTATCCAAAATAAATGGAATCCTTGAAATTCAAATGAATTCAATCATCTAAAATGAACTCAAGTAAAAGTTAGCCTGATGAACAGTGGCCAGGCTTAGCTTGAACAATGAATAGGAGTCATGAATAGGAGGGGGCAGAGTCAAGAGAGGAATTAGACTAGAATCCTTACGTGTCCACAAATGCTCTAAGTCCACCCCTCTTGAATTCCATTAACTCTTATTTAGCACTAGTTTAGTGCTGCCAGTTGATCAGATTCTTGTGATTGGTTGAGCAATGAATCTTTTGACCTGGACCTTACGTGTGATCCTGATTCTTTGTGCCTGATATTGCTCTTTCTTTGGATTTCTAGGTCCTTAACTGGTAGTTTTAATGTGAGGTGCTTTTTGGATAAAGATATGGTGGAATATTCAAAAAATTTTTAAGAGAAGGATAAAATTCACTCCACAATTGTTTTTGTTAGGTATCATTGTTGATTGTAATGATAAAGAAATTATTTTAATGTTAAATTTAATTACAGCAGCAAGGTTGTTGATAGGACAATATTGGAAGAAGGAATTTTTGCCTACCTTGGAGGAATGGTTTTTTAAAGTTTCTTATTTATCTGAAATGGCAAAAATTTCGGCTTATTTGAAAGATCAATCGCAAGAGAAATACCTCTTGGTATGGAAAAGATGGATAAACTTTATACAGTATAAGTATGATATTAAAAGATATTATTTAGCTTTTGAATAATTTATGTTTAAAGTTTAAAGTTTAAGACAATAAGTATTTTTTATTATATATATATATATTCGATTTTTTTATTATATATATATATATATATTCGATTTTTTTTAATGTAACTTTTGTTTGAGGTTTACTTAAGTTTAAATGTTTTGTATTTTTAGTTCTAGTTAACCCTGTATTCAGCTCTGAGAAGAAGGGGGGAGGGTTTTTGGGAGGGTAGGGAGGTAGTGGGAGAGGGATATTATTGTAAAATTGTAAAACTTTTAATAAAAAAAAATGTGAGGTGGCACTTTTACCCATGTTTTTAAGAGGAAAAGAAATAGTAACCACCCCACAGAGGCCTAAAACACCTCCCCAAGCCATACAATCCCATGCCTATCTCTGGATGCAAATATTATTCTGCCTGATGGGGTCAGAATCTCCTCTCTAGGATCTCCAGAAGGGATCCAGGAGCCAGTTTGTGCTGACTTGATCTCAATGGGTTTACTAGGGAATAAGCAACCTTTAGGATCATTTTTAAAATGCTTACGTAAAGCCAAAGTGAGTAAGCCCATACAATATAGGATTAACTAAGTTTTCCACATTTCCTCAGTGTAAAATCTTTTTGGGAGATGCCGTTTCAGAGGTCCTCTCCTGCTTAGCTGTGAGAGATGGCTGCCCAGAAAATGACCTTCTCCTTGGGGAGCCTCCTGTACTAAAATAGTCTCATCTTCCCACAAAAAAAAATAATGAATTGGATTGTCTGGCTTTTCGGTATTATTTTTGTTATTAGCGCTGTGGTGTACTCTTTTAATCAATGAAATCTCTGGTGGGTTGAGCTTGTGTTAGTTTAGCATTTTATGAACTTTTTTCTTGGTTATTTTTTGATGTGCATTTTTAATTGAACTGCACTAGAGAATTGCTACTGCTTTTTTAGAACAAAGAAATGACAGACTATTAAATGCTCTCAAGATTAGGAAGATAGATATGTAGGTTTAACGCTTCTTGCTCTCCAGTAAAGGTAAAGGTCTCCCTGTCAGTTGTGGCACCTCTAGTGGGTGGTGCCCATCTCTGTTTCTTGACCAAGGGAGCCAGATTTGTCCAAAGATATTTTCTGTCGTCATGCTGCCAGATGCACAGAACGCTGTTACCTTCTCACCGAAGTGGGTACCTAATTGTCTACTCGCGTTTACATGCTTTCGAACTGGTAGGTAGACAGGAGTTGGGGCAAGGAATGGGAGCTCACCCTGTTGTGCAGGTCTTGAGTCTCAAACCCACGCTGTCGGCTTTCCAGCTGAGAAGCTCAGCATCTTTAACCACTGAGCCATCGTGCCCCATTGCTCTCTAGTATGACTATATAATTCCAGGGATAGATCTTCAATGCTTGTTGGTTGTTGTTCTTAAACATTGCTGCTTCTAAACGCCGACTTATGCCTTCTTTCTAATAAGGCCTGGTCCACAACCCTAAGCTCTAACCTTCATTGAACTTTAACTTGGTCTCTGAGCTGAACCCATGCCTTCCTCCAGAGCAGTGGTTCTCAACCTTTTTAATGCCGCGACCCCCAACCGGTCATAAGTCGAGGACTACTCCACCGGTCGTAAGTCGAGGACTACTCAACCAGTCATAAGTTGAGGACTACTCAACTGGTGCAGCACCGTTTGCAGAATGGGACTTTTGGTGGGCTCAGCAGGGCAGAGACAGCCTGGACAATTCCTATTGGCTTTTGAAAGCCAAGAGAGTTAGACTCTATTCAAGAGAGTCTACTCTATTGGCTTTCAAAAGCCAATAGAATAAAAGAGAGTAGCACAGCTAAGGAAAAGGGGGAAAAAATGGCGGACTACGTTGTTTGGCGACCCCCGTGAAATGGTCGTTCGACCCCAAATGGGGTCCCGACCCACAGGTTGAGAACCACTGCTCCAGAGTGACTAAGCCTTAGGTTCTGGGTTTCCTATCATCTTCTATATCAAGGCTGTCTTCCTAAATATAATGTGGCTCATCAACTCAGTAGAAAGACATGTTTGCTGGTAATTTATGGTTTTTCTGATGCCTAACAAAATGTGTGATTGCATTTATATTCAGAAGCTATTTTCCAGAAATTGGACGACTTATTAAAAAGTTAATAAGCAAACACATCAACCCGCCCACGCCAATTGAATTTCAGGAGATATTTATTCTATCACTGTCACATTATGGTAAGCAGTTGGATGGGAACCATGCACTCAAACATTTCAGCAGTTTTCCTAACTGGAGTTAAATACAATTCTAATAGCAACTGCTACAAAGCCATTCTTCAAAGGAGACTAGGAAACAGAGGGTATAATTAATCCCCTTGCGGTTATGCCAGTGAATGTTGAGGTATCCCATCAAGTTTCATCAGGTTCTGAGGTCTGCTTGAAGAAGCTGGCAGCAGAGGATGAAATACATTTGGAGAATTGCTTTCATGACTCAGAGCTTATGGGAACACTGCGGAAAGGCAGCTGGGGACTGGCTGAAAAAAAATAAGGGTAAGAAGAGCGAGCAACTTCTAGCTTCGTGCCTCTGATTTCAGTTTACTTTCAGTCAGTCTTGGGAACCAGAACGAGGCATGATTCCTCAAATGTAACTTCAACCCATCAAGGTCTTCTGGAAATGCGAATGCTTGCCTCATTGCATTCATGAATTATATCCCACTATTGTTTTCATTTTTAACATGAGCTTCACCTTGACCTTCGTCATGCTACCCCTGGCAGTTATGAGAGACAGGTCATTCTAGTGGATAAAATCACAGATTCAGAAGAAATGTTTTGGCATTTCTATACAAAGAGTGTGTCTTTTTTTTTTATTCCCTTGGCTGGATATTTGATATTTATCAAATATTTTGCCTTTCTCTGCTAGCACCGTTTCTGCTTTAAAGCTTGCAATATAGAGCAAGGTGGCTTTGAAGGACTTTTTATTTTTTGAAAAAAGATGACAAACATAGGATTAGCTAGACTGCTGGCGAGCTTTTCCAGTCTAGTGCCTTCTTATTGGCATGGGGGTGATCATAGTCAACTGGTAGAAGCCACCACAATGTCATGGTATGCATGGCATCATTGCACAAAGGATAAAAAATGCCATAATTGTGTCATTCAGGGATGGTGTTATAATGTGTGTGTCTTGTGCATCATCCCCCAAAAGATACATCATTGTGTCATTCATTGATGATGTTATGGTGTATGTGACATTCCTTGCCTCAAGGGATAAAAAAAGATAGAGACAGAGATAGAAATAGAGAGATAGAGAAATAGAGAGTCAAGACAACTCATTGCAAGACCTTTGGCAGTTACATGCCTCTGTGTTTCAACTTGCCTTTAGAGTAAGGGGGGGAGGTGTTACTTCCGAGTGAGAGAAACGAAACTTCTACAGTTCTGCTGAAGACTATGCGAGCCTGAAACCTTTTCAAGGACACCATAAGAGGTGTGAATTTGAAGCAGATGGTTCCAATAACAAAGTGAATGTTGCTGTCGACTATGTAAGATTTTGGGGTTTGGCTGGGAAAATTATTGTTTTAATCTATGATTGTGTGTTGGAACCTCAGAGTTAGTTTTGCTTCGACATTACCATGCAGTGTATTTAATAAGCAGCAAGAGTTTCGAAGATGTAATAAACCTGGAGTTTTATTTGGATTCTTGAGCTGGATGTTGACAAACAGAGAGAATAGATATAGAAATAGATAGATAGATAGATAGATAGATAGATAGATAGATAGATAGATAGATAGATAGATAGATAGAAAGAAATAGAGCTAGAGCTAGATAGAGTCCCCCAAGTATTTGCTGCCAATTTGGTTATTTAATCAATTAGGTAGGCTTGAAAGTCATAATCAGCATTTCCCCTCTTTTGCTGGAGAACGATTCAGTCACATTGGTTTCCAAGAATCAAAGTTGCAGTCATATATTTACATAAATAATTAAAACTCCAGAAGCACAGTAGGTAATAAAAATATATTGCCACAATAAAATATGAAAGCAAAGAGCATTGCTTTAATTAAACATTACCACTGTAGTGCAGTGAACAACTTATTTGTATTTGGTTCTGAAGTCAAAACTATTCTAATCTCTGAACTTGTTGAGCCTGAAGTGGAACAACATACCTTGAAGGATCTTTCCACCGAGATAAATTCTTGAAGCCATTAAATATGTTTAATTAAGACTTACTGTTAATAATGGATTTTTCAGAATTAGGCTGTTCTTTAATTTCCCAGGGTAGAAACTGTTATTGCATTTGGCCTTGAAGTTTCTCTCTCTCTCTCTCTCTCTCTCTCTCTCTCTCCCTCTCTCTCTCTCTCTCTCTCACACACACACACACACACACACAAAAATATCAAAAAGTTTTGATTAGAATTTCAGAGTTCGCAAACAGGCAGGCAAAATTAAAGTCTTTGCTCTGATGCGATCTAGGATTAAGAAATCAGAGTTCAGGATTAACTGTTAGTCTGGATTAAAAGGTGAAATTATAAATGGTTTGTGCCATACCAGTGTTGCTTTCTTTTGCCTTGTTTTAAGAAAAATAGCATCTATACAATAAATTGGAATTAAGATTAATTTAACTGAGTCCCAATTCTATTTCAACAACAGATACAAATTCTTTATTTAGCTCAGGTAGCTGGAAAAATTGCAACTGACACTGACTATTTTATCATGCTCCTTAGGACAATTCATCTTGAACTTGGAATCAAACTTATTTTGCAGTTAAACTAGAAACACAACACTACAAGCAAATATGCATGAACGAAACAATTGTCTTGTCAATAACTCCACCAACACTGACAGGGCAAGACACTATTATATTACATGAGAGCAAACCCCACCCCCCACCCCTACTAGCACTGATTACCATAAATGCCGGCGTATAAGGCGACTTCCGCAAGCGTTAAAATCGGAGCCAAAGACGGGGGTCGTCTTATACACCAAGTCGTCTTATACGCCAGAAATACTGGTAGTTTCCGGCGTATAAGACAACGTTCTAGGAATGCAACTCGGCGACAAAGACGGGGGTTGTCTTATACGCCGGGTCGCCTTGTACGCTGGCATAAACGGTATAATACCTAGTTGGGTCATGAAACATCTGCAAGAAAACAATCAAGCTCAGAGAGCACCAAGGACCCCTCATTCCTACCCTGATATTCTCTTTTATCATTCTCAATTTCTTTCATATTCCCACCACTTCCATCCTGTCCGATTCTACTCGTGACCTGAGCAACTTTATTCCCTTGGAAGTGGGATCTGTCCAAGCCTCCTGAACTTGTTTTTCATATTGCAATCATTGCTGCTTTCTTAGCCCGAGGTAAGCAAAACATCATCTCTGGGGAACACATGGGAAAAGTCTCGTTCCAATCTTAGTGGTAAAAGCTGGTTTAAGCAATGTCACAATCCCTGAGATGTTTCTTTCAGCTGCCGTCCTGATTGTTATTCAAGGTGGCTAACCCTATGCAGATTTCAACTCATAGTACATAGCCAAGGAGATTTCTGCTGTGCTGTCTGGCTGGGCAAAATGACTTGCAAAGCTAATGAGCATTCCTGATTTTCCACTACTAACGGCTGCTATTTTGCATTTGCAACCTAATCATGAAAAAGGGTGGGTGGAGAAAAAAACGAGAGAGAATGAGATGAAGATCTGAAATTGGTAACAGCTTTAGAATGATAAAGAGACGAGATGGCGCAGTGGTTAGAATGCAGCATTGCGGGCTAATTCTGCTGACTGTCGACTGCCTGCAGTTCGATCCTCACCAGCTCAAGGTTGACTCAGCCTTCCATCCTTCCGAAGTCGGTAAAATGAGGATTGTTGGGGGGGCAATGTGCAGACTCTGTAAACTGCTTAGAGAGGGCTGTAAAGCACTGTGAAGTGGTATATAAGTCTAAGGGCTATTGCTCTTCCTTTTCCCCTCCTTCCTTCCCTCCCTCTGTGCGCAGTGGTTAGAATGCACTATTGCAGCTAATTCCACCAGGAGTTCGATCCTGACCATCTCAAGGTTGACTCAGCCTTCCATCCTTCTGAGGTTGGTAAAATGTGGACCCAGATTGTCAGGGACAATATGCTGACTCTGTAAACTGCTTAGAGAGGGCTGTAAAGCACTATGAAGCGGTAGATAAGTCTAAGTGCTATTGCTATAGCTAAGTGCTATAATCAGGGCCTATTGATCAGGTTTCCTTCCTCTCCCCTTCTTCTTAACCCATGTCATGTCTCTCCAACATTCTCTTAAGGTATCTGCCAGGTGCAAAAGATGAAACACTGCAAATAATTAAAGGATCTCATCAAAGTAGCTCTCCTGAAGACAGGTGCACCTGTCAATAATGCTCCCACCATATTTCCTAATCAAAAGGCCAGGAACAGTGGGAGCTAAAATATTCTTGTTCCATACAATCCAGGTCTTCAATTATTCATCTACGAAGAAGGTATATGGTGTACCTAACGTATGTAATATATACATAGACATAGGCACTTGTGTGGCACACTATATGTGTATATAGACACATAAATGTGTACAGGTAATCCTTGACCTACAGCCATTCATTTAGCAATCCTTCAAAGTTACAACAGCATTATAAAAGTGACTTATCATGGGTCTTCACTTTTATGACCATGGCAGCATCCCCAGGGTCACGTGATCAAAATTCGGACACTGGGTAGTAGGCCTGTATTTATGAAGGTTGCTGTGTCCTGGGGTCATGTGATTATCATCTGTGACCTTCCCGACTAGCTTCTGACAAGCAAAATCAATGGTGGAAGCCAGGTTTGTTTAAGAATCAAACGATTCCCTGAACAATGCAGTGATTACCTTAACAACTCTAGCAAAAACTGTTGTAAAATGGGGCCTAATTCAGTCAACACTGCCTTGCTTAGCAGTGGAAACCCTGGTCTCCCGTCTCCCTATACAAGGGAATGACGCTTGTTAAGATCAAAACTCATACTTATTCCTGACGCAGGAGATTCAAGTATTCCTATTTAAATTTAAGTAGGCAAAAGGAACTCTAATTAGCCATATTAACCTTTCTCCTCTTGCAGATTGAATGCTCCAATTTACTGATGTTCTCCTTTTGCATTAGTTCTCCTATTTTATCTATTTGATAAAATGACAGGACTATTGGTTTTTTTTTCTTGTTTGGTTTAAGGCAGAGGTCCCCAACCTTTTGGGCACCAGGGACCGATTCCATGCAGAGAGATTTTTCCACGGACTGGAGGGTACATGGTTTTGTGTGTTGCCTGCATCCCGCAGATGGGGCTTTGCTTGTTTGTGTGGCCCAGTTGCTGGTATGCCACGGCCCGGTACTGGTCTACAGACTGGGGGGTTGGGGACCCCTGGTTTAAGGCACAGGTAGTCCTCAACTTATATCTATTTGTTTAGTGACCATCTGAAGTTACAACAGTGCTGGTCCTCACACTTAAAACTGTCTCCATGCCCTCATTGTTACACGACTAAAATTCAAGTGCTTGGCAAACTGGAATGCATTTATGACAGTTGTGGTGTCCTGGGGTCATTGAAACATGACAGCAGTGTTCTAGTATTTGGGGGGGGCTGCCATAAAGAAGAGGGGAGCAAACTATTTGCCAAAGCACCAGAAGGCAAGACAAGAAGCAATGGATGGAAACTAATCAAGGAGAGAAGCAACCTAGAACTAAGAATAAGTTTTCTGATATTATAACAATTAATCAGTGGAACAATTTGCCTCCAGAACTTATGAGTGTTCCAACACTGGAGGTTTTTAAGAAGAGACTAGACAGCCACTTGTCTGAAATGGTATATGGTTTCCTGCTTGAGCAGGGGGTTGGACTAGATGACCTCCAAGGTCCCTTCCAACTCTGTTATTCTACAGTATGCTTTATAGGTTCTATATCAATTTTCAGTCTTTAGTTTGCAAGCATTTGTTGATTCGCAAATCATAGAATCATGGTGTGTATTTCAGCAATTTCCATATCTGTTATTATCTATATCTCTTGATGTCTATCTTAAATCATTTTGCTTTTGAAATTGTTTAAGACATGGGATTTTGGTTATTTGGGATGGATTTTGCAGTTTCAGGAAAAAAAATTCAAGTAGTAATAGTAGTAAAAGGGGGTTCCAGAATCTTCTACTCACCTTATAGTTTGATGCTGCAAAGTGTCTGGATCAGTGGCATTAACTGTTAAGACAATACTTCCAACAGGGATGTTCTCTTGTTTGGTGACAACCATTGGGTTAGGGTGGAAAATGGGCCCCTCATTCACATCTAGAACTGTGATCTGAACAGTTGCTGTGGAGCTGGTGTCATATAGGACATCTGGAACCAAGAGATCTTCATTTTCTACTTTGATCAGCAGCGTGTGGAAGGCTGAGATCTCATAATCCAAAGGCTGAAAGACAAGAACATATAGCATTGTCCACATCCGGTATATTAAAAGCTTTTATCATAAGATAGTCTTACTTAATGGGTCTTGTGGCAATCTAGATACTGTAGTATAAGCTTTTATGGACCCTAATCCACTTCATCAGTTACATGGAGTGAAACCACAAAGAAAGAGACATTTAGGCGCTGGTAATCCTAAAGTGCTGAAAACAGTGACTTATAAGCATCACATTTGTGATGGTCATACTTAACACATCTAAGAGAACATTGCTTGGAGAAGTCTGGCCCAGAAGAGTGAAGGACAACATATGAAATTAGGTTCACAGTTTCATTACTAAAAGTTGGTGCCTTGCTCCCTTACCTTGACAACTGACAACATCCCTTCATTGTTTTCTGCATTTGTGTGGATTTTGAAGCTCTGGGCTGGATTGCCGTTGATGATGGTGTAAACCGCCTTCCATGCAGCTGTGGCTGGATCATCTCGGTCTTCAACAGTTAGATTCACAATCACACCCGTGCTGCCTTCTTTGACGGTGGCTTGGAACTCAAAATTAAGAAAGAAAGAATGTTAGTACCATTAAACAAATCATCACCACCATTAAAATAAATCTGTATAAGGTGTTAAGAGTCATGGTGGCACAATGGTTAGAATGCAGTATTGCAGGCTAATTCTGCTGACTGTCAGCAGTTCTATTCTGACCGGCTCAAAGTTTACTTAGTCTTCCATCCTTCCAAGGTTGGTAAAATGAGGACCCAGATTGTTGGGGGCAAGATGCTGACTCCGTAAACCGCTTAGAGAGGGTTGTAAAGTGAAGTGTATATAAGTCTAAGTGCAATTGCTATTGCCATTGATTATTCAAAGCACCCCAAAAGTAGGATATGATGACCTTCCAGAGAAAAGCTGAAATTCTACAGCTAACAAAGAGCACATCCCTACTTTTCAAAGATTACTGAGAAAGAAAAGCGTGAAACTTGCTTTGAAAACTCCAGCAAGCAATCTGTTTCTCTTCTATAAATATAGAAATTCAGTATGAAGAATATAAAGCTACAATGCTTGAGAATGCAATTGCCAGGAATAAAAATATATTCAATGCATTTAAAATAGGGTGTTTTAAAGGTAATCTGCATTAAACTGTTCTTTTGTGGGTTTGTGTGTATTATAATGTGTCTTTTGTTCTTTTTGACCCCTGTGGATGAGGGGTCTTCTGTAACGAAATGAAGAGAAATTATCTCAGTGTTGATTTCCCATAACATCATCTCCATTTTCTATTTCTCTTTCTATTGAAAATACTCCTTCAGGTTACACTAAAAGGTTATGGGAAAAGATAATACTGGAATTACTAAAGGCAATGTTTTTCAACCTTGGCAACTTTAAGAGGTGTGGACTTTATTTCCCAGAATTCCCCAGCTAGCTTGTTTGCTAGACCAGTGTTTCTCAACCTTGACAATTTTAAGGCATGTGGACTTCAACTCCCAGAATTCCACAGCCAGCAATGCTGGCTGTGGGATTCTGGGAGTTGAAGTCCACATGCCTTAAAATTGTCAAGGTTGAGAAACACTGTGCTAGACAATTCTGGGAGCTGAAGTCTACACATCTAAAGTCATCAAGGCTGAGAAACTCTGATTTAAGGGATAGCTAGTACGGGTGAATGGATTAGCCAAGATTCAATCTGAATTCAGGTTCTGAAGGTGACAACATCTAAATCTGAGATTTAAGGAAAGACTTGACCATAGGCCATGCAAGGGAAAAGAATCCGAGTAACTACAACTATTTCACTTTCTAGTTGAATGGGAGGAAAACAACAGGAATGGTCTACCCTTTAGAACAGTGGTTCTCAACCTTTCTAATGCCGCGACCCCATAATACAGTTCCCCATGTTGTGGTGACCCCCAACCACTTATACATCACCGGGTGCCAGGGGCGTGGCCAAAGAAAAGGGGGAAAAAATGGCGGACTGCCTTGTTTGGCGACCCCCGTGAAATGGTTGTTCGACCCCAAATGGGGTCCCGACCCACAGGTTGAGAACCACTGCTTTAGAAGATATTAAAACCTGCACAGTTCCATCCAGGTGAGTGAAGGGGTTTCACAGCAATATATTTTTTCCAATATCTCTCCTCCACCTGCTTACAGGCGGAGAAAGCAGAAATGAGAAAAGGATAGCACAACAGAACCAAATTGTCAAGAAAAAAAAATCTATAATGAAACAGTGCTACACTAATGTAAAAAGAGCTTAAAAATAACCTGAATTGCTGGATCTTGTTCCTGTTTTTAATTGCATTTTGTGATTTGAAATTTTGTGGCAATCTCCTTGGGGGTTTTCATTTGCTAATAGTATAAATAAAGTATAAAGTAACATCATCACCCTCTGATCAGGAGTGAGTTTTCAGGATTTTTATTATCAGTTGGTATCAAGTCCCTTTTCCTTGGAAATATAGTTTAACAACTATGCTCCACCATTAGAATTAAAGATTTTTTTTGGAGCAAGGAATATCTGGAATATCCAAAGAAGGAAAAGCTCCTGATTCAGATTACCACCTAGCTATTAAGGCTGGGGCATGCTTTGAAAATGATTTTAAAAAAGCATTTGGAATGCATAAGAGAGTGAGCAAAACATCTCTTTAAAGCAGTGGTTCTCAACCTTTTTAATGCCGTGACCCCCAACCGGTCATAAGTCGAGGACTACTCAACCGGTCGTAAGTCGAGGACTACTCAACTAGTGCAGCACCATTTGCAGAATGGGACTTTTGGCGGGCTCAGCAGGGCAGAGACAGCCTGGACAATTCCTATTGGCTTTTGAAAGCCAATAGAATTAGACTCTATTCAAGAGAGTCTATTCTATTGGCTTTCAAACGCCAATAGAATAAAAGGGAGTAGCACAGCTAAGGAAAAGGGGGAAAAAATGGCGGACTGCGTTGTTTGGCGACCCCTGTGAAATGGTCGTTCGACCCCAAATGGGGTCCCGACCCACAGGTTGAGAACCACTGCTTTAAAGCAGCCGTGTCTTTTCCCAGGCTTTTAAACAAGCTTGAAAAAAAAGATGTGGTTGCTTTAAAAAGCCAAGTCATTAAAGTTATCATGTCTCTCTGTGTTATTGCAGCTGAGTCTGTTTACATAGATTGGATCTCATGGACTCCCTGCCTCAAAATGCCACGCAAACCTCAGCACAGAACAGGTGCTTTCTAGTACCCAAGTTGCAAAAAGTGGCTAGGCTGAATTGAGTCAACTCTCCAGTGACATTAGAGATGATTAGATTATGCATGAATTGATTGTATTAATCTTTAATATCTACGCATCCCAAAGCACCACAAACTCTGGAGAGGATAAAATAGATGAGGCCAGATACGTATTTAACCCCTTGCTATCAAGATCTATCAAAAACCGGTCATTCAGCAACAGAACATCCCAGGTCCAAACCCTCAGAAGATTTTTAACTGGGTCACTGAATGTGTACTTGCTCACTTGTCAACGGAGAAGCTCTTTCTGTCAAGATGTGCCACTCAAATAATAGAACGATTCATTTCATACCAAGCAACTAGCAGTTCTGAGCAACAATTTTACACCTGAGTCAAATGCACAAAGACAGCTAAAAATGAATGATTGCTCATTTGAATCTGCATTTTGAGAACAGGTGCCTGAGTTAGGATACACACATATCAAAATGGAAACAGAGATTAATTGTCCCTTCATGTTCATCAAACCTTCATCTATGCACGCATTAAGCCTCAGTTTACATATTCGGCTTTTCACTCCAGGAAAAGCTCTCTAATGGTGTGACACATCACTTTGGGTCCATTCCCTAGACCAGGGGTAGGCAACCTTGGCTCTTTTATGACTTGTGGACCAACTCCCAGAATTCCTGAGCCAGCGTGGCTCAGCTTGGAAACCTCTCCCTTTCCCCTCAGCATGGCTGCCTCAGGAATTCTGGGAGTTGAAGTCCACCGGTCATAAAAGAGCCAAGGTTGCCTACCTCTGCCCTTGACAAAGGGAATTCCTCTGAGTGCATCTCAGAGAAGAAAAGTGGGCTTGCATCAGTTTAAAAAAGTTGTTTTGATTGTTTCTGAGCAGAAATAGACAATGAGAAGTTGAGGCAATGTTGCTCAAGGATCAACTGAACATCTCACAGCAAATTTGAATCTAGAATATATTTTTAAGGACAACTGCAACGAAGCTCAACTGCAACTGGACACCATTCCAAGTCTTCTTCTGTTGATTTTTCTCTTCCTACGCTTGTTGTTGAGTGGCTAAGTCATGTCTGACTTTTTGCAACCCCATGGACCACAGCAGACTAGCCCCCCCCCGTCCTCCACTATGTCCCGGAGTTCGCTCAAATTCATGTTCATTGCATCGATAATGCTATCTAACTATCTCATCCTCTGCCATCCCCTTCTCCTTTTGTCTTCAATTGTTCCAACATCAGGCCTTTTCCAACAAGTTCTCTCTTCTCTTTGGTGGCTAAAATATTTGAGCTTCAGCTTCAATCCATTCTTCCAAAGAACTATAAATCCTACACTTGGCTTGAGGGACTATTCAAGTTACTTCAATGGCATGAGCAAAGAAACAAAAGTGTATTTCACCATAATTACATCCTTCCCAGGGCTTTATGTAGCTCTCTAACCCAAACAATACCTCAACCAGTCCAATATACTTTATACTAACCAAAAATAGCCGTTTCAGATTAGACACTTCTGCCTTTGAGGCGTGAGATTTATAGAAACAGTTCTACCCCTTCTTTTGGGAAGGAATTACTTTTTGCTGTAAACTTCGTTGAAGATGCAGCTAAAAGACAATAGTCCCTAAGAGCGAGAAAAGGAGCACAAGAAGAAACACGGTTTGGAATAAGGAGAGCCAAAGCATTCACACATTAAGGATTCCACATCCAGCTGAATATGCTGGTTGAACCGCCAAATTAAAATGCCTCGTCACTTCGCATAAATCTGAAAATCTTTTGCTTTTGTTCTCTCAGCTGAAAGATTTGGTGTGTCCTGTCACAGTATGTGTTTCCTCTCAGGATGCTCATGGATGATAAGACCTGGCAGTATAAATAAGAATAAATTCAGCTCCTAAGAGGAAGCATTCAAAATGCCAAGAAATGTTACTGTATTCCGTCCATTTTTTGGTTACGGCATGCTCTCTCTCTCTCTCGATCTCTCTCTCTCTCTCTCTCTCTCTCAATCTCTCTCCCTCTCTTCCTCTCTCCCCCCTCCCCCTCTCCCTCTCCCCCTCCCTCCCTCCCTCCCTCCCTCCCTCCCTCCCTCTCGCTGTCTTACTCTCTCTCTTTCAAGAAACCCTGGTTTGAAACCAGATCATGGAAGGAATGATTCGGGAATAAAGTCAGATCATGCCACTTTGGGTATTACCAAGTGGATTAGCTAATTGGATTCAGGGAAAAAATATTAAATTAAATTAATTAAATTACCATTGTTTAATACATTATCCTCCCCAAATGCCTCTCCTATCTATTTTTGAAAGCAAAGTGGCAACTGGGATAATTTTTGCCATATCCTATCAGTCACTTCAGTTCCACCAAAGGAATTACGAGAGTGTACCTATGCTATATTTTGTATCTATTCTATGTTTTTGCACACTCCTTGATTTCGCCTAAACAATTACCTGAGTTTTAGTCAAAGAGCAGCAGTAAATAGGTTGGCGATGTGATCACTTTTTTTTTTTTTGCTGTGTTTTAAACAACCTGCATAAATAAACTGAATTTGAACAATATACACTGGTTAAATCACAATGCAAAAAAAACAGCAGCAAGCAAATGTTTAATGCAGGTGACAAGTTGGGTGTCACAGTGTCATGAATGCAAGCACTGCCCCTTTGCAAGCACTATTGTGAGTCACTTTTTCACTGGTGGCCTTCCTCCACCTTGTCTCTCATGGTTGCCCATGACTATTGCGCAATCACAACGAGTTTTTCGTTTGCACCGTAAGAAATAACTCTCATCTATATTTACCTTAACCCAGTGATATTGAAAGCCTTAGAAATGAGAGTCAGAAGGGAAAAGGAAAAAGAAGAAGAAAAATAAAAAATAAAAAAGAATGAAAAAAGGGTACAGGTAGCTCAAAATTTCTGTTACTGAGACAGTTAAGTGCAGTTGTTAAGTTAATAAAACGATTGTTAAGTGAAAATGGCTTCCCCTATTGACTTTGCTTGTTGAAGGTCACAAAACGGGATCACGTGACCCTGGGAGACTGCAACTGTCATAAATACGAGCCAGTTGCCAAGTGGCTGAATTTGATCACATAACAATGGAGATGCTCAATGGACGTAAGTGTGAAAAACGGCCCTAGGCCACTTTTTTCAATGCCACTGTAATGTCAAACAGTCACTAAATGAACCATTGTATGTCGAGGATTTAGTGAGCACGCTTTAGTTCATCCAGAACCCAACTGAACCTACAAAAAGACAGAGTTGCTGTAAGTAAAGGGTGCGCATGCATTTTGTGGAGAAAGCTTTACTTTTAAGGTCAAATCGCCTTTACGTTCCCTCATTGTTTTGTTTCACGGAAGAAAATCCCAGCTTTTCTTCCCCATTTATAAAGAAATCTGTGGATTTCATAAATTCGTACAAAATCCCTTCCTCTATCTGCTCTATGCATAATCCCTCATTGGCCTTTCGATTCTGCCCATTGATCTCTGGGAAGGTTTGCATAAATTCACTAGCCAAAGATGGGTTTGTCTAATCTGTATCTTCTTAGTGGTCCCCTGGCAAACTGCTGGAGCTGAGCTGCGTTGTTTTGTTTCCACAAATCATGGCTATTTGAAAACCCTTGATCCTCCCTCTGCCTCAGAGGTTTTGGAAAGGCTGAGTGATTTTTGTCACGCATGGAAATGGGAGAGAGGAAGGAGAAACCAAGACAAAAAGCTATAATGCCTTTTCCCCCTCCCCCCCCCAGAGGTAACATTGCTAAATCTATTCTCTCTGCTATAAATACACTGGTGATTTACTGCTAATGGAACTGGGTAAAAAAAACAAGTGTTCTCCCTCATCTCTCTTCCCACATTTTCCTTTCAAATGCTCACCTTTATTTGCCGAAGCCAACATTTACCATGTTTTTTTAAGCTTTTGAGCTCTTGCGTGGTTTGATATACAGGCTTATATACATAAGGGCAGAGGAAAACATGCTACTTTTCTTTAAGGAAATATTAAAGGTGAACCATGCTGTGTGGCAATTGCAGTCCCCGAAAACAAACATCTTCAGGGAAGTAGGGTTAGTCATCACTTTTCAAAATTAAGGCAATGGGCACAGAATTAGCAGTCCATAAGCTCACTCTTCCCAGTTGATAATGTAACTGAATGTCCTTGAGATGTCTCCTGTTATGGTCAACTCTGATATCTCTGGGAAATGTTCCCGGTGTTCCAATATTTGAGGGGCTGCCAAAAATAAGAGAGGGTCAACCTATTCTCCAAAGCTCCTGAAGGCAGGACAAGAAGCAATGGATGGAAACTAATCAAGGAGAGAAGCAACCTACAACTAAGGAGAAACTTCCTGACAGTGAGAACAATCAAACACTGGAAGGACTTGCCTCCAGATGTTATGGGGGTTCCATCACTATAAGATTTTAAGAAGAGATTGGACGGCCATTTGTCTGAAATTGTCTAGGGCAGTGGTTCTCAACCTGTGGGTCGGGACCCCATTTGGGGTCGAACGACCATTTCACGGGGGTCGCCAAACAACGCAGTCCGCTATTTTTTCCCCCTTTTCCTTAGCTGTGCTACTCCCTTTTATTCTATTGGCTTTTGAAAGCCAATAGAATCGACTCTCTTGAATAGAATCTAATTCTATTGGCTTTCAAAAGCCAATAGGAATTGTCCAGGCTGTCTCTGCCCTGCTGAGCCCGCCAAAAGTCCCATTCTGCAAATGGTGCTGCACAAGTTGAGTAGTCCTCGACTTACGACCGGTTGAGTAGTCCTCGACTTACGACCGGTTGGGGGGGGGTCGCGACATTAAAAAGGTTGAGAACCACTGGTCTAGGGTTTCCTGCTTGGACTAGATGACCTACCAGTTCCCTTCCAACTCAGTTATTCTGTTAAATTCAGAAGCAACATAATACGGGCAACGCCGTCCGCTGTTTGCATCCAGCATCTGTTTGAATCCATCTTTGTAAGGATGAAAAAGTCTATGACTCTCATACTGTTGTTTGCTAAACCGAAACACAGAACGTAAAGCACATGATTCTTGCAAAAAAAAAAAAAAACTCTTGCTGATAGGAAACAAGGACATCTTCCCAATGATCCCACTCTTAGCTGACATCCACATTGCTGGCTGATGAAAGGATAATTTCCTGTCATTGCTTGTTATCGCTTCGGCGTCCCATCTTGAAGGATTCATAGTGTTTCCTTGATGCGAACTTCACGATGCTGTCACTCCTGTCGTCCTGGCTCACCTCAGTTGCTGAAGTTTTTCTCTTTCGGAGTCCCTACTTGCTATCAAAGGCTGTTTCCCTCTTGTTTGATTTTTGCTATTAATGATCAGCCTACCATTATATTCAACGTGGGGAAGGATACTGGAAACAGCTGTTCTTTCGTAGCATGGGGAAGCGTCTAGCACTTTATGGTGGGATTCATTGGAATGACATGAGAATTTCTTTGTAGGCCATTTCCCCAAAGGATGCATTCAGCTCAAATGCCCTTGAAGAAGGTCCCTAGCTAGAAGACGACCAGCCTGAAGCAGAATTGTTTGGACTGTCAAGACAAAAAGGACACGGGCTCTAAGGCCGATGTACGATGGCTCACACAAGGCTCCTCTCTCATTTAGATCCTGTTATGAATTCAGTAGTGTAGTAATTTATCAGTCATCTGCAGAAAATAGGATGGTTTTTTTGGGGGGAAGGGAAGAGGAAAGAGGGGTGTCTGGAATTAAGATTATTAACAGAATAATGGAATACCAGAGTTGGAAAGGACCTTGCAGGTCTTGCAAGAGACCCTATACCATTTCTGATAATTAGTTGTCCGATCTCTTCTTGAAAATCTCCAGAGATGGAGCACCCACAACCTCTGGAGACAAATTGTTCCACTGATTAATTGTTCTCACTGTTAGGAAGTTTCTCCTTAATTCCAGGTTGCTTCTTTCCTTGATTAGCTTCCATCCGTTGCTTCGTGTTCTGCTTTCAGGTGCTTTGGAGAATAGATTGACTCCCTCTTCATTGGGGCACCCCTCAAATATTGGAACACTGCTATTATGTCACCCCCTACTCCTCCTTTTGATTGATACAACTGAGAAATAACTGCTTGTAGTTGTACACATTTCTTGAGAGTTCTTTGATCAAACATATTTTGCGGAGGTGGGGGGGGGAAATGCTCAGCCTACACATCATTGACAACAATTACTTCATCTTGCCATCTTCAACTTTTGAAGACAATAGTAAATCAGGGCTCAACTCCTTCATAGGGAATTTAATGAGCTGCTTCTGTTACTCTAAATTTTCATCAGAACAAGATTGACGAATCCCAGTGAAATTAATGCAAAAAGAAAGAAACAAACTAGACATCCTGCCACAAAAATGCATAGGTTGGCGAAGCAATTTCTTTTTCAACCCACCCAGAAAGTAATTTCAATTTCCAAATTGATTTGTTCCAGTAAATTTGTCATCAGCGAGGCTGGATCTAGGTACTTTCCATGAAGTACATAATGCAGTCACCAAACACATTGACGCAAATTGGATTATAGTAGAGCCCAGTCTTGTTTTTTTTCTTTCTAACATATCCATGCCCACATCATCCACAGGAATCAAGTTCAGCTTAAAGGAAATGCTTTGTTTTATGGATTTTTCATCACCAATAAAACTTTGCCTTGTAATCTCAACAAATTTCAACTGGCAAATCTCTCTCTCTCTCTCTCTCTCTCTCTCTCTCTCTCTCTCTCTCTCTCTCTCTCTCTCTCTCTCTCTCTCTCTCTTTCTCTTTCTCTTTCTCTCTCGTTTCAGGTGAGGAAAATTTCTTCAGTTGGTCAGTTCAATTTATTACAAGGTGCTCTCTGATAAATTACAAATTCAATCAACCCCCATCAGAAACCCTCTCCTCCCATATGAACAGCTTGGTATTCAAAAGAGAATATTTTCAAGTAGGTCATGAAGGCTATTCTGTTCTTTCCCTTTCTCCATTGATGTTTTTACCATCAACATTCATCATCCCCATCTTTTATCTTTTCCTGGTTGGGAAAAGGTAACTTTTAACGTGATCTCTTTCAAAACATGAACATTTTTGTTCAGTTAAAAAAGCAGAACATTTGGAGGTCTTCCACCAAACCCACCAAACCAAGCGAAGTTCCGATTAGAGGGGAAAAAATTAACCAATGGTAATGATCTCAGTGACCTTGATAGTTGATTGAGAACAGAAATTTCCTAGGACATTTGCAGTCTTCAAGATGCAGGAGTTGTAAATTTTTAAGAAATGGTTTCAATTTAGAGATAACGTTTGCCGCAATTTCATAACGTTTCTGGGGTTAGGGTTCATCACCCAAGCAGTGTGTCCATTACCAAATGGAAGGAAGGGAAGGGGAAACTCTTTCTTTGCAGCACTTCAAAAACAGCAAGGAAAAGAGAACAAGGAAATGATGATTAAAAGCTGCAGCTATGAAATGTTTATGCTGTAAAGGCACTGGACCTTGGTTTCAGAAAACGACACGAATCCCAGCCACCTGTCAGCTACAAAAGACCAGGTCCACCCATGAAGGTCTAATTAAATTGATTTATTGCTACTCATGCCCAACTAAAAACCAGCACCTGCTTGGAATTAGGTAAGGCTCAATGGAATTCAAGGGCAGTTCTGCTTGTGGCTATGTAGGGATTCTAGGCTCCTCCCTCTTTTAACTCCATCCCAGATTCTGCCCTACATTACCAAGCACAGCTAAAGATGGATCTCATGCTTTCATTCCTCTGGTTTAGCTTTAAATGGACTATCTTTTCTACCTGTGTATTAGGTGAATAGGCAACCTGCTTCCAGACAACCTGGGGATTTGTGGATCATCTAACTTTTATAACTGTGTTGTAATGGTCCTCTGGTACTTTGGCCTTTTCCTAACATCTTGATTAATACCAGTGTAGGTTCTCTGAACCCAGTCATGTCCCCAAGTCTTCCAAGTACTGTTCATGCTAGGGATAATTAGCCTCTTGATTATTCCAAGTAACCGGATGGGTCAAAGGTTAGTCAGCGTCACGAAGCGTGTTTAATTCAATCAATTTAGCTAGTGATGCAGTTCAAGAAATGTATTCTCATAACATCATCAAATTGAGGTGATCTGCTTGGAATTCTGGAGCACTGGCAGTTGAACATTTTTTTTTTGCTTAATTTCTCATTTACTATTCAGAGAGAGCAGTCTGCTTAATTACTTGCAATACTTTCACTCAAGAGCTCAAGGACTTGGTTGGGAGGTGTTGGGGAAGAAGGAAACAGGAGTCAGCGCTGGAAGGCAGAAATAAAAATACAATCCAGCAAATCCTTTTCCGTGACAAAGTGATCCTGGCTTGTGAGAAAAAGATCTTAGAAAGAACTCATTTCAGAAACTGGACACACAGGATGACACCGACGCACACCGACACACAATGATGGTTGAACAAGGTTTTATTTTGCAGAATCAAAGCTTCTACCCACCTCTTCTTTCTCCAGTGGCCTTTTGTCCTGCCTACCTGATACGGAATGAGTTGAAGATGAAAGGAAAAATAAATAAGAGCATTCCATTTTCAAAATGCCCTCCTAATTTCTCCTGCCCACTCTCCCAACAGTTTCAATCATGTTTGAAAAAAATATTGGTGACTTTTTAAAACCAAGGGTCTAGTGGTCTAAAAAAAAAAGCCCAGAACTCTAATATCCTGTTTACGTAAAGAAAAAAACCAAATATGTCTTCCATGATGATCACAATGGAGATGGTCCAATTCCATTTATGCATAATATCCTGTTTACGTAAAGAAAAAAGCCAAATATGTCTTCCACGATGATCACAATAGAGATGGTCCAATTCCATTTATGCATAATATCCTGTTTACGTAAAGAAAAAAACCAAATATGTCTTCCACGATGATCACAATAGAGATGGTCCAATTCCATTTATGCACACAACTCAGGTGGTGACACGGAGATTCCAGGTTGGGCCTCCAAAATGATCTTTTATGAGGGGACAAGGGAGTCATTTAGCTAGGAATCTTTCAACCTTTGCAATTGTAGATAATTTCTCACTATCCATATTCTTATCTATGGTCCAATATTTGAGGGGCTGCCACAAAGAAGAGGGGGTCCACCCATTCTCCAAAGCACCTGAGGGCAGGACAAGAAGCAACGGATGGAAACTAATCAAGGAGAGAAGCAACCTGGAACTAAGGAGAAATTTCCTGAAAGTTAGAACAGTAAATCAGTGGAAGATCTTCACGGTCCTTCCAACTCCACTATTCTGTTATAACTGAAGCACCACGGTGTGACTTAATGATTATGCACCTCCAGTAGCTCTTGAAATGCAAACTCAATTGAGCTCCTCACCATTTGCCTTGTTTTCTCCACCAGGAAACTATGAACTGCTGTTTTTCATAATAAACTCAAGCCAAACTGTCTGTTATGATTACTTTTTAATGAAATCTATTCCCCATAGATGTCTGACTGATATCAATATTTCTATCTTCCCAGAGTCAAAGCACAGTTGCGTTTTTTTATCAGCCTAGATATTTTAAGTTGCATCCTTCTGCCATTCAATATCTTTTTTGATTACATTTTATTGGTTTCATTGTATCTTATGCTTATATATCCAATGGAGAAAAAGTTTTGTTGACATCTTGGCCATCTTTTGCTGAATATTGTTCAAATTAATATTCTGTAGGGTTACTGTGAGGACTATTCAAGAAATTTCCTGCATTTGCTTTGAGTTGGACTCCAGGTGTTGAAAAGGTGAACAAGCTAGAGTTTCAGAGGGCCTTGGAGAAAGTGGATTATTTGGATTTTAGACCAAGATATAGTATGCTGATTACATCGATGACACCTGTGAAATGGGGCATCTACCCTCACCTTGCCTGATCTCTCAGTGAATTCTGACATCATCACCACCATCATCATCACAGTTGGAAGGGATCTTGAAGGTCTTCTAGTCCAACCTCAAGCAGGAGAACCTATATTATTTCAGACAAATGGTTTTCTTTAAAACCTCCAGTGATAGAGCACTACAATGTCTGAAGGCAACCTGTTCCATTGATTAATTGTTCTCACTGTCAAGAAATTTCTTCTTAATTCCAGGTTGCTTCTCTCCTTGATTAGTTTCCATCAGATGCTTTGGAGAATAGGTTGACTCCCTCTTCTTTGTGGCAGCCCCTCAAATATTGGAGCACTGCTAGGATATCATCCTCAATCCTTTTCATCAGACTAGACATACCCAATTCCTGCAATCGTTCTTTATAGGTTTTAGCCTCCATCCCCCTAATCGTCTTAATTGCTCTTCTTTGAACTCTTTCCAGAGTCTCAACATCTTTTTCGTATTGTGGTGACCAAAACTGGATGCAGACTGGTTCAGCAGATCAGGAGTGAGAGACACAGTGTTGTGTTAGTCCTTCTTTCGGAGTTAGTTCTGGTCAATGCTGGAAGGAGGAAGATCTCCAGCCCTAAGCACCTGCTTTGTGGTATTCCACAGATTCTGCTAATGTAGCTTCACAATAAAGTAGAATTTATTTGATCTACCTACTAAGCCTTGAAAATCTGAAAATAAAATTCATCCACCATCACCTTGATAACCTGGTAGGAAGGATTCCTTCTCAGCCTCTTGCCCTGCCCATTATCCAGCTGTGGGCTATGTTGTCTCTTATATTACTGTTCCCTAGACAGCATCACTTCATCCTGTCTCCCAAGGTATTTTCCATATACTATTACATTATTCAGACCAGACCAAAACAAATCAGCCAAAAAGCCCAAAGTGGGTTTCATTGTCTGTCCTGTCTCCAGAGTGAACAACCATCTTGTCTTCAATGCCTCTCTTTATGTACTTTTTCCTGAGTTAAAAACAGATGCTATGAAATGGTTTAACCCCCCATTTTCCTAACAAGTTGTTGCATTATTCAGTTTCTGCTCCCCACAAAGCACCTGAGAAAGGCAGGAGTGGGGGAGGGAAAAGGGGTGGATTTAAGCTTCCAACAACAGCAGCAGTAATTTGCAATTATCTCCACACTCACATTCAAAGGCTGCACAGTAGTCAGCAGAAATTAATTCAGCCAGCTGTATTCCGCACACCTGTGTTTTTTCCTCTAACCCCCCCCCCCCAAGGATGAAAGTATTGTTGGAAATGTTTGCCAAGAAGCATAAAACGAGAGGGACATTTTTGTGGGCGTCTAAGGCTAGGTTTATTTGATAGTTACTCTACGATGAAAACTAAAAAGGGCAAACACAGATTTTGTTTAATGGAAATCAGAATTCTGGTTTTGAGCATCATCTACATATTTGGCCGAATGTAAAACATTGTGGGGCAAGCAACTTCAGGGTCCTAGGGGATAAGTGAACCACTGTGAAGCCAGAGTCTTACATTATCATACATTATCTTACTTTATCAGAGGGCTGTGGATTTTTTTTTTTGCATTTTTGAAGCTCCTGAAAATTCTGCACTTCTCACAAACAGCACTTCCCCATGTACAATGTTTAGTTTCCAACATTATACAATATTGTGAATATTAACGATGCAGCTGAACCTGAATTAAGATGGGAAGGGGGGGTCTGTTTCTAAGTTACACATTCTTTTCAGATGTATCTTTCCCCAATATTCTACTTTCTGCCTCATTTGCTGTCACTGGTCTTCATAGTGGATATCTTTTATATTACTACCAGACGTGTCCGTAAAATCAGGATGACAGCCATAACGACATGGTTGAAGGCCTGCCTGGTTTTTTGTGTGTGTTGCATGAGAATTAAAAATGGGCACAGCTTTAATTGTACAATGGTTGCTGCCATCTTGACACTGTTTTTCCCATGTGGACATTCTTGATTCTGGTTGTAAATTTACACACTTGGTAATACCAACGGAGTCTTTGGTCCTCTGTGAGCTTGGCTGTTTTCTTGCAGATGTTTCATTACTCAAACTAGGTAACATCATCAGTGCTAGTCTAGCACTGGTTGTCTGCAAGAAAACAATCAAGAGAGCACCAAAGACCTCACATTATTCCTCCTCCTCCTCCTCCTCCTCCTCCTCCTCCTCCTCCTCCTCCTCCTCCTCCTCCTCCTCCTCCTCCTGGCACTGATGATGTTATGAAACATCTGCCAGAAAACAACCAAGCTCAGAGAGCACCAAGCATCCCTCATTTCACCTGGAGCTACCCATATTCTCCTTTATTGGTACCTTCTACTTCCATATGAAGAAAACTTGGTTTGACAGGAGATGTGTAGCTAGAAAAAAAACACTCATTCTTATGGCCAACATAGACGTTTTTGTAGCTACACATCTCCTGTCAAAGAAAGAACATCAAGCAGACTTTTCTGCGCACATTTCTATTGAAAATACCACTGTCCCTGAACTGTGTGACTTCATGGAACAAATCTAAGCCATTGCTTAGAAATGTTGGGACATATTTAAACCCATCCAAGACTACTTTGGCAGAACCTGTCAATCTATCTTATAATCTCATTCTTACTCACACCTGTCTCTCTTTAATAATTGATATCAGGGAGCAAAATTGAACGATTCTACATGTTTTGTAGTGTTTTAGGTTATAATCATGCCGTAATAGAATTGCATTAAATAAAAGCACAAGGTAATTACACGTATCCCGTGTGTTGGCTTTATTAAAATGAATGAATAGCTGTAAAGCCTTCCCTCACACTTGTCAAAGCACCACCCTAACTGATAAGATGAAATTTGTGTTCATATCCCAATTTAATGTTTCTCCTTTCAGAGGGAAACAAATCCGTATGAATATAGTCTCTCCCATCGATCACTCGGAGGGTATAAAAGAAAGACATAGCACTTCATTCCCTTTAAATTAGTAAACCTGGCCTAATTTAAACCTTTCTTTTCAAACCTGTTCAGCAAAATGCAATGCTCTAAAACCTCCTCTGATCATTTCTCAAAGGATAGAAGATATGTCTGGTAAAGTTGGCTATCCATCTTTGTCAATGGAATGAGCTGGGTCAGACGCTCAAACCAACATCCCCAAAAGCCTGGTGCAATTAACAGCAAACACCGTATATGCTGGCGTACAAGGCGACCCGGCATATAAGATGACCCCCGTCTTTGTCGCCGAGTCGCATTCCTAGAACGTCGTCTTATACGCTGGAAACTACCAGTATTTCCGGTGTATAAGATGACTCGGCGTATAAGACGACCCCCGTCTTTGGCGCCGATTTTAACGCTTGCCGAAGTCGCCTTATACGTCGGCATATACGGTATGTGTACATGGTTGTGTGTGGGAAACCAGGAGAAAAAATAAGGATGCTTTCAGGGGAAAGAGATCAGTGTTTTTCAGCCTTGGTCACTTTAAGATGGGTGGACTTCAACTCCCAGAATTCCCCAGCCAGCCTGCTGGGAGTTGAAGTCCACAACTCTTAAATCAGCCAAGGTTGAAAAACACTAACATAGATGATAACACCAGACAGATAGTGAGATTTGTTATCCTTTCACAGGGCTGGAGAAGACTAGAAGGAGGAGACTGACTCTTTATCAGCAAAATATGTTTTATTTATGAAACATCAACCTGCCCACAAGCGCTTGGTGTGCTTTGCCACACAGAAATGGCAAAATGTCAGATTCAAAATAGGCTGAAAATGCTTTTTTAAAAAAATCACCCCGCCTTTGGGAAAAGCCAGCATTAAGATTCTGACTCATACATCTTCATTCAGAACTATTGGGGGCAAGATCTGTTGCCTTGATGAAGATTGCTCTATTTTATCTTCCATTATGTTGAAGTATGTCCTGCTGGGCTCTGGCGATGTTTCCCGGCCACAAATGTTGCGCAAGAGCACTCCCAGAATATGATGCGGACTTAAAATTACTGTCAAGATTTTCAGCCCTGGGAGATTTGCTTGTTCATTCAACTTCCCTTTCTAAAATGGAAAGATAAATTGAAATTTCCATTCTATGATTCCTGTGATCTTTTCCTTCCAAATTCTCTACAGATTCTCAAGGGAACAACTGTGCGTGTGCTAACCTAAAGACCTTCTAGTGTTGAAGTAAGCTTGTCCCAGATGGCTTAAATATGACTGATAGTTGCAAAATTTTATTTTATCACTTTCTAGTTCCTTTCCCTCATCACATGATTGGTTCATTTCAGTATAGCAGAATAAAAGAATCGGAAGAGACCATGGAGGTCTCTTTTCCAAAGTACCAGAAGGCAAGTCAAGAAACGATGGATGGAAAGTAATCAAGGAGAGAAGCAACCTGGAATTAAGGAGAAACTTCCTAACAGGTGTCAAGCGCCAAGGGGCTTGCCATTCGGTGGGGGGGGGTGAGCAAACCATCCCACCCCCATCAACTCGTTTCGCTGACCGTGCCGGAGCCAGCTTGCCATGACCCCCCAGCCAGCTGGAAACGGAGGGACGAACGGCAGCCTCTCACCCCCTCCCGGATGCCGTAGGAGGCGCTGCGGCTTCTGCCAGGCGCCCCGTCGACCAGCTGGGAGGCGGGGAACGCCCAGCAGCGTCGGGCGGCGTTTGGGCGTCCCCCGCAGCCTCGGTGTTCCTCGCAGCTTCGGAGGGCGGCCCACAGCTTCCCGGTGACCAGACAGGAGCAGCGGAACGGCCGACGGCAATGCTGGGGGGCGTGCAACCTCCCCCCGACGCCGCGGAAGTCACAGACGCTGGCCTGGAACACCTCCTCAGACACCAAAGAGGCCTCAGCGTGGGCATAGAGAGGGAGGAAGCACACATTATCAACGGACTGGCCAGAAAGGACTGGCCAGCGGCTGGACCGATAGACTTACCATTCCAACTGGGGGCAGCAAACATGGGGTGGCAACAACAGGCGGGCGGACGCTGGACCGCAGGGGGTGGGGCTGCACGGGAAAAGGGGTTGGAGCACAAGGGTGGGGGTTATAAGGATAATTAACCGGATGGTGGTTTGTGGGCGGAGGGTGGGGGTGTGGGCGTGGACACACTATAAGGAGCTCTGGGGAGAAGCTATTCCCAGTGCTGACTTTGTCAGTTAGTGAATAAAGAATTGCTAACGTGCACCAAGTTCCTGCGTTCCTGGCCTTCAATCCGGACAATTTAGGACTCTGGTTTGTTAACAGGGAGGACAATTAACCAGTGGAGCAGCTTGCCACCAGATGATGTGGGTGCTCCACAACTGGATGTTTTTAAGAAGAGATTGGACAACCACTTGTCTGAAATAGTAGAGGGTCTCCTGCTTGAGCAGGAGGTTGGACTAGAAGACCTCCAAGGTCCCTTCCAGCTCTATTCTGATTGTTTGATTGATTGAGATTTTCTAATTCAACTCCCTGTTCAGGCAGGAAACCCTTTAGCATTTCAGACAAATGGTTGTCCAATCTTTTCTTAAAAGCATCCAGTGTTGGAGCACCCACAACTTCTGGAGGCAAGTCGCTCCATTGGTATTTTAATCCACTAGTACTTTAATCACGGCCTCTGAGGAAATTCAACTCTCAACTGAATTTATTGACATATTCCAGTTGTATGGGATGCAGTTGTGTCCACTATTTTGGGTTGGCTAGCTAGTTGCATCAGATTCTGGGTTTCCTTTAGCCTGCTGGCCATGCTCACAATGTTTTTGATTTCCTCTCCTTTTTCTTGATCAAGTGGGGCTTGGTGTAATCCTTGGTCTCATCACTGCATATCAGTTGTACTCAAAAAAGGGGAAGTTAAACCACAGGAGGGAACATTAGAATTTTGTGCTGTCCCTTGAAGGCCAAGAGCAGGGCTAGTGTCTGGAACTTCAAAGGTGAATGCACACAAATTGAATGATCCTTGTGGGGCTTTATTTTCAGTGGCGAGGTAGGTTGGGGGGGGAGACTCTTTAGACTTTAAGCCTGGGTGGCTTTCTTCTTCCTCTGTTATGCAGCTCTACAGCAAGAAGCATATGTGATTTGAATAAGGACCACTGAAGTAAGTAATATGTAATACACAAGCTACCCACCACCTACACATATGGTGATTAGAAGAAGAGCAGAAAGAGCTGAGGGGCAGAGTTAAATGAGTCATCCACCTAGAGTCGTTACATTGCCACAAACTAAGTCCAACCCCTCTTTATCTGGCACCAATTTAGTGTTGAACTTTAGCTGACCATTTAGCTGTGTGTGGGCTTGAGCAATAAATCTTCTGAACTGCAACTTAATGTATGGTCTTGAGTTTTTGCCCAACACACACACACACACACACACACACACACACACACACACACACACACACGATCATGATCTTTTCTTAATGTTATATCTGTGGACTTGAGATTGGCCACAAGGGTTCCAAAACAGCATATTTCCTAATTATTTTGGGATATTGCTTGTTAACTGCGTAGGAACCTTTGGACTGACTGGTTTTACAGCACTGGGTGAGTTTCCTTCAATTCTTAGAGACATCAGTTTTCACTTCTTGGTATGAGTAGAAACAACCAGGGAGAAAATGTTCCACAATTGTCCTTATCCTTTTAGTGCCTCCATCAAGCCATTTCTTTAAATCAACTTGCAATTGATAAATTGCCTTGTTTGCTGAATGGATTTCTGCTCAGTCATGCCTGGTCTAATCATCCTGCTGAGATAGATCGTTTTAATTTTTTTTTTTTTTTTTTTAATATATGGGCATCAATGGGTTGTCTGAAAGTTTTCATTCTAAGACCCAAGTGGGAGCTGGTAATGTCTTGCATTTGTTTGCTTGCAGAAAACAAGGGGCTTCAGCTGTGTTAAAGGGCATGCCAGCTGACAAGTGGCTGAAGGCCAGAGATGCATATGAATTTGATCAACTCTTTGGCATTCTTCCCACTTAATTTCGATCAATTTGTGAGCCATGGTGGAGCAACCGAGTCTCTGTGAATAACATGGAAGGATTCCTCCATTTATTAAAGCTGACGGATGGCGGGGTGGGATCTGCAGCTTCAAAGAGGAAAAATCTGAGAGGAGAGAGGGCTTTACGTTCAAGCCTATTGCCTCTGGTTGCAGATGAGGCTAGGCTGAAAGGAGCACCTCCGCAGAAAGGGAAGTATTGATGTGAGAAAGTTTGGCGCAGAAAAGCAATCTAGTTATTCCAGGGAGCAAATTTAGGGTGATAACCCCAGACATCAATAAGGAAAGGAAAGAAAAGATCAAAGGTACCTCCGAGTCAAGCAAGGCGGATAGCTGCTATTTATCTTTGGCAAGTCCAGTGGCAGGTAATGGAAAGAGAGAACAATAGGCATAAAAGGGACTCAAAAGTCAGCTGCGGGCAACATCAATAGCCTGACCGACTCACCCATTTCAGAAGAGCTCTGAAAAAAGAAAAAGTTTACAACGCTGGGAAAAAATCTAGAGAAACTCCTAGACGTTAGATTTATGTGCAAACATACATTAGGTTCTATTTAGAATTATGGATTTGGGTATGTATGAGAGAGAACAAGTTTAGAACATCATCAGAGTTGGAAGGGACCTTGGAGGTCTTCTAGTCCAACCCCCTGCTCTAGCAGGAGACACTATACCATTTCAGACAAGTGGCTGTCCAGTCTCTTCTTAAAAGCTTCCAGTGATGGAACACCTACAACCTCTGGAGGCAAGCTAAGTTCTACTCCACTGGTTAATTGTTCTCACTCTTAGGACATTTCTCTTTAGTTCTAGGTTGCTTCTCTCCTTGGTTAGTTTCCACCCATTGCTTCTTGTCCTGCCTTCAGGTACTTTGGAGAATAGGTTGACCCCCCCCACTTCTTTGTGGCAGCCCCTCCAATACTGGAACACTCATGTCACCCCCTAATCCAGTGATTCTCAACCTTTCTAATGCCGTGACCCCATAATACAGTTCCCCATGTTGTGGTGACCCCAAGTGGGTGTGGCCACCAATAAGAGGGAGTAGGACAGCTAGGGAAAAGGGAAAAAAATGGTGGACAGCATGGTTTGGCGACCCCCGTGAAATGGTCATTCGACCCCAAATGGGGTCCCGACCCACAGGTTGAGAACCACTGCCCTAATCCTTCTTTTCATTAAATTAGACATACTTGATTCCTACGACTGTTCTTCATATGTTTTAGCCTCCAGCCCCCAATCACCTTTGTTACTCTTCTCTGCACTCTTTCTAGATTCTCAACATCTTTTTTTTTTTAGGGTGGTGACCAAGACTGGATGCAGTATTCCACGTGTGGTCTTATGAAGGCATTATAAATGGGTATTAACATTTCATGTGATCTTGAGTCTATCCCTTTGTTAATACAGCCTAGGAGTGCATTGGTTTTTTTGTCCAATGCTTGAGAGTGCATTAGGAGAGCATTAAGCATTAAGAGCCCATGTTTTGGTGCACATATCTCTCTGTGGAATTAATCCTACTATATGTCTTCTGATTCAGGGGAACCTTGTTTATTTGGTTTGCTTTTCAAATGTGAGCAGCTTGCATTTGTCATGGCGGTGGTGATTAACACGTGAAGGTGGTCCATGCACAAGTCCTCAGGCAAAACCGAGATAGTATGGGTCTCCTAATGATTAAGGTAAGATTTGGTTGCTCCTCCTTAAATATCAGCCAGGTCACCAAAGATGGTGCAGAACTTGACATTTTGTGCTGGCCCTGAACATCACAGAATATGATAACATTCAGCCAAGTTAAGGTCAGAGGCATCACATCTAAAGGCAGCCAAATTAAATCTCATAGTCTCTTCTCTCTTTTGCAAACAGAGAGTATGAAACAGGTTGAAAGCACTAATGCACTGCTAGCCTTTACAAAATAGCTTCCCACTCTGCTCTCCCTCACTTTAGAACTGGCATTGGTGACCTCAAAAAGCCTTGATTTTATCTCCTCTTCAGAAGTCCTACTCAGCTTATTTTCAATAAGTAGAATAATTATGCCTGCGATCAGAATCCTAGGAACAATAATTGAATTCAGGCTTTGTGAGCTGTGAAATAGGGGGAGAACATTGAATTGTAGCTCCTGACTTGGTCTCAGTTGCATGTTGCACTAAGGGCATAATAAATTTGGCCTACTCTACAGGACGGCTGTAACCGTAATTGAAATTATGCGTTGGAATTATGCAAGAATTTAATACATACAGAGCAAATTAGGTCCCTGTTACTATAAGGCATGATTCTCTGTGCATATTTTTATTTTTTTTGCCACAACTAGGCATGTGTATCCCATTTCCTGTCCAAACAGCAGATGGGCTGAGAATTGAGGAGAAAGCATTCATAGCAACAAATAAATATTAAGTGACTGTCGATATGGAGAGCTCAGGATTCAGCTATCCATGAAGCAAGCAAACATCTTGGCTACAAAGTTAAACGAGATGGGGAATCAAGCCAACATTGAGACAGAAAAGATTCCAAGCAAGTCGGTTGGCCTACAAGACCTGTAGCAGGAACATCTATCCCTACGGATTTTGCATGACACAGATATAATTAACTAGCAATTTTCTACATCAGATGGGAAAAAAGATTGTCCGTTTATCCTGTGATTTTTGCTCTGACTGTATAGCCCTAAAAATCAAAAGCTGCCTCCTCTTCAGCTGGTCCAGAAGTCCACCTTGTGAAATCTCATGCACTCTAATTACTAACATCTACACCAGGGGTCTCTAAACTTGGCAACTTTAAGACTTGTGGACTTCAACTCCCAGAATTCCCCACACACCATTCTGGAAGATGGCTGGACTTCAACTCGGCATACTGGCTGAGGAATTCTGGGAGTTGAAGTCCACAAGTCTTAAAGTTGCCAGGTTTGGAGACCCCTGAACTGCCCTATCCTCAGCCAGAAGACTATGCCAGCAACTGGAACTGGAGACTTTTTCTTTATAGATGTGTCTACAGTAAGAAGGCTAATGAAGTGAGAAGGCTAATGAAAAACAACTTCACTATGCTGAGGAACTTAAATTGGTTCCTGAGCCAACAGGGAGGTATCTAAGCTTATGCTAGGACCACAAGCCAACAAAATCAAATATCTGCCTATCTCAGATACTTATGCTGTATCAAGAGTCAGCCAGACAATGATAATTGAGCATTTGAGAAAGATACGGATTAACAAGTATGTTTCAGGAAGCTGGTTATGGGAGAAGATGTGTCACGGTAGAAGAATAAACAGCTGCTCAAAACATCTAAATCGGTATAGGCATGATCCAATTGATGGGCAGTAGATTTGAGAAGATGACATTACAGAATGCCTCCATGGGAAAAGAAACTTTCTAAGAATTTCTTTTTTTTTATTGAATTTTTTTAAAATTTTACAAAAAACAAAACAACCCACCCCCAAACCTCCCCAACCCTCCCAATCCCTCCCCCGACCTTCCCAGAGCTGAACATAGGCTTAATTAAAAAATTTTCAAATAATCTTAAGAAAAAAGAAATATAAACCATGAATAAGTCTAAATATTAAATACATTAATTAAACAAACTATAAGATAATTAACAATAATATATATATATATGAAAAAACATAAATACCCCCCAAAAAATAATACTTAAAAAAAAAAGAATAAAGAAAAGACAAAAAAAAGATAAGAAAAAATATAGTAAGAATAAAAAATAAAGATAAAAAAAGGAAAATAAAATCTATAAAATATTTTAAATATAAGTTATTGAAAAACTAAATAGTATTTTTTAATATCCAACTTATATTGTATAAAATCTATCCATTTTTTCCATACCGGAAAATAATTCTCCTGCGATTGATCCTTCAAAAAAGCCGAAATCTTTGCCATTTCCGCCAGGTAAGAAACTTTAAGAAACCACTCTTGCAAAGTAGGCAAAGATTCCTTCTTCCAACATTGCCCTACCAGCAGCCTTGCGGCTGTAATTAAATTTAACATCAATGTGGTCTCTTTAGTATCATAATCAGTAACAATGCCTAACAAAAACAATTGTGGGGTAAATTTTACCCTCCTTCTAAAAATTCTTTGAATATTCCATCATATCTTAATCCAAAAGGCTTTTATATTTTTACACGACCACCAAATATGATAGTAAGTAGCATCCAAACAACCACATCTCCAACATTTAGGCTGTAAGTCAGGATACATACGAGACAATTTTTGTGGATCAAGGTGCCATCTGTAAAACATTTTGTAAAAGTTCTCCCTTAAGTACTTTCTAAGAATTTCTTAATGTCATGAATGGGAAAGATGCAGAGAAACTCTAACAGTAGATGTTAGGATTTATGTGCGAAGGTCTATTTAGAATTGGGGATATGCGTATGACAAGAAGTTTAGAACATCATCAGAGTAAAGACAGAGGCCTTGCTACTGAAAAATACTGCCAGGAGCTCCATCAAGGTGGGCTTCCATAGAAATCTGAGAATTTCCAGCAGCATCCCAGCTGCTGAAGAATATCAGATACAATGAAGGACGAGATATTTCTCCATGCTTTTGTGCTAAATAAGGGCAAGATCAGCATACTCTGCCTGTGAACATTTCTGTGTGTGGTAACCTTTCAATTCAGAAAAAAAACCCAAAAATCAGATTCAAAGGTTTTCGGTTGGGTGGGGTGAGAGGGCAGAGATGACCTCTAAGCCTTTTCGAGCATCACTTCCAATTGTCCACCACTTCGACTGACCTTCCTTGTCTATCAAAACTTCCTTTAAAAACACAGAAATGAGGGCTTTCCATCAAAGGCAGAGGCAGTGTCATATTTGCTTGCTTAAAATGTTTATCCGGAGATTACAGAGACAACTTCTACAGAATTTGATGACCTTGGCTGAGACGGGAACAAAAGCATTTGCAGATGACCCCAGCAAAGAGGAGATAAAGCTGTTTCCTTAGGGATCCTGGACTAATGATGGCCTGAGTAAAGAGAGAATGGCTAAACATCCATCCATCCCATCACCTTGCAAGAAGCTGTTCTATTGAGGGAACAGTTATCCAAAGGGACCACATTAATATGCATCTGGAGAAGTAAAAAAGGGAGGGCAATTCAACCCCTCTTTAAATCCTATTGTTAAGACTTATTTTCTCTCTTCTTTTCAAGGGGGAGACAGGGGCACGTTGTTATTTTAAGAAATGTTGCTTCTGTGCAGAAAAAATTATTCTCCTTCTGCTCCCCCACCCAGAACACTGCTTTCCTTCTTGTGATTTGATATTATTGAGATGTTGAGATGTGTTTTTTTGAAGGACAATTGGTTTTGGACGTCAAAGGAAGAACCAAAATGGCTTGGAGGGAAGGGAATCCTTGAGTCCTCTATTTATAACCATTCATTTAGTGACCACTCAAACAGCAGCACCGAAAAGGGTGACCTATGACCGTTTTTCACACTTACAACTGTGGCAGCATCTCTGTGGTCAGGTGATCCATATTTGGAGGCTTGGCAACTGACATGTACTTATTATGGTTGCAGTGTCCCGGGGTCGCGTGATCCCCTTTTGTGACCTTCTAACAAGCAAAGCCAATGAGGTTTCATTTAACAACCGTGTGACTAAGAAGAAAGGTCATAAAATGGGGCAACTGAGCAACTGTCTCGCTTAGCAAGAAAAATTTGGAGCTGAATTGTAATCGTAAGTTGAGGACTATCTGCACAGTTCCATGTCTGCTATTCAGTGGGAAATGACCCATTTCAGTCCCTCCCTTTTAACATGTTCATAAGTCAAGGGCTACCTGTATATTTCCAGCATTTGAAAACTGGAAGGAAAGGTACTTATTGCAAATTAAAATAAACCTGCAAATAGTTACTGGTAGAATTGGAGTCAAAATGGACGCAGAGGGCCATCTGTCTGAATTCCCTGCTTACCACAATTATAATATCCCCGGATTCTGCTTCCTTGCCTCTGGTAATGCATTCACCTCTCCCATTCCAATGCTGTACACTTCCTACTATTAGGACGTTCCTCCTAATGTTTACTTGAAGGCTAAAACTCATCTTGGAGCAATTACATCTGTCGTTTTTCATACCTATTTGCCTGATTGCAAGGCACCACGACGCCTTCTCCCCCAGCCGTTTTCTCGGCCTCTTAGGCTGCTAATCGGAGAAGGGGAGGCTTAATTCTCCCTTGCATTTAGATCTGATTTTTGAGCTCCCCCGTCTTGTTGAATGCAATCATCATTTGTTCCTGATGGAAGAAGAAGCAACTCCTGTACGTGGCTTCTGAATTCCTTCCCTTAGACAGGAAACCCCAGGAGAAAAGTCTTGCTGTCCAGAGGCTCAGATAACTCACGAATGCTTGCGCCCTCGAGGAAGGGACAAGTAATCAGAATGATGGATTAAAACCCGGAAGGAAAAATTAGATATAATTTAACTCAGTAGGCCAGCCATTATTCTATTAGCTTTTCAAAGAATATGATTATTGAAAAATGCCTGCTCTCTTTTGATTCCAGCCATCTTCGGTGCCCATCTTTTCCTACTGTGATCCAGCTCAATAGATAAAGATAACAATTTACCCTGAACCTAAAATATTGGTGGCTTCACCCAGCTCGTTAATATTCTTTACAAAAGTATTCATCAGATATTTCTCTCTCTTTTTCTAATGCTTCGCCACACCCAGAACAATGCATGCATATTTAATTTGCAGAGAGGGGGAAACTGCTACTTCTGTTTTCAATGTAGTAAACTTCTTTCTGGCTGTTTGGTATTAATAGCTGTCAATTTCGCTAATAGACATGTTGTCAGGGACATTACAAAGATGTTTCTTAAGTGTATTCCAAATGCTCTGTTTCTGCCTCCGGAATTATGACCTAGGCCTCGCAGATGAAAGCAAACAAATTAATGATTGGGCCTTAACACTTCCATTTGTCATATAAGAAGACATGAGCAATTTGGAACTATCTATCAAAACTAGAAAAATCACCCAGTAGGGTGGCCTCTTCTTTGAACGGCTGTATTTTTCAGAAAATATTTTTTCCCCATCACTCACTATGAGAACATTTAAAACAACAACAACAAAAAACAGTGCTAGATGTAGAATATGGTTGCAACTAGAGCAGGGGTCGGCAACCTTAAACACTCAAAGAGCCACTTGGACCTGTTTCCCAGAGAAAAGAAAACATTGGGAGCTGCAAACTTGCGCATGCGTGCACACGCAAGAGCAGTGGAGCTTGATTGAAGAGTTTAATTAAAAAGAAACAGAGGCTGCTGTGCATGAGTTTTCTCTCTCTCTCTCTCTCCCTCCCTCCCTTTCTCTTCCTCTCTTTGTCTCCCTCCCTCTCTCTCTCCCTCCTTTCTCTCTCCCTCTCTCCAATCTTCTGCTCACCTGGCAAGCTGGCCTCACGCTATTCTTCGACAAGCTAACACACATTCTTATTGGGCTGGCTCTCTCCTGCCCTTGGTCTTCCAGTCCTCTTCCCCCACTCAGTGTGAAAGTGTGTGTGTGTGAGAGAGTGAGAGAGAGAGAGAGAGAGAGAGTGAGTGTGTGAGAGAGAGCTTCTGCTTCCTGCTTCCTGCTGAGATGCAGCAAAGGCAGGAGCCCCGCCCAATAAGCTTGTCAGCTTGTCCAAGAACAGCGTGAGGCCATTCTCTTTTTTTACACACACACACACACACACACACACACACACAGAGAGAGAGAGAGAGAGAGAGAGAGAGAGAGAGAGAGAGAGAGAGAGAGAGAGAGAAGGGAAGCACAAGTGCCTCTCTCTGTCTCTGTCTTTCTCTCTGCAAATGGCGGAGGAGGCTGGGAGCCGCAGGAGAAGGCTCAAAGAGCCACATGCGGCTCTGGAGCCGTGGGTTGCTGACCCATGAATTAGAGTCATCCTCAACTTATGACTGCAGATTTCTGTCCCTAAGCAAAACAGTTGTTAAGTGAATTTTGCTTCATTTTGTGCAACCATTGTGCCACAGTTGTTGAGAGAATCACTGCAAGTCTTAAGTGAATCACGTGGTTTGTTAAGCGAAGCCAGCTTTTCCCATTGACTTTGCTGTTCGGGAGCCAGCTGGCAAGGTTACACAATGGTGATCACATGATCCCAGGACAATGCAACTGTCACAAGTACATGCCAGTTTCCAAGTATCCGAATTCTGATCCTGTGACCACAGGAACGTTGCAACGATAGTAAGTGTGAGAACCAATCATAGGTCAATTTTTTTCACTGCCATTGTAACTTTGAACAGTCCCTAAATGAATGATTGCAAGTCGAGGACAAACAAAACTAAAGCAAACTAAAAAAAACACATATTCCTGTGGCATTGCTCTGCTGAATTGTTTTCCAAGCAAAGCTGCATTCCTGGTGCAACAGATCTGACTTTTAGCAAGAAGAATTTCTCAGCCTCTCCAAGGAACTTAAAGCAACCCCGCTTTCAAAAAAAAGGGGGAGGAGGAGGCGAGAGAGGGATCCACAGCTACTTCCAGGCAAAACTCCACTGTGTTTTCTGTCGACAATATAGGTCAGTTGAAGAGAGGCGGCTGAAAGGAATATCTTGAAAGAAAAGTAAAGGACTGCCAAAAAAGCAGAAATAAAAGGCAGAGAAAATCAGAGAGGCAAGAGGCTCCTCTCCATCTGTAAATATCAAAAGAAAAACATCTGAAAGGGAAGCAGAGCTATCTAATGGAACCATGAAGGCTGAAGACTATTTTAGCTCTGATTTTAAAGTTCTATTTTGCCAGGTGGAAGCCCGGCTGTAAATAAACCAGGATTTCCATGTGAATTGGATGTCCAATGCTTGCTTCCTAGAAAACATCTCTGCATTTTAGCGTCCCGTGCCAGTTCTCTGATTCCCTCTCTTCTTTCTCAGAAACTCAGCTTGCAAACTGCAAGTACAACTTACGGCAGTTCATTTAGTGACCATTCAAAGTTACAACGGCACTGAAAAAAGTGACTTGCAGCCTCCCCAGGGTCACATGATCGAAATTCAAAGGCTTGGCAACTGACTCATATTTATGACACCTGCAAAACCCTGGGGGGACGGGATCCCCTTTTGCAATCTTCTGACAAGCAAAGTCAATGGGGAAGCCGTTAAGAATTGTGGTGCTAATTTAACAACTGCAATGGTTCACTTAACAAATGTGACAAGAAAAGTCATAAAATGGGGCAAAACCCGCTTAACAAATTTCTCAATTAGCAACATAAATTTTGTGAACATAAGTCAAGGATTACCTGTATAAAATCCCATCTCTTCGCTCCTGCCTTTCACGGGGCTGAGAAAAGTACCGGAGGGGTGGGTGGGGGGAAGTGCTCACCTGTTGCCTGCTAACATTCAAAAAGTGTATTTCGTGGTCCCTGTAATTACAACTGAAAAGGTCACACCACTGTTTCTTTAGTTAATGAGACTAATTTACTTTCACTGGCTATTTTTAGATTTGATTCTTTTTTTTTACTTTCTTAGACTTTAACTGGAAACGGTGGCCACACCTGGAGGCAAATTCAATTAATGGCTGACACTGCCTACAATTTGTGTCGTGATTTAATTTTCTTTCGGTTAATTAATTCACTTCCTAGCTCCGGCCATCCTTCTCCACCAATCCATAGCTTGTGTTAAGTACAGTTGGCTTGTAATAATGTTCTGAGGGGCTGGTCATGGAAGCATACTTATCTTTACCTCTTTGAAAGCTGGAATTGATTTTATTTTATTTTTTTTTTTACAATGGAATTGGTCTATTGCATTGCAGTTTAAGACATTAAAAGGGGTTTGCTTAAAACTGTGACATGGGGGTTTGATTGCTGTTTTCGGGAAGGGACATACAATTGCCTCACACCCTTTTTCCTTCTGGAGTTAGCAATGTAGAAATAGTAACACGTCAGTAAATCTTCATTCAAAAACACTTTATATTATTATAAGAATCAAGTTATGTAGCTACCCAAAATCACTTGCTTTAAGTGGGAAGTCATATAAGTTGAATCAATTAAACACATTAATTAATTTGTTTAAATTTGTAACTTGAATTAAGCAAATAAAGAAATGCAATCATGTTCTTTTGTCCTTCTCATAGACTTTCATTTTCCGTAAAAAATAACTAACTTGCCAGGTATCCAGACTGGACAAACTCTGGTTTCCACAAACCATTGTTCATATAGAGATGTTGCATGGGGTAGATCTTGGAGACTGGCCTTGATTAAATATTTGGGACACTGTAGGGTCTCTGGTGTTCTCCGAGCTTGGTCGTTTTCTTGCAGACATTTCATTACCAAACTAGGATACATCATCAGTGCTCTGTGCACCACAATTCAGTCCTGAGCTTCAAATATTCTTTTCATACTAGGGACATTGTGGAAAATCTACATGATTGGGTTAAGCTGTCCAGCCCTATTATTGTCAAGGATCACCGAGAAATGACAAAAACATACTTTGGTGTCCAAAATTCCCATAAACTCAGAGCTGGCCATCTGTGTCCCCAGATGATGTAAGGGCAAACAACAGAGGTACATCAGGATGTCATTGTGCAAATGGCACAAATTATGTCTGTGATGTTATTGTGGTTTGTACGAATGCCTGCAAAACTAGGAGTTAATCCTGAAACAGATTTATTGTGTATTCCTCTAGAGGAGAGGCTAAAACCAACAGATGGGATTTAATAGGAGGCAGCATTCATCTAATCCTCTTTCTAAAGATCTTAGAAAGATCTCATTATTCTAAAGACATCTAAACTATTGGCCTTCTCCACCTCAAATGTATCCTTAGGTTATCATTTAAATGGCTAAATTAAAGTTAAATAGCTAAATGGCTAAAAAAATGCATGGTTTACCTTTAAATGCGATGTGAACTCTGAGAAACAGTTAAAATACATACCATTTTTTATTTCTGTCGGTGTCCTCTCGTTCTACCCAACATTAGTTTGATTTCCCCAGTTATAAGTGAACTCCACTTTTCTACAACAAAAGTATTCTTTCTCTCTCCCACCACCTCCCTTTAGGGAAAACAGAGCCGATATCACAGAATCTATCTTTTAAAGAAGAAAATTGATACTAAATTTAGAGGCTCTGATATTGGAAAAGTCATTATGGTCCTGTCAAGATGAGCCCCTCTCAAAGTGAATTTGTTTGCTGGGCTGCTGACAAACACGATGATTTCCATCAAGTTTCATATTGCAGCTTTCGATTCAAATGAAAATTTACTCCAACTTAAAAAAAAAAACCCAGAGAAATAAATTTGGACTGTACAAAACAATAATACCTACTGAATATGAAAATTCATATATTTCACGACCAGTTAAATAATTTATATTAGTTTGGCTAATATTAACCACTCTGCTATGTATTTTGAAGTGATTTTTCCATCCTCCATGTCTACCCCATACATTTGCCTTGTCCTACCCATAACCGAGATTCCACAGATATTGCTGTCATTTCCTAGTTCTTGGTAATTAATATTTCAGAAATGTATAGTTTTAGGAATTACTAGCTAATAGATATATAGAACTGCTTAACTGATGTTTATTTAACAATGTCGACCAACCTTTTAAAATAGAAGGTATTAGATTCAACCAGGTAAGAAATAGAACTTTTTTCTAAGGTTCTCATTAACTTTATTTCTGCTTTAGTTTTGATTCAGGTTTAAGCCAATCAACCTCTTGTCTTTTGTGCATTTTGAAATAAACATTTACCTCTTTCTTGGTGAATTCTGGAGCATGGTCATTTTTATCATCAATGATGATTGTTGCAGTGGTAGTCCCAGTCAACCCAACTTCATGTCCAGCCATGTCCTTTGCTTCTATGATGAGCTCATATTTTGGATTGTCCATTGTCTGCAGAGATGAAGAAAGAAGATAATTTACTTCAAGAATGAGACATTCATATACTAGCAATATCCCCATTATCTACTTCTGATATCCCCATTATTATGTTAACAGACCTTAGGTAAAACCAGTCTATGAAACTGGTTTGCAGGTAAGATGTAACCAGATAAGCAAATGATCTTTGAGAAAATGGAAAACAGCATACTTGTTACCAAAGCTGACAAATCTCAACAATAAATGGCTTAGCTCTTGATGGAAACCATATATACTTTCAGCCTACAACAATACAGCAACATGTATTAACAAAGCATGTGAGTTGTTAGAAATTACCATCTATAGCCTATGTCCAGGGCCAGTTGGTACAAGTCCCAGTAAGAATAGGTAAGAGGAAGAAGTTTTATGATGTCTTCTGGAATACAGCAATATTATAATAAATAGAGCAATATTTTGATTTTTTTAAAAGAAACTGGGCTAAAGATAATTAAGGGGAGAGAGTTCCCTTCTTTGCTGAACACCCATCTGTTGGGAGATCTCATCAACTCTATTGCTCAATGGAGAACACAGATAGCAAAGAACAGGGTACAATTTCTACTTTCTTTTAAAGTGGTGTGCTAAGTATTACACTCCTGGCAATTTATTGCAAAGGTATCAGAAGACAAGACAGCCAGTCTGACGAGTAGTTAAGGCCCCTGGCCAGAAATTGGGAGATCATGAGTTCTACAGTAGTTCCACCTTGGCCATAAAGCCAGTTGGGTGACCTTGGATCAGTCACTCTCTTTCAGTCCTAGGAAGGAGGCAAGGACAAGCCAATTCCAAAAATATTCCCAAAAATATTCCCTAATCCCCAAGTAAAATAAAATTAGAACAGTTTAAAGTGGATGCATTCAATGAAATGGTCCTAGAAATCCACCCATCCATTCATCCATCCATCCATTCATCCCTGTTCAAGGCAGTCTTCATTTCTGGCAACTGTATTGAAATCTACCCATCTTAAAGATGGCAAGGTTGAGTAACAGGGGTGCACAGGTATTTCTCTAAATGGAGAAGAGGACGAATCTGCAGGCCAGCCCTCTGGTGACACAATTGCAGAAATTAAATGTAATACCGTACAAATTCTGAAACACCAAAATTTTTAGTACAGGAAAATGTTGCAAATAGGTTGCATATTTCTCCTAACCTCTTTTTTTGGGTCTGATTTTGTTGAGACCATCGCTAATTCCAGCCATTCAGCCAACTAAATGGCAACAAGCGAATTTATGGGATAATTAAAGGTTTCTCTGTTGTAATTATACTAGTTCCTTTGACAGTGCTGTGTTTGGACGGAGCTGGAGCTGATAAATGAGCCATCAGATGAATCAGGATTTAATGCCTGATCATTAAGGTTATTATCTCTCCTCTTAGCATTATATCAGCTTTGTTTATAATGGATGTGTTCTCTAGGACATGAGGAAATAGACAGCTAATCTTCGCTCTTGATGATGCCATCAAAAGAAAAACAAATTAATTCCGAAAGATGTCAATTCTTGCTCAGAAAGTAGCAACCTCATTCTGAATTGATTTCTTCCCACTTATGTAATATTGCTACATCACCAAACCTGATATCTTCTAGTCCTGAGGATTAGGCTTTGTGTCTTCCTTGCCTGCTCTTTCAGGACCATTTTATTTTTTTTCAACCTGGCGCTGCAAAATTCACAAGTAACTACTGAGAGATGACATGACTGTTCAGTGTCAGCAGATATGAAAAGATTGAGGACCACCTCAATGTTTGCAATCCCCCCCCCAATTACCAAGGCATTTCAGGGTTGAAACTGAATTTTCTTAGTAAGCAGTCGTCATCCATTATTTGGTATGCATTATCTACTATTCAAGGCATTCCAATCTCTTAATGTAAAACTTTATTGAATACATCATTTCAGCATGTATGAAAGCAAAACCAGCTCTGGCAAACCCCAACCCAAACCCCTATAGTAAAAGAATAGAATTCCCCTTCCCACCCATGGACAGGTCACATTGCCCAATTAGGAGTAATTACTGTATATTGTTATGAGAAAATGTCTCTGTGAGTTGGGTCAGACACCTGGTGAATCGTCCTTGATTCTCACAGTCTGCCTTCTTTATCTTTGTAGCTACATTCCATTTTCTGATCCCCCCCCCCAAGTTCGTTGGCAAGCTAAGAAGCAATCATTATTGCACCAGCAAAGTGGGCTTCAAGCTTGACACATTACTAATAAAAAGGTTTTCAAATATGTAAATGGCAAACCACCTCTGAAACATGTTTGCAAAAAGCAGCTTGAACTTGTAACGCTGGGAGTTGAAAGTCTACACATCTTAAAGATGCCCGGGCTGAGGAATACTGCTATAGAATTTAACTGACTGTGGTGATAACAAATCATCATGATTTAAAAACAGATGCAAAAGGAAGATTCCAAATGTGTTCACAGTTGGTCTCCTCTGAGTTAAGCCCACTTTTTGGTGACCTCATGGACATTCTCATCTAGCTTCCTTGAGAAGAGCATGGAAATCGGTTTGCTGTTGCTTCCCCCCCCCCCCCAGATATTTCTTAACTTTTCAGTCCAGTCTTTGATCCCTTGGTGATGTCTTCTCTTAGCACTAGCGATGCCTGACCTTGTTTAGCTTGCCCAAGTCATCCCTTGCCTACTGAATTGTAATGTTTAATTTTCGAAAGAGAAACCTTACTCCATAAATGACTTGAGAGCATTCAGAGTCATTCATAATTATTTTTTGATTAATTTCAGATATTAGGCAAGTCAATGTTTAGATTTTCTCTTGGCCTGACTCATTAGTCTGAGGAGGCAACAGCTCCAATGAAGCTATGGTTTTATATCTTCTCGGATATTATTTTAGCCACTGTGGGGAGAGATTTATTTATTTCTTAATCACATTTATATTGTCGGCCATCTCATGAGATTGAGTCTGGGTGGCGTACAGAATGCTGGATTGGATGGCTTTTGAGTATTCAGGTGTAGTCTAGCAGACTTATACAGTAGTGCAGGAGATGAAATGCAGGAATGATTCATTATTTAATAGGCTTGAACAAAATTGTTTGGAGAAGAGTACAGAGAATAGTACTCTCTGTACAAAGAGTACAGAGAAGAGCAACAAAGATGATTAGGGGACTGGAGGCTAAAACATATAAGGAACGGTTGCTGGAATTGGGTATGTCTAGTTCATGAAGAGAAGGACAAGGGGTGATATGATAGCAGTCTTCCAATATCTCAGGAGCTGCCCCAAAGAAGAGGGAGTCAAGCTATTCTCCAGAGCACCTGAAGGCAGAACAAGAATCAACGGATGGAAACTAATCAAGGAGAGAAGCAACCTAGAACTAAGGAGGAATTTCCTGACAGTTAGAACAATTAACCAGTGGAACAACCTGCCTCCAGAAGCAGTAAATGCTCCAACACTGGAAGTTTTTAAGAAGAGACTGGACAGCCATTTGTCCGAAATGGTGTAGGGTTTCCTGCCCGAGCAGGGGGTTGGACTAGATGACCTCCAAGGTCCCTTCCAACTTTACTATTATTATTATTATTGATCATCGCACAGTCAGCCAGATGTTCAGACTGGATTTGGCATTTTGTCTACCTATCGAGTCCTTACCCAGGACCTGGGATAGGCAGATGTGGATGTTTGATGGTATTACAGATATCGTCGCAGGATGGAAGCAGTTTCTAATAAGGCCGCCTTTTGCAATTGACTAATAGCGAATTTGTCAATGCCAATTGTGTTCAAGTGGTGCTCCAGTTGTTTTGGAATTGCACCCAAGGAGCCTATGACTATTGGTACTACCCTTGCTTGCTTTTGCCACAGTCTTTCAATTATTATTATTATTATTATTATTATTATTATTATTATTATTATTATTATTATTAGATCAAAGAAGGGGAAGTGCCAGCTCATTACAATCTAAATAAATGAAATGATTCTTTTTAGTGCAAGGAAAGACAGCAGAAGAGATAGTTTGCACTGAGGTTAATCTCAAATGTCTTCATGATGGTTACAGCGTTCCAACATAGAAAGAAATAGGTTGCAATAATTCAATGATGATTCATATTAAAGCATTGATAACAGAATAACAAAGGGTCTTCATATCCTTCCAATAAGATGCAATGGTGTTCAAGCTTAATTTGGAGCAAGAGCACCATCAGAATAACAGAATGACAATTGGAATGGACCCTATTCCATTCCAGACAAATGGATGTCCAAATCTCTTCTTGAAAACCTCCAGTGATGGAGCACCCACAACCTCTGGAGACAAGCTGTTCCACTGGTTGAATATTCTTACTGTCAGGAAAATTCTCCTTAATTCCAGGTTGCTTCTCTCCTTGATTAGTTTCCAAACGTCGTTTCTTGTCCTGGCCTCGTGCTTTGGAGAAGAGGTTGGGCAACTCTTCCCTGTGACAGCCCTTCAAATATTTGAAAATGCTATCGTGTTACCCCCTAGCCCTTCTCTTTATTAGACTGGACATTCCACATTCCCACAAACATTTTTCATATATTTTAACCTCCAACCCCCAATCATCTTTGTTGCTCTTCTCTGCTCTCTGAGTCTCAACATGTTTTTAATCTTGGGAGAAAACCAATAAAAAGGCATTTCTTGCAGCTGGACCAATTGCACCCTGCCATCTTCTTTCCAGTCAAATAAATCCAAGAATTATATTTCATCAACCTGGATGAAATGGTATTTCGTCAACATGGATCTTTTTTCTATTGACATATTATTGTCCTAAAGGCAGGTGGAGGCTAGCGTTCTCCCGTATGGACCATTTAAATTAGAAAGTTGATCTATCAACTGCCTTGCATCTTAGCCAGGTTTCCCAAGTTTTTGGTTGCCACAGGTATGTAGATCTGAGCTCCCATCATTCTTAGCAACTCCAGCTAGGTGGAGAACTCTGGAAATCACCTGTAGATCCGTTTGTAAACTGCTGAGAGTCATTTAGCAGGATGGCCTGAGGCATGTAGGACATTAAAAGCTTCATGGATATTCCACCAAAATGCTTCTTTCTATCTTCCTCCTCCCCCATCCCCCACCCCCATCATAATGTTTAGAGTAGCATGGAATATGTAAAACTTGCAATGGCAGCTTCGATCAGCAGGGAAAAGAAAACCCCTTGAAGTTATACACCCTGTGCCATTAATCGTGAAGGGCAGAGAGTTCCAACCCAGAAATGTAAAAGTGGATTGCAAAATGTTTTACAGCTTAGAGCACTAATTTTCAAAATCACCTCTGTGATTTTTATCCACTAAAGAGGGAAATGCCAGGAAATGTTCAGTAATGGCATTTTCTGGGCATTTTGACCACTGGTGCTAATCTGCAACGCACATCAGCCATGGAGTAATACATTTTCTACCTCAACCTTTTATAACATGATTTTCTGATGTGGCTGTAAAAAAGTTTTCCCCCTTTGAAGGAGAGGGATCCAAATGTTCATCCCTAAACATTTTTGCATGCCTGCATACATTTTTAACTACTGTTTCCTTGAAGAAGCAGTCAACGTGACCCAGAAAAGTTTTTTCTACAACCTGCTTGTCCTTGACTCTAGGAGATATCACGGAGCAACTCAGTACCTAGTTGCCTGGAAACACCTCCCTCCCTCACAAAATGAGTGGGTCCATAAACGTCATGTCAGAGCCCCGAAGCTATTAAAGAAGTTTCACACAGAGTATCCTAACAAGCCTCACTAACTTTTATACCTGTTTTGTTTTCTTTCAGATAGATCGTCTTATTTTTAAGGGGGCAGGATGTCAGAATCCAATTATATTTCATCTCTAGTTATCAACTATAGAAAACCCCATTTCTGCCTTCTCTGGATTCTGTCATACGATGAAGGGAAGGGGGTAAACAAAGGGGCTTTATGGCCCTCACTTCCTTTGGTACACTTCAAAGGGACTGGATGTGGATATCACCAAAAGGACAAACCATAACAATGGGGCTATTACCTTTCATGTACTCCTCTCTGAAGTCTCCATCCAGCCGGCAGTAAGGAAAAGGGGGTGGGAGTGTAATGCCTGAGACTGTTGCTGGAAGAAGGGGGTGATTGGGTGGGGCTACTGGGGAACCCCTTAAAACCTTGAATGGGAGAGCTTGGACCCCAAGTCCTGTCTAGAACGCCTGCAACCATTTTCTCTTAATAAAGGATGCCTGTTGGAAGAACTATTCCAAGAGTTCTGTCTTCTTAAGATGCAAAGTGGGGTGGGTCCTTACATTGCTGCATTTTTATTAAGTGGTGTAGGATCGAAGAGGCTGCAGCCTGTCCAGCTGGGAGGAATAATAGGAGTTGTAGTACAGTGGAAGCTCCTTATTTCCAATGGGATCGCCCTCTGATGAGCTACTACCCATGGCTTCTTGTCCTATACCTAGGTGCTATGGAGAATAAATGAAGGCCTTCTTCCCTGTGACAGTCCATCAATTATTGGAAGATGCTATCAAGTGTCCCTTTCTTCATTAGACTAAGCATACTTAGTTCCCTGAGCTGTTCATCATATGATGACATATTCATACTGAGCTATCAGAAGGAAGGACAAGAAGCAAAGGATGGAAACTAATCAAGGAGAGAAGCAACCTAGAAGCAAGAGGAATTTCCTGACAGTGAGAATCAGTGGAACAGCTTCCCTCCAGAAGTTGTGGGTGCTCCAACACTGGAGGTCTTCAAGAAAAGATTGAACAGCCATTTGTCTGAAAGGGTCTAGAGCAATGATGGCGAATCTTTTAGAGGCCGAGTGCCCAAACTGCAACCCAAAACCCACTTATTTATGACCTGGTGCCAGGTGGGCATGGCCCACTGGGTAGGCATGGCTGTGATGGTCATGGGAGACTGGGTGGGTGTGGCCAAGGTGGGCATGGTCACCTTGATGTTGTTCATGTGGAGGGATGCCTGTGGGGGCCGGGCAGGGTTGGGGGAGATCCAGGGGGTCTCTGGCAGGTGGGGTGATGTGCAGGAGGCTCGTCCTGCGGAGTGAGGTGAGGCAAGGTGAGGCAGGGCAGGGGTGCCATTGTCACAGGGCAAGGCGAGGCAGGGGCTGGGGTGGCTGCTGCCTGACACCATTGGCCCCTGCACATAGAGGCAAGCGAGCGCACGGGGGCCAACAATGTCTGTCAGCAGCCACAACCTGCCGGCCCCTCAACTGGAGCACTCTTGGGCTCTGCAGCCCTCTGTCAGCAGTTCAGAGAAGCCATCTCTGAGCTGGATAGCTGGCTGACAGCTGAGGAGGAGATGCAGTGGGTCGTGCCTGGGAAAAGGAGAGCATGCGAGGCCAGGAGGGATGGGACAGGGGAGGAGGGAAACCAGCCATGCTGGGATGCATCCGGCACATGGGACCTCAGTGAGTTAGCGAGCGGCTGGTTGAAGAGGGACGGTTGCCATCTCCGGGGCATGGCTCTGAGTGCTGCCTCTGGCTCGCGTGCCATAGATTTGCCACCACTGGTCTAGGGTTTCCTGTTTGAGCAAGAGGTTGGACTAGAAGACCTCGAAGGTTCCTTCCAACTCTGTTATTCTGTTAAATGGACCTTTGATCTCATAATAAGTTGTATCAACCTCCCTCCTGGTGGTTCCCCCTCCTCACTGCATTTCATCAACACAATGCACAGAAGCACTAGCTTGTTGTGTGCAATTGGCTTGACGGTTTCCACATGAAAGATGTCATACAATGAACGAGCAAATGAATACGGGAAGAAGGGTCACCATTATTTTATTTATTTATTTATTTTGTGAAGGCTCTTTGTCACCAAACATCTTGCAGCTCTTCGGGAGGACTTGATTTGCATCGCAACGTTGAACAAATTTTCAATCGCTGTGATTTAATTCAGGAGTCCTCTGAATCCAAGGCTGAATCGACCCATTTATCAGCTTGAATCCTGTCTTCCAGAATAGGAATGCAATTAAAAGAGATAACCAACTCAATAATGAGGGTGGGGGGAATGCAGCACTGTGCTCGACAAAGTCTGAGATTCTCTTTGAAGATTCTCTTTATATTTGCAATTCTGAACCACATACAGTACACGGAGCAAACTGAGCCATCTATGGCTGCAATCAGAGTTTCTTTTACTTCTTCAGGTTTCATCCCCCATTATTATTATTATTATTATTATTATTATTATTATTATTATCTTCGTTTACCGTTATACTGACAGTAATACTTTCAGGTAGCTTTCTAAAATCAAGCACCCTTCTGAGTGTGTAATGAATTAGTAAATGATAGCATCTTTGTCCATAGACAAAAGATAATTCTAATGGATGCATTTATGTATTTGCTGGGTCATTTTCCAGGAGCATAAACTGATCTAATTCCCTATCCGATGGAAGATCGCATAAAATGGATTTTCAATTACACCACGGATGTATGTAGATGCCCATGCAAACTTAGAAAATCATGGGCTTAGTGGAAATAAGCCATCACTTTTGTACAAATGCTCCTTGATTGATGGGAGCGTCCGTGGAATTTTTCATGCTTTAATCACTGGCGTGGCAATGAATCCACCTTGCTGTGAGTCATCCTTTTCTTTCTTTCATTCATTCATTCTTTCCCAGTGCTTCTCTGAGAGAATTTGGTCTTTGCCTAATGTGTCTGAAGTGGAGTAATCTGAACCCGATCATTTGTGCTTCAAAGGACAACTTGGGTTAATTTGTTTGAGGATACCATTTGTTTGTAGATGATGCTCTTAGGAGTCTTCTACAACACCATAAACATCAGAAACATCAGTGCCCTTTCTATCCTGCTGGATTAGAACATATCCTCCAGGACTTCCAGATCCAGACAGGTTGAGGCCAATCAAACAGACTTTGTGGTAGTAGATAAGGACCTGCAGACAGCAGTGGTGATAGCTTTAGCAGTGCCAAGTGACAGTAACATCAGCAAGGCGTACGAGAAACTGGAGAAGTACCAAGACCTGAAGGAGGAACTAGAAGAGGATGTGGAAAGTCAAGACCTACATGGTCCAGGTGCTGGTAGGAGCAATCAGGGCTGTGTCTCCTAAGCCGAGAAGGGCTCCAACAGATCCCAGGAACAACATCAGAACTTTCTGTCTAGAAGCATGCAGGACTAGGAATGGCTCAGATCCTGTACAAAACCCTCAAAGTCCAACAGAGAACCTGAGATCTAGGAAGGCCACATCAAAGAACCAGATTTTTTTTTTCCTGTTACTAAATTTTAGCATCCAGGACATACCCCACATTTGGTTCCAGATCCCAGAACTGAAAAGAAGTGACTCCGATTCAAAATGAAACTTAGCATTTCTAGCACTTTTCACCTGACTTTTGTAAGAAACAGTTATTGTACTGAAAGAAATGTCTGGTTTCAGATTAAGTTTAGACGTGGCTTTTTATAAATAGATATGACCAGGCAACTGTACAGCACCGCATTGTTTCTTCATCAAAATGAGTAAGAGCCATGCAGCTGATTGAAAACAGAAAGTTTGCTGGATTCAATCAGTCAAACAGAATAGAGCTGGAAGGGACCTTGGAGGTCTTCTAGTCCAACCCTCTGCTCTTGCAGGAGACCCTATACCATTTCAGACAAGTGTTGTAGATTCCTTTGGAATGCTTTGTAAGAAAATATTTCTAACACCTTAGCTTTTTTTCTGTCTCAAATGTGATTTAAATACAATAAATATTGATTATTAATCATTAGAATACAGATTTTGTCTTAAACTGTGCGATATGGAATATGGAAAATACATTTAGACCATCACTCTTTTTGAATTCCCCAAAAAGATCCATGCAGGTCTGTTCTTTATTTACAAATTCCATTTTTTGAATAGTGCTTAACGATGAGAAAGCTGTTCAACACAGCTTTCTTTTCGGAAGATGCTCAGAAAACTCAGCTTTCTTTTTTTGAAAATGCTCAAAGGCCCTCAATTTAGGTCATTTCAAGTCAAGCGAGCCTGTGGTGTGTGCATAATTGCTGAGTTCACATTCACATGAGCTCAAAAGAAAAGAGACTGGAAGGCATGGGATAAAATAATCAGTTCACTAAATACAGGCAGTAAAATCTCTGAAAATTATTGCTTTCATGGAAGGTTTAATCAGTCAGTTCAGTCCTGCTTATCAATATGAGAACATAATTACTGAAAAGACGGCAAGTAACATTTCTAGAAGATGCATATTAACTTATTAAAATCAGACAATAGTTTAAACCAACGTTCTTTTCCTTATTCATGCTTTCTGGACTCAACTTCACTAAGATGGAACTTCAGAAGCGAAATGCACATTAGTGTTGACATAAAGTCTATAATCCTGCAAATTTTCTTCTCAGGTTTTGTACAGTAAGACCTTGGAGATGTTCTGAACTCTCTCTCATAGAATCTGAAAATAAGATTTGATGCACCACAATGGAGCTTTGAAGGTTCTTGACTTTGCAGCCAATCCACACACACAAATCATGCATATTCATCTCCCATTTGTTACTGGTGCAAGCAAGGGCTAGCAGGTTTGATGACTTGCCAAAGATGAATCGCAAGGACTGCGTTTCCAGCTCTGTTGTCTGATTTTTGTGTGACTTCGGATTTGTATTAATATTGTATATGGATCATAATTCTTTAACAAAAGAAGGTTAAAACCAAGAAGACTTTCCCTGTGGTCTAAACCCAATCAATACATCATCCAATGACTTTTCAAGACACTATCAAAGGAGGTCAATGCACATGCTCAGATGGGAATCAGCAACACGTCAACAATGCTGTGAAAAGTGGATCAGAAGACCCCTGTCGGATAAAAGGTGGTATTCTTTAAAAAAATGTTTTTGAAAAGATCCAAATTTATTAACTTCTTCAATTACCAAGAGATTACCTTGACACCTGAGTTATAGACTCTTTCCTAATATACTACTGAAATGGCTTTTTTGGCACCATCTGCTCCAGAATTCATCAGCAATTAGAAGCTAAAAATATGTTGCTGTGTGTCTTTAATAGGAATCTTTGGCTTATGAATATTATGAATTATTTTTTGTTATCCTGCGCTTTGATCTTCAGATCCCAAAGCCTGTTGAGTAGATAAATTAATTGAACTGGGCAACATTGTGCAGCACAGATAAATATGATTATGCCCATTTAACAGATTAATTGATGAGTTAATTGGCATGCAGATAAGATATACCATCTGCCTGAGGTTGCACAGGAAACACCAAAAGGCATTGAAATCTACCACTATCACAAAACATCTGGGATCCAGAATGCCTGGCATTTGTTCTCCATTAATGGCCACTAATTTTTGCCAAAGTTCCTATTATTGTGCATTTTTTCTGTATTTCAGTGGGCTCTTTTACTTCTGGATTTGTTGCCTCTGAACTTAGTTTAGCCAACCAGCTGAGGATTGTGTAGATTTGAAAATATCTTTTGCTAACGGAATGTTGCACATTTCTTATTATGAGCGAGCAAGAAAGAATGAATGCTGATTTGCTCATAAAAATGGAGAACTTGGCAACTTTAATAGGAATGGAGAAACTGGTCTATTAGTAGTTCTTACTATTGTTGCATATATTTATTCACTCTGAAGTCTGTTTCCATCCCATTTAGGCATCAATTTTTGGTTAGAAACACATATGAAAAACTGCAGTCTTCTCAATATATTCTCATTACAAATTGCACGCCTTGGTGCACATTTCTCCCTAAAATATGCATTTATTCTAAAATAGTGGCTGTGGTCCCACATCTAATGTGAATGTTGAATTGACTCAGTTGAAGCTATAAACTAGGTTGCAAAAACTAACCATGCCTTTAGCTTATCCAATGTTAAGATGGTTTTAAAAAGCAGTAGCTCAGTCTTTGACTGACTTGGCTAAGCATGTTGTGTGCATTTTAACTCTAAAATGGGCGCTTTTAAAAAGCTAATCACAATTGGCAAAGAATTAAAACCAAAGAGTGTTGGGTACTGCAATCCAAGTTATAGTTTTGGAAGTGAGATCAAAGCAGTTCATTTTAAAAAGAGGATGGATAAAAATCATTGTTATGTATGTCATATATAAAGAGCCACTTTGGTCTAATGGTTAAGGCGCCAGGCTAGAAACTAGGAGACCATGAGTTCTAGTCCCACCATAGCCATGAAAGCTGGCTGGGTGACTTTGGGTCAATCACCAGGAGTCAGTGAGTTCTAGTCCTGCCTTAGGCATGAAACCAGCTGGGTGATGCTTTGGGCCAATACTTCTGTCCTAGCCAAATTCACCTCCCAGGTTTGTTGTCATGGGGAAAATTGGAGGATGAAGGAATATTAGATACGTCCTCTGTCTTGAGTTTTTATAAAAACATAATAAAGGCTGGATATAAATGAATAATAAAAATATAACATAGTAATCCAAGGCAAAAGTATAAGTCAACATAAATCTCGATATTTACATGGCAGATCTATGAAAAAGACCTTCAGCATATGTCAGAATTGACTTCCAAGGAAGAAATGGTGAAGTAAAGATGGCTCCACCAAAAACCAAGTGGATGAATGCAGAACTGACGAGCAGACAGTTGCTTAGGTCAGTGATTTCGGAAAGTTACAAATGGACTAAGTATCCGGATGGATTCAAAATAACATTTTGGGATTAATTATGGGGATCCTTCAGTGGGGAAATGTTTTTTCTTCAAACACTTTTTTTTTTTAAAAGATAGGGTGTGATTTTGAAGGCTGGGCACTAGAGGTCAAAATTCTTATTTTATTTATTTTTTGTTCTTTTGAATTTTTCTTTCCTATTTTTCGTTTCTGCCCCTTCTCTTTTTCTTTAGGGTTAGGGTTTAAGTTTGCACTAGTTATTATCTTTTTCATTGTAACGTTTCATTTAAAAAAAAACACCTTGTGTCAGTATCAAACCTATGTAGTGGAAGAGAACATCATGCATTCCCAAGGAAACAAAAAACACGGTCTCCACCATTTCCTGGCCTTGTAAGTATATTCCAATTCTTCATATGGAAAGCTTAATGGCCTTGGATTATCTGCCTCATTGGTCAAGGCACTAACAAATAATACAGTGGGAAATTCTGGTTATAAAACATTGCTGTATTTAAATTCCAAAGGCAGCAAAGCTTTTTAAGATGAACAACGTGAAGGAAATCTCTTCTGCAAAATGCCAAGGGCGGCTGATCTGTTTTGGAGAAGCAGATGGTGGATTTCCCTGGATGTGACTTCAGTCCCTGACTCGACCTATCATTTCACAGCAACTGCACCATCAATCCAGAGAATGAAAGCCAATAAAAGCTCCAGATGAATCCTTTTCATTCTCTGAGAGAGGAGCAGCTTGTTTGGGCAAAGAATGTGCCAGAAATACTGCATTTCCCTTGGCTTGGAATGGCGTTTCTCAACCTTGGCGACTTGAAGATGTCTGAACTTCAACTCCCAGAATTCCCCAGTCAGCCTACCATTCGTTAAATGGTCCCCCAAATTAGTTTCCTGTTGAAAGAAAAGCTTCTTCCGAAATCAACTTTGAATATCCCAAGTCTTTAGGTATTTATTTATTCAGCAGAAATGGCAAGGAGGGCACTTAGTGGATATGGTATCTTAAAAACCCGGCTTGTATACGTCATGGCTGGCTTATTAATGCTAATTGAAAACTCTTGGGGATTTATTGCGTTTAAGAGAATGACAAGCACGCCTTTGTCATTTTTTGGAGATATAAAAGCATCCGAACAGTGTCATTCAAGACCTAGGGAAAACAGTAAGAGCTGGCCTTGCACCTTTGTCTTTAAAGTTAAGTCAGCCCTCCTTTCCAAGAAATGTATGTGTATGTAGTTCTTTAAAATACATTATTTTTTTAAAGGCCAAACCCGCAGCCTCATTTTTCATTCTGACAGCTTCTGAAATACAGAAAGACTTTTAGTCTCAGATGTTGGCCATATTTATTTAATTCCAGCTAGCACTCGCAACCCTCTTGTTCTGGTTCTGTTTGATCTTGTGCCTGAGCGATCAAATAAGCTGAAGACTTTTCCAAATTATCTCTGATGAGAAAGAGTTGGCCAAATAAAAGGCAAAGAGATAAGCTCTTCCGTTTGAGCATTCTGACCAAAATATTAATCAGCCGCTTGACGGACAATACTGCAAGTTGCAGTACTGACATTTGGCTGCAGAAATATCCAGAATTGTCAAGTGAGAATGTCCTATTGAAGGCATTGAAACCCAGAGCAGCCAATGAGATCTTGAAAATTGGTACATTTGCATGCAAAAATTAGTTTCTTTAGGAAGGAATTAAAATTCCATTCTTTGCCACCAAGAATGTATTAAAACAGACTCTTCCATCACAGCAAGGCACAATAAAAAGGTAAGATAATTTAAATAAATGAATGAGCTAGCAAGCTAACAAGCAAGCAAGTATGGGAATGAATGAATGAACAAATGAAACCCTCTGCCCAGTCTATTGTATCAGGAGGAAGACAAATCTTATTTATTATTATCATTACTTACAGTATTTACTTATTAAATTTATTGGTGCCCATCTGATTATCAAATGACTCTGAGTAACATACAATGCCCTAAATTACAGAACAAAACAATTTAAAGATTAGAAACATTACAAACACTGAAAGTTAAATCACTAAAATTAATAAGAACATGGATTAATGGATTAAAAGATGCAGTGTGTAGATGGGGTGGAGCTGGGATCGTCTACTAATCTTCTAGCCACCTCCAAATCCTAACTCCCAAATGCAGAAATATCCAGGTAAATTAGTAAGAAATGGAATACTTTCCCCCAAATTTCTGTCTTTTACTATCCTTTTGCAAAACTTAGAGAAGGCAGTTGGGAGTAAACCAACAAAGAACTGAAAGGCAATCCAAAAATTGGACGAGAATCCAGTTGGAAGACCTTTCTGATAGATTCCCAACTGCATAGGGCAGAAATCAACTTCCTGGAACCAATTAAAGCATCTTCGTATCAGGAAGGGCATCGCTGGAGGGCGATGACCTTCTTGTGGATGTCTTTCGCCTGTCTGCCAAGCAGAGCTGCCTGCCTTTTTTCAGCCCCCAAGTCCTACAATCCCTGGACTAATGATCATTTTAGATTCAGATTAGCCCCCGAATCATACCCCTTGCAATTGCTCAACCGCAATTACAGCAGTTTAATTTTCTCCATTTGGCCAGCCTTCATCCATCACAATCTCATGCGTTTCGCCAGATGCTGACCCATTGCACCAGTAATGCAAAAGCTAGAAAGTGCTACAGGCCTGGAATGAGAAGAAGCTTGGCTAGAAGAAGAGAATTGTTCCACCTCCCCAAAGCCCTGATGCATCTCGCCATCCTCAGCATGATTTATTTATAAGCCCACCAAGATCATAGAGGCCATAAGTGCGTGTTCCATAATGGCATTGGACACCGGTCTATTTGTCTGTGCGGCTGTTGCAGACAAAGAGAACACGAGGGGAATGCAAACACCTGGCCATTGGTTCCAAAGTCATGGAATTCTGCTCTGAAAGTGGAAGGTTTTTCATCAGGCTGATTGTCACCGAAAGATGCATTATTCTCCAGAGACTTAAGAGGACTACGGTGAAAACAAAAGAATAGAATTTATTGCTATGAACCAGGGGAATTGCAGGAGTCCAAAGAGGCAAATAGGAGGGCTGGATTAATCAAAGGAAGGGTTTTCAAAAAAGAAGCATTACAAGAAAGAGACTGAAAAGAGATGATTTTTTTCTTCCCTTTCTCCCAGTGCCCAGAATTTTAAATATATTTTGCAGCCTTTTAATTTATGGTATTTCAATTTTTGCAAAACAACAAATAAACCCCAAACAAACCCTACCACAAATATTTTAACAGAGAGCAGAGAGAGTCCAGAACTGAATGCTAAGATCACACTTTTTTTTCTATTGCAACAGATTTTCAAGGAAGACTGAGAAATAAGTCTATTGTGCTTGCCTACAAAAATGATCTTTAAAAGTCCACAAAAGTGGCCACCAGGGAGGGATTGAAGCTGTTTTTTATGTGTGTGTCAGAGAGCTTTGAACACAATGTCATGGTCACCCTCTTGATTCTGTTGACCAGGCCATGCTGAATTGCCTAATGAGTATAGAGCCCAGTTACAAATCCTCATTAAGCTATTATTTTTCAGTTGCAAGAAGGGGCTATCATTTAGGGGGAAACCATTAAAAACAATAGCAAAGTAAAAATGTGGCTTCTGCAATGTCCTGAATTTCCAGTGCCAGGTGGTCAAAATGCAATTGTCCCATCATTGTCTCAGGTCCACAACACAATAAGGTACATAAGTACCTTGGGTAGAAGAATTAGAAAACCATGCATATAAACTAATTCTCTATATAGGAACACATACAATCTATATAACTCAGTCCGGTCCAGTGTTTTAGATCATCATCCTTGTAGGAGATGACCAGGCTGAAACTGAGGGATGGTCAAGCACGTCATCAGTCATGAGTCCCTCCACGCCCACAAGAGATCTAATTCCAGCCCACCTTGAATTCCATTGACTTTTATCTACCGCCAGTCTGCTTGGACCGTTAGTAGTTCAGATTCTTGTAGCATGCAATAAACCTGCTTTCATCTGAACCGCACTGTCTCCTGATTTCTTGTGCTTGACAATCCTGTTCTTCTGTCCATCCTAGCCCACCAGACCTTGGATCATCCATGGTCCTGAAGCTCTTCACCATCTGCTTCTTGTTTATCATGTGGTTTCCTCTAGTGCAGGGGTAGGCAACCTTGGCTCTTTTATGATTCGTGGACTTCAACTCCCAGAATTCCTGAGCCAGCATGGCTCAGCTTGGAAACCTCTCCTTTTCTCCTCATCATGGCTGGCTCAGGAATTCTGGGAGTTGAAGTCCACGAGTCATAAAAGAGCCACAGTTGCCTGCCCCTGGCCTAAAGCCTTAAATCAAGGGTCTTCAAACTATGGCCCCCTTCATGACTCATGGACTTCAACTCCCAGAATTCCTGAGCCAGCATGGGGGAACTATGACCCCTTCATGACTCATGGACTTCAACTCCCAGAATTCCTGAGCCAGCATGGCTCAGCTTGGAAATCTCTCCTTTTCCCCTCATCATGGCTGGCTCAGGAATTCTGGGAGTTGAAGTCCACGAGTCATAAAAGAGCCACGGTTGCCTACCCCTGCTCTAGTGTGAGAAGCAGGAGCTCTCACTTTTCGCTAACTTGACCCCTGCAATTGTAAGTGGAAGGATCTGACTACTTTTCCAAAGGACAGGCCAATAACTGCCCTCCCACGAAGACACACTTGGGGGGGGGGAAGACCCCTGCCCTTCACATGAGGCATACAAGTGCAACAAAATCATTTGTATAAAAGCATTGCAAAAAGAGATCTATGTGCAATACATTGATATGAAAAAATATGCACCAACGTTTAGCATGCATTCTCTCTCTCTCTGTCTCACACACACACACACACACACACACGCGCGCGTGCACAAACACACATGCTTTTTATTTCTTTTCATCCCATTTGGAAGACATGCTGCTGCGTACTACTGTCACAAATCTCTGTTATAGTCCTCTGAATATGTATGGGCACAGTGGGTGATTTGCCTTTAGATGTAGCTATCTCTAGCTACATCTCTATAGGTGGGAAACTGTTTTTTTCTAAAAAAAAAAAAAAAAAAAAGTAAAGGAATTGGAGCATTTCACTGCCATAACTAGCATTAGTCTTTTTTCTCAGCCATCCACCTAAGCAATATGCCCAGTCAAATGTCTTATTGAGCCCAAGAAGGAAAGAGGCTGTATACCAGAATTTGGTAGTAGGCTATTGGCACGTTGGAAGATTTGCAAGAAATACCATTTGCCTGCAAGAAGGAACTGGTGGGACCATAAAAATAGAGCAAGTACAGGAAGGAAGGAAGGAAGGAAGGAAGGAAGGAAGGAAGGAAGGAAGGAAGGAAGGAAGGAAGGAAGGAAGGAAGGAAGGAAGGAAGGAAAATAGAGAGGGAGGGAGAAAGGGAGAAAGGGAGAAAAGGAGAAAGAAAAAGAAAAAGAAAGGAAGGAAGGAAGGAAGGAAGGAAGGACAGGAAAGACAAAGGAAGGAAGAAGGAAAAGAAAGAATGAAAGAAAGAGGGAAAAAGAAGGAAAGCAACACTGAGCCCATCTTAAAACTTTAATGGAAAAATAAGAAATTGAAAGGAATTTAAAAGGCCACTAAAAATACATTTGCCAAAAGCTTTTCTAAAAATCAAGCATAAGGGTCAACCAACATGAAAGACACCGACTGCTCTAAGCTGCGCTCAAGAGAACCTCTTTGTGCATTTGATAAAACATGAGACAAAGGAGAGAAGGAAAACAGTATTGAACAACTGACCCTTTATTTTTTTGTTTTTGCCTTAGTTTTAATATTCTTTTGCTGCTAAAAAGAAGGCACTTTGTCTAATCTACTTGAAATTTGGCAGTTTGGATTCTTTGGGGGAATTGTAGTATAGCACCTAACGCTTGTCCATTAGGATGAAAGGGGGGGGGGGGAATCAATGCTGTAAACAGAGAAAACTAACTACATTTTCCACTGAAATAATGGAAGAAGTCAACAACAATGCTCACAATAATTAAGGTGCCTACAAAAATAAAAAAAAATGAACACACAAAATTCTCCTTGGCTCATACTGATCCCACGACCATGGGGGATGCTGCAACAGTTGTGTGAAAAATGGACATAAGTCACTTTTTTCAGTGTCATTGTAACTTCGAACTGTCACTAAATGAAGGTTGTAAATCAAGAGTTCCCCGCTCTTTTGCTCTTGTCTTAATAACCTCTTTGCAGGTCACCTTGCCAAAACACACTTTGTAGACTTGGTCATGTATGCAAATGAAGTATTGTTGAGTTAGGAACGAAGGACGAGACAGTGATCGTCATCAAATCAAAAAACTCCTTTGAAGATTTCCACAGCCCTAACTGATTGTCTGTATCGTGTTTTTTTTTTTTTCCTTAGAGGGGAATCTCAGCCTCTTGCTGACAGACTTAGATGTTCAAATACAAAGAGGTAAGATTCATCAGGCCTCATTCTCAACTATAATAGTGTTTTTCGTGCCTGAATAAAGTACCGTTGATGAAGGAGGATGCTGAAACCATTTAAGATCTAATGATGTTCAGAACAGATGCAGAATTCAGTCTGGAGAAGAGTTTGGGTTGATTTCTATCTAAGTTATGATGTCTTTCACAGCAATTTTGTCTTGTTGTTATGCCTTAAAGTTAGTGTGAACGCCTAGCAATTGGCTCTTCAAGTCTCTACAGTTTTATGCCAATGGAGATTCTCAGTCATCCGAGTCATGGTTGTCCCAAAGGTGCTTTTCCAAAAGGCAACTAGACCTTGTTTTTCCTTGAAGACCTTTCGCTTCTCATCCAAGAAGCTTCTTCAGTTCTGACTGAATGGTGGAGGATGGAAGGATGCCTATTCCTTGCAGTCATCTCTTTGGGTGATCCTTAGGGCACAGATCAATCTCCAAGTGGCCTCAATGACTCTCAGAGGGAGTGCTAATGACCAGATGACTGCAAGGCATACAAATCCTTCTATTCTCCACCATTTGATCAGAACTGAAGAAGCTTTTTGGATGAGAAGCAAAAACAAAGTTCAGCTGCCTTTTGAAAAAGCACTTTGGGGACATCCTTGCAGTTTTCTTGGCAAGGTTTTTCAGAAGCTAAATCCCATGACTAGACATCAGTAGGGGACTTCCTCATTGGATATTGTAGTAGTTGGTTGGTGAAGTATTTCTCCAGCCCAGAAATTTGATGGAGAGAATATTTGTGTCCATCTCCGGCTTAGACACTCACAGCAACTTGAGGAATCTCAGACTTACAACTCAAAACCTTAAAATTTTGGCATTTGCATTAATTCGGGGTGGTGGATTTAAACATTATTTGGGGGGTGCCTACAGAGATGTAAGCAAGCATTCTGGGACAGCCTTCTAAGATGGGTGTCAAAGTGGAGACAGATGTCTTGTTTGCAGGCTCTCTTCAACCAGCCCAATGTTTCAATAGATGCTTCCAGACAATAGAAGGAGGCCCGAGTGGTGCAGCTAACCGGGAAGCCATCCAAAGGACTCACGGTAGAGTGATCCCCAGGGCAAGCTTTACAGAAAGAAATGCACTGCATAGAGACACACACACCAAGAAAAACATCCTGTTAAAATAATGGGAACATCCAGCAAAGCCAAGCATTAAACGTCCAGGAAAGCGAAGGGGAGCACAATAATGAGTGTCCCTTGTGTGGTAAATGAGTTTGTTCGGTGCCAGAGCGAGTTCGTATTGACAACATTACATGAATCAGGTGAGCATCCTCTCCATCCTGCTTTGCCATTTATCTGCAGACTGGGGATGGAATTTCCCACTCATTCTAGGCCTTTGCCATTTCGGTCTACCAGCAAACGCTCTTGTGCTCCAACTCATTACAAGAAGCACTGATCGATGACCTTTTCTTCCCGCGACCAGGGAGAATAATTTGCCAGGTAGTCTAACAGCCACCGGGGCTCTGCTAGAAACGCTTGTACGAGGAGGCAGGGTTGGGAGGCACCACAACTGGTGTCAAAGCAAACTGAAGAAGTGACCCGCTCTTTGAAGTGTCAACACCTCATTACTTTGCCATAGCTTAATCTTCATTCAGGTAGCATCACTGATATAGAATGGAATAAGGGCATCTTTCGAAGGTCACAGAGGTCATGTCATCTTGTCAAATGAGGGTGTTGAATACAGGAAATCAGGAGTCCAGGCAGTTCAAATGAATATATAGGTTTATTGTACGCTAATGCTCTCTACAAGAATCTGAACTGCTAGCAGTCAAAGCAAATTGGTGGTAGATAAGGGTCAGTGAAATTCAAGGTGGTCTGGACTTAGATCTCTTGTGGGTGTGAACTCTAGACTGATGACACGTTTGACCCCTCCCTCGAATTTAGCCTGGTCATCTCCTACAGAGGAGGACTGCACATATGTACAGGTAGTCCTTGAGATATGTCCAGTCATTGAACGACTATTTGAAGTTACAATAGACTCCCCAAAAGCTACAAATGACCCAGTTTCAAAGTTACGATGGCTGCATCACCCCTGCAGTCATTCGCCCTTATGACCAGCCACAGGGACTCTGCGTGGCGTAAACTAGAAATACCTTCTGGATATTTAGGAGTGCTTAGCAACTACATAAGAAATTTGTGGGTTGTAATGGATTAGGTGGCAAATCTTAGTATCATTATCTATTGTACAAGTGATCCTAGAAAACATACAGCTATTCCCAGTCAGTTCAAATCTTCTAATGTTCTTTTCCCAGCCGACATTTTTTCTCACATATGATCACAAACACCTAACAGAAGTAGACCTCCCCAGCCATTGCCCCCACACGCTAGTATTTAATTCCTACTGCTGCAGAATTAGCCTATAATGTCATCAACAGCTTGATTTTATTTTCTTTATTCATTAAGAGCTGAGATGGCGCAGCAGTTAGGGTGCAGTACTGCAAGCCACTTTAGCTGACTGTGTTCAGCAGGTCAGCGGTTCAAATCTCACCGGCTCAAGGTTGACTCAGCCTTCCATCCTTCCGGGGTAGGTAAAATGAGGACCCAGATTGTTGGGGGCAATGTAAATATATATATACATTGCTTACTGGTGTACACCGCTTAGAGAGTGCTTGCACTTAAAGCGGTATATAAGTCTCATAAATAAATAAATAAATAAATTGGAGCAAAAGAAGAAGGAGGAAACCAAACCTGAGGAAAGAAGGCTGTAATAGAATGTGAGAAAGAAAAGGGAATGAGAGGAAGGTGGATCATCCACCCTTCCGTCAAGCTCTTCCCTTCCTCCATTATAAATCCTTCCCATCACCACATCATCTAATACTCAAGGGCTTGTTAGGTTCAAGAGCAGTGCAAACCCGTCCGATTTTACAGGATACATGACAACTGCTTGCATTCTTGGCTTAAAGACTTCAAAAGAATACTTTTCGGTTCACAATATCTCATCATGCCACAGATCAAAGGGCTGATGTATTGCAAATGGATTTTGCTGTGATTTAAGAGGAGTTTATTAAAAATGGGCTGACACCTTCATTCTATAAATTAATCGGAAGACTCCTCGCTTGAAAAATGCTGAGATATCTTCTAAACACATTGTCTTAGAGATGACGGATAGGGTTTCTACTGTCTTGAGACCCCGCTTGTATCAAAGCTGAATTGAAAGACGGCAGATGTGTAATTGTTACTGCTTAGACAAAGGCATTAAGAAGGGAGGGCCCGCTGCATCCTAGAAAAGAGGAAGTCTATACTTTGTTTGACCCCTTCACAAGGAATAGTAGAATAACAAAGCTGGAAGGGACCTTGGAGGTCTTTTAGTCCAACCCCAAAGACAAGCAGAAAACCCTATATCATTTCAGACAAATTGATGATGTTACCTAGTTGGGTAATGAAACATCTGCAAGAAGACCACCAAGCTCAGAGAGCACCAAGGACCGCGCAAAGAAATCACGGCTGGTTTTCTGAAGAATGCTTTGGGGAGGCCATCCAACTGTTATCTTGCAAAACAAAAAAATGCTTTGCTTATAAATGAGTAGCCAATTATATCCCTGATGCTCTACTAGGATAGGATTTGGGGAAGAGCAACTGTGATTGGAAAAAAAAGAACCACATTAATTTAGGTCGTTACAACCAAAACTGAACCCAAAATTTAGGGCTGACATGATAATAGTGTTCCAATATTTGAGGGGCTGCCACAAAGAAGAGGGGGTTCAACCTCTTGTTCTGCACCTGAAGACAGGACAGGAAGCAACAGATGGAAACTAACCAAAGAGAGAAGCAACCTGGAACTAAGGAGTTCCTAAGTTCCTAAGCAGTGAAACAGGTGGCTTTGTGGGTGCTCCATCACTGGAGGTTTTTAAGAAGAGATTGTACAGCCAAGTGTCTGGAATGGCATAGGGTCTCCTACTTGAGCAGGGGGTTGGAATAGAAGACCTCTAAGGTCCCTTCCAATGCTATTATTCTATGTACTATTCTATGTTCTATCTGAATTGATGTTCTTCATAGGGCTTGGAAGTGAAGCAAATAAGAATCATGTCCTTCCAAGACATCATGGATGCATTTTCCTTTCCTCCTATGAATTATGGGAAGAAAACAAAATGTCTGCAGTTAAACTCCTTCTGAAAGACTCTTTAAAGTAAACAGATGTAGGCCGGGGGAAGTATTAGACGAAGGAACAAATTTGGAAACATGTTTCTGGTGCTTAATGCCTGAAGCGATTTGCAAAGCAATTTTCTACAGTAAAGTAGAAAAAGTTTTGCACAAATCACAGCACAGAAAAAGCTGCAAATAATCTTTCCTACGCTATATTTGCTTATTTTTCTTCTTTCTTTCTTGGCCTGGCTATGCATTTGTTTTGCATTTATCTTTTTTTCCTCCTGAAGAAGATAAAGGAAACATTTTTGAAAACAGGAAAAAAAAATGAAAGAAACTACACAGAAAAGCTTTATAGAGAGGTTTCTCATGACTGTATTAGTTTGAAAATGAGAATGCTTTATCCAAACATCTGGACTGACTGAACGAAATGACTGGGATTGTTTAGCTATAAAACTTGATGAATTGCAGTCTTTTATTGAAAGGAACACATTGTTCATCTCTTAATTTCCCTCATATTGAACTGTACTTTTGACTGCGGATCAGTTTTAGTCTCTTTATCAAGGTATCTGAGAAATGAAAAAAACATGGGTGCCACCTATCCAATCTACATATTTGAAATTTTTCTTCCCCCAGGGGGAAATTTTATGGTGAAAACACAATCAACTTGGAGTTGGCACAGTTGTCATGAATGTGTAGAGGAGGGGCAGGGGGAGGAGGAGGAGGAAGAGGGAAGGAAGGAAGGAAGGAAGGAAGGAAGGAAGGGAGGGAGGAAGGGAGGGAGGGGGGAGGGAGGGAGGGAAGGAGGGAAGCAATAACAGTAGCACTTAGACTTATATTCCACTTCACAGTGCTTTATAGCTTTCTCTAAGCTGTTTACAGAGTCAGCACATTGTGCCCAACAAACTGGCTCTTCATTTAACCGACCTCGGAAGGACGGAAGGCTGAGTTGACCTTGAGCCGGTGAGAATCGAACTGCTGGCAGTGGGCAGAGTCACTCTCCAATACTGCATCACAACAGCTCAGGGAAGGAAGGCAGGAACCAACTAAGTTGGATCCAAAAATCTATTTTGTCCACAACTTTCCACCTCACATTGAGTAATCATGTACTATTAAGAAACCCACAAGCCTAGTTTGATGGTAATCACGATGTTTGGTTGCATGGTCTCATTGTATTTGGTGTATGCATCTCCAGAATATCAAACCTTTGTTATATACAAGCAAGATAATAAAAACACATCTTTCTCAATCATTTTGCCTAATTCTTAGATAAATTCCTGTGGCTGCTTGGAATCCCGCTCGATGTGCATTATTATTGCTTTCTCTCCTTTCCTTACTGACATATTTTCTTCATTGTCCTACACTGAATAGCTATATTCTCTGTTTTATTTCCCTCCTCATCACCAGATATATCACATTGTTCATTTTGAAACAGCTCTCAGACGCTGGCTTCTGTCGATAGCAGTATGCGATTCATATTAATAGGCAAAGCTGATCGATCTTTCCCCCTTGCTTTCTTGATAGAGAAAAGTGCTTTAATCTAGCAACAGCAAGAAAAAATAATAAAGGGAGTGCTTTGCTAATAAAAGCAAATATACAAAGTATTTTTATATGCTTTTCTGTAATGGTAGGTGTGAATGACCTTGGAGATGGGAAAGAGAGCTGCAGACAGGAGCCGTGGAAGGAGAGGGGGCTGAGAAGCATTTCCTGCAAACTAAGAGAAAGAATAGAATAGAATAGAATAGAATAGAATAGAATAGAATAGAATAGAATAGAATAGAATAGAAAGACAATAGAATGGAATATAGAATAGAATAGAATAGAATAGAATAGAATAGAATAGAATAGAATAGAATGGAATAGAATGGAATGGAATAGAATAGAATAGAATAGAATAGAATAGAATAGAATAGAATAGAATAGAATAGAATTAGAATAGAGTAGAGTAGAGTAAAGTAGAGCAGAGCAGAGCAGAGCAGAGCAAAGCAGAATAGAATAGAATAGAATAGAATAGAATAATGATAGACTAGACTAAACTAGACTAGACTAGACTAGACTAGACTAGAGTAGAGTAGAGTAGAGTAGAATAGAATAGAATAGAATAGAATAGAATAGAATAGAATAGAATAGAGAATGGAATGGAATAGAATGGAATGGAATAGAATAGAATAGAATAGAATAGAATAGAATAGAATAGAATAGAATAGAATTAGAATAGAGTAGAGTAGAGTAGAGCAGAGCAGAGCAGAGCAAAGCAGAATAGAATAGAATAGAATAGAATAATGATAGACTAGACTAAACTAGACTAGACTAGACTAGACTAGACTAGAGTAGAGTAGAATAGAATAGAATAGAATAGAATAGAATAGAATAGAATAGAATAGAATAGAATAGAATAGAATAGGTTTATTGGCCAAGTGTGATTAGACACACAAGGAATTTCTCTCCAGTCTTGCAAATACTGTTTGTGTCATCTTGGAATAAAGACAAACTAGTACTCCTGATTGTGCTTTTTGTCTGGATTAATCAAGGAGAGAAGCAACCTAGAACTAAGGAGAAATTTCCTGACAGTGAGAACAATTAACCAATGTAACAACTTGGCTCCTGGAGTCGTGGATGCTTCATTACTGCAGGTTTTAAGAAAAATTATAGAGCTATTTATCTGAAATGGTATAGGATCTCCTCCTTAAGCAGGGGGTTGGTCTAGAAGATCTCCTAGGTCCCTTCCAATAGTCAATATTTATTCCATTCTGTTTATCTACAACAGTGTAACATCCCTTGAATTATATAATTCATCTCTCCTGAAAAAAGGGATTAAGGGAAAATAAAATTGGCAAAGAAGAGGGAAGCTTCTCTAGACTATCACAAGGAAGAAGGGTGGATGTATCCTCTGTATGGCCTAAGGCAGGGGTGTCAAACTCAATTTCATTGAGGGCTGCATCAGCATTGCAGTTGCCCTTGGGGGGCCAGGTGGGTGTGGCCAGGGTGGGTGCAGCCTACTGGGCGGGCATGGATGGAGTGGGTGTGGCCTACTGGGTGGGAGTGGCCGGCTCTACATCATTCCCGTCAAAGGCAGAAGTGGGACAGATCTGAGGGTCTCTGGCAGAAGGGGTGGAACCGGGACAAGCGCCAAGGCGTGGTCCATTTCTTCATTCCTCACAAAGGGTGACACCTCTCCCGCATGCATCCAGGGGGCGGGGCCGACACACCAGGGGCTGGTTTCTAGACAGCCTTGCAGAGCTAAGACTGAATGCGTTTCAGCATAGAGGGCCACCACAAAATTGTACATTGGCTCCCAGCCGGCCTGGGCTAGGGCCAAGGCAGTGGGGGCCATTCCCTCACTGTTTCCAGGAAGGCATCGCGGGCCACATGAAACCACTTCGCGGGCCGCATCTGGCCCCCGGGCCTTGTGTTTGACATGTCTGGCCTAAGGGTAGGAGAAGAACCAGAGGGTGGAAGAATTACACAGAGAGATCCAAAATAAAAATCAGAGGAATTTCCTGAGTGTGAGAAGTAGAAAGAAATGAAGCATCTGGCTGCTGCAATTATGGAGGTCCATCAATGGATGCTTTCAACCAAAGACTGGACAACCTTTTTTCTGGGATGGTCTAAGGATCCCTGCCTTGAGCAGGAGTTGTATTAGAAGATCTCCAAGGTCCCTTCCAAATCTAGGATTCTATTATTCTTCCCCAACATACATTTATAGCTCAGCGATAAATGTCTAGATCCATTTTCATTTTCTACCTGGTTCTGAGCAAGAAAAACTTCAAAACTTACAAATATGAATCCTTAGACATCCTATACCTATGGCATGCATGCCACAGGCGGCACACGGCGCCGTCTCTGGTGGCATGCAAGCCATTGCTGGGCTGAGCTGCTCCCTCCTCTTCTCCATGCATGCGCATTCTGAGAATAGGCAAGAGGTTATAAAAGGGGCAACTTTCTGCGGAAGCAGTTGCTGCAGACAGCTTAAGAGCGAGCACGAGTCGGAGTGGACAGTGAGCGAATGAGCGAGCACGAGCCAACAGCTTGGTGGCCACGTCCACTCAGTGGCCATGCCCACCCAGCAGCCGGCGATGCATAAGTGGGTTTTGGATTGCAGTTTAGGTATCCAGTCTCTAAAAGGTTCGACACCACTGTCCTATATGAATCTCTGCTGTGTGTACTAATAACTAATCAATCCATTTTCATTTACTTTCTCATTTTTGCCTACATAGGCAACTTGGTAAAATTACATAGTTGCTGCCAGAAAGCCTTTCTCCACTCTGCAATTGTGTGTCGATTTAATAAGAACATATTTTTCCATTGTTCGAACTCTTGAGCACCACCTTCCAAAACACGACAATGTTAATGTGACTACACAGAGGAAGGGGGGGGGGGCAATCAACTCTTACATGAATTCAATTAATCTTGTTTCAATGTTACTTTAGATTCAAATGTTAAATCTTTGCTCAGCTAGACAAAACGCACTTTGTGTTCTGGGCTGTCACGGAGAACATGGGGTCAGCCTATTCTCCAAAGCGCCTGAGGGCAGGACAAAAATTAACAGGGGAAAGCTCAGAAAGAGAGAACAAACCTAGGATCAAGGAGAAATTTCCTGTCAGTGAGAACAATTAGTGGCTTGTCTCCAAGGGTTGTGGGTGCTCCATCACTGGAGGTTTTCAAGAAGAGACTGGGCAACCATTGCCCAGAATGGTATAGGGCAATGATGGCGAACCTATGGCACATGTGCCAGAGGCGACACTCAGAGCCCTCTCTGTGGGCACATGTGCCATTTTCCCAGCCTCACCTTCCCCTGCAACCCCCTCCTCACCAGCAGCCCCCCTGGAGGAGAGTCGCCCCCGAGTGTGGCCCATGCAGAGCAGCGCAGCGCAGCCAAGGACATGGCAGCCAGGCAGCGTAGACAAGACTCTGCCCTCACACCCCATCGCACACAATTGATGCTGCAGGGCGTGGGTAGAGGGCATGGCCGCCATGATGCTGCTGGGCTGCCTGGACGATCTGCGGCGGGCCCTGGAGATGGTGAGTGGCCCTGCGGGCAAGTGGGCAAGGGACGGGGTGGGGGCGGGGCATGGGCAGGGCAGGAGGTGGAGCTGGGGCTCGGTCTCTAAAAGGTTTGCCATCACTGGTATAGAGTCTCCTGCTTGATTAGAGGGTTAGACTAGAAGGCCTCCAAGGTCCCTTCCAACTCTAATATTCATTGTTCTACATCAGTGGTTCTCAACCTTTTTAATGACCCCCAACCGGTCGTAAGTCGAGGACTACTCAACTGGTGCAGCAGTGTTTGCAGAATGGGACTTTTGGCGGGCTCAGCAGGGCAGAGACAGTCTGGACAATTCCTATTGGCTTTTGAAAGCCAATGGAATTAGACTCTATTCAAGACAGTCTATTCTATTGGCTTTCAAAAGCCAATAGAATAAAAGGGAGTAGCACAGCTAAGGAAAAGGGGGAAAAAATGGCGGACTGCGTTGTTTGGCGACCCCCGTGAAATGGTTGTTTGACCCCAAATGGGGTCCCGACCCACAGGTTGAGAACCACTGTTCTACATAGTTTCTTTCTGATTCTCATCTATCGTTGCTTCAAGTTAAAAAAAGGCTGCTCCTCGAATTAAAAAAAAATGCAAATTTCATACTATATATTTAAATATGCATACGAATACAAAGAGTTCAGAAATGAGAAGCAACTTTACCTACTTTTTCCCCCTTCTTTTGCTGAAATGAGGAAAGGGCAAAGGTTAAATGAATTGCTCCATTTTAAAGGATGCCTTCATTTATTTATCGCTTCTAAAATAATAAGAGAAAAAAGGAACGAAATGCAAATATAACTACGATGGATCTATTCTCGAAGAAAACACATTAAAAGTGCTTTAAGAACTGAAAAGGGGGGAATGGAAAACAGGAAAACAAAGGAGGGACAATATGTAATAGATAATTAGCATAATTAACAGGTCATCTTAAAGAATAAGGCTAAGAACAATGGGAAATAAGAAGGCTTGGAAAAGCATCTGAACATGAAGACCAATTAAATGGTTGAAACGCTGATTGGAGCAATTCATGAAAAATTGGGGCATTTGTGATTGCAACTCTCGAATGCTTTAAATTCTAACTATTGGCAAGCATGTCCATGAGCTTTTCAAAAGCAGCTAGAGAGTTCTTGTGTGACCATAACATAATCAGAGAGCTCCAAATTTTGCTAAGTGACTCTCAAAAGTTGGGTGAACTAATCTCAGCTTTGGGTACACCGATTCTTCTTCAATCTGGAAAACGTATCATTGGTAGGAATTGCTTACTGCCCACCCTGATTTTGGTAATGGACAAAGATTTGAGCCCTATTTCTAGTTCTGGACAATCTTCTTAGACCAGATAACATGTACGTGCTCACTAGAACAATCTAAAGTCTTGCTATGTTGTGGGCATCAGGTCTGAAATGGGGAGGAAGGGCAGAGACAGAAGTAATTTCTAATTAAAACACTTCCTTGTCAAGATGAAGAAAATTAAATTTTAGCTCTAAGAGGGAAAGAAAATGAGCTACGTCATGTTTCATTTCCTTCAGACCATGAGCTGTCACTTCAGCTTTCTTTGCAGGAGAAATTATTTGAAGATGACATAATTAAAATATTAGAAAGGCGGTTACATGGCAGTTGTTTATTAAATTGACATACAACCGGTGGTTATTGTTTTTTTTCCTTCTTTTTTTAAAAAAAGTCTTCTTTCTTTTAGCTGAACTATACGCATTCTTGATATTATTTGTGCCCTCTTGTGCTTACATGATGCTTCTCCTCGTATTTAACTGGCTGGTGAAGCAACAAATTATTTTGACCCCACAAGACTTTTCTCTTTTTTTCTGAATGAAGTGGGAATCAATAAATGTGTTTGACAACAGAAAGATATTCCAAAAAAAGAATTTAAAAAGTTTTAAATTAAATGAAAGGAATTAGGCCAAATAGCTGTTTTGCTTTTAGATTCTGGGTGAAGAAGTCACCAATAGATGAGGTTATGAATGAAAATGAGGTTTATCACATAGTAGCTAACTAATTATAGGTCCATAGTTTTGAAAATAAGTAAACAAACAGCTTCTATGTAGGACAGACAGAGAAGACTAGCAGATTGTCTCCATGAACACCAATTAGCAGTCAGAAGACATGAGAACTCCTTAATATTGCAACACATGGATAGCTTCAACCACAGTTCCAACTGGGAAATTGTGAGCAAAAATACTCAAATTCCAAGAGAATTCTGGGAAGCCTGGCACTCAGAAAAATCAGACATCAATGCACATAGAGATAAACATCTATATACGATTCAAAAGAAAGAATCAAAAAGCTAAAAAGAAAACAAAAAGAGCAAAACATATCCTTGCTAGCAATCAACACTCAAATAAGTAGATATTAACACCAAGATGAACACTAGACAACAATCAAGAAGTAAACAATATCCCAATCAAAGAACTATCAATACAGACAAACAAGCTAACAGTAAACCTATAGCTTAACATGCTATACAAACCCAGGTAATTGTGGTTTAGTCTACAAACAATCATTTAGCACAATGAAGGAATCCAATCTAGATGTGCTATAAAATGCACGTTTCTCTCTACCCTGGGAATATTTTAAATATAAAAGCAGGGACTAAATTGATGGGGCTCATTTAAAGGATGAAAGCAAGGGAAAACTTTAATCTCCTGCTGAAAAATGTCTAATATATATTTGCTGGAGGGATATCCTCAATGAAACCAACCCTTTTGGTACTTTTTACACTTAATTACTTTTAACATTTTTTTTTAAGTTGAGAAAACTAGATTTTATGCTGGAGCAATGCTTCAAAACAAACAGGGGTAAAAATGAGATCGTTCTGGGGTTCCTTCCTAATTTCATAGCATCATTTTAAACAGAATTCCAGTGCTACTTATTTGTACTTTTCCTCCATAATTGCAAAAAAAACCCCCAACAACAACACCCCACTCTCGTCAGTCAAAGCTAATCAACGTTCATGTTTTATAAATGATTCTCCAGCTGACTCAACACATTTTGAAGAGAGAATGAAATCCAAGTAAGATTTAAAAGAAGGTTTGATTGACATTTTGGAGATTCCCCTCCCCCCATTCTTTACGGTATAATTCAACAATTTATCTACAGTTAGCTCTTTTCAAGGCAATGCCATTTATGTCACAGATGTCTGTCAATATTTCGCTTGTCTTTTAATTGCACTAACTTAACATTTAAAAAGCATAATTAGGCACAATACATAACTGCCTTATTAGTCATACAATTGTGGATGGATAAACATCGGAAAAAGCCTCTTATCTCAGTTCCTAGCTGGTGGTAAGCTTGGAATCCCTGAAGAATCTCACACTCAGGTTGCGTTCATATTCCCATCTGGCCATAAAGTTCTCTGGATGACTTGGTGGTTGCACAGCCCTCAAATATATATTTTTCATTTCATATGGATATTATGACCAAGGTCCCCAAAGCTAATAACATAGCAATAGAAGAGAATATTTGAAGCTCAGGGTTGAACTGTGGGCTCCTAAGGTTGGTGGCTTTCTTGCAGATGTTGCATGACCCAGATAGGTAACATTATCAATGCTAGGAGGTAGTGGGGTGTGCAGAAGAAGGAGGAGGAGAAGGAGGACAACTATGGGGTCCTTGGTGCTCTCTGAAGTTGGTTGTTTTCTTGCAGATGTTGGAATACCCAACTAAGTAACATCATCATGCTAGGAGGGAATGGGGTGTGCAGAAGAAGGAGGAGGAGAAAAACTGTGAAGTCCTTGGTGCTCTCTGAATGTGGTGGTTTTCTTGCAGGCATTGCAAGACTCAACTAGATACCATCATCAGTTCACTGTTGGGTCATGCAACATCTACAAGAAAACAACCAAGAGAGCACCAAGGGCCTCATAGCTAAGAATATATTTTCTAAGCTAATTCTTCTTTTGTTAAATCAAAGAGACTGAATTCAAGATAGAGTTAGAACTCAGTCACGTCTCTTTGGGAATTTGTCTGAGACTTTGTCAACTTTGATCCCGGTTGAAGCAAATCCTTGGGGGAACTTCCTTTTTTTCGACCTTACCTTATTGGATAAGTTTGTCTCTTCTCTAAGGAGGCAAATCAATCACATGTTGACATACTGTGTGGCCTTGCTTTCTGGCAATATTTACCCTTAGCCTAGACAAAACCTTGGCCAGATTTAAATAAAAGAGTTGGATCCAAGACATCCCAACAAGTTTCCCGTCTCTGCTACAATGCAACCCTCCCCAGTTTTATGGGCTATCCTCACATGTTTTACATGCCCCACACGGAAGTTCTCTCTGGCTCAAACTGATGTATTAACCATCAGGGCGATCCATTCTTTTGTGTTTTTGTCATTTTTTTGTCATTATTAAAAATTGTCATTTTCAATAAAAATTATTACTTAAAAAATTTAACACTTATTTATGATGCTGCCAATCCCCCCCCCATTGTACATCCTTCAACTATTTTAAAGAAAAAGAAAACACACATTACTCATACACCACACACTCATTCACACACCAATGTGGCTGTTATGCTTGTAAATAAAAATGGAACGATAATAACACAATGAAAGGTTTCAGAGAGGTTAGCTCACTTCTGTTTATGCAAATTGGGGGTGTCAGCATGGAGATATATTTAAAGGGAGATTATTCTTTGCTTCTCCCCTTGTGTTGAATTAGCCAGCTACATGGCAATAGTGTTCACTTCTGTTTTGCAAGTTCAGGAGGATTTTTACAACATCCCTATTCTTTGATGGCTCAGAATTTTAATCTGAACCAAAGAAGTGTTCAGCTCCTTATCCCTTCTTATCTCACAAGCTTTAAACCTTCTTCTTTTCTTCACTGACAAAGCCTAATAAAGCTCATTTCTTCTCTCTCCAACCAGTTTTCCTATCAAATTGCTCCCTATTTTTTCCAAGTATCTTCTTGACATTGATGGACCGTGAAGTTGACATTTCTGATTTGCTAATATTTCCTCCTCCTCCTCCTCCTCCTCCTCCTCCTCCTCCTCCTCCTCCTCCTCCTCCTCCTCCTCCTCCTCCTCCTCCTCTTTCTCCTCCTTCTCCTCCTCCTCCTGCTCCTCTGCTCCATGCAAACTGTGTGCTCTAATGTCTATGGAGGTTGTCAGTCATCCAGATCATGTTTGTCCTAAAAGTGTTTTTATTTTAAAGGCATCTGGACTGGATTCCACAGCAGTTAGTTAGAACTGAAGATGCTTCTTGGATGAGATGCAAAAATGTCTTAAAGAAAAATCAGAAAGTCCAGTTGCCTTTAAAATAAAAGCTCCTTCAGGATGTGTGTTCTAATATTATTACACGGCCCTTTCCAAGCATGGAAAAATGGAAAGAAACACCGCTAGTTTAGAATAAGAAACACAGCTGATCTGCTACAAATATATGTAGAATATATATAGAATAAAGAATATATGTGGGTATATGCATTTTTTTTCTTTTTTGTCATATTTATGTAGTGTATATTGGAGGTGGTGATCCTTTGAGAGCTGTATGCAATGAAATTTCATTTTAATGTATGCCGATTAATATACATTTAAAATCACAAAGTATTCTATTTTATTCTGTTCTGTTCTATTCTGTTCTGTTCTGTTCTATTCCTTATTCTATTCCTTATTCTGTTCTGTTCTTTTTTATTCTATTCATCACTGGGAGATCAAATCCTGATATTATTCAGCTATCTAAACACTTCTCTTTTCCATCTGTGGGTTTTACGTAATATTTTTCTAAACAAGCCATTCAAAGATCAAACCAACAAATGGCTTACTAAGTTCCAGGTAAGATGACAAGATGAAAAATAGGCAGTAAACAACAAGGCTTGTGTTGATAGAATCTGTTTTGTTCAACAAATCATGGAAACCACTTGCGACTTACTTCGCGGTCCAACATGGCTGGAGACACCACCGTGACGATGTCCCCTTTCTCTGGGTCAATGTAGAACATGTTCGGAGATGGTTTGTCTGGAGTCTGCTTCAGAATGTTGTATCTCAGCACAGCATTATCTGTAGATGGGTCATCTGCATCAGACGCCGTCACCCGCATAACAGTACTTCCTGGAGCAAGGAGGAGCAGAAGAAGATCAAATTTTATTTCCAGCAACAAGGCATTAAAACAGATTAAGCAACTGATTGCTATCCACTTGGCATCTAGCTTGTAGAGTTCGGTGCTTCCTGTTTAGAAAATAAGATTCCAAGGATTTAAGAGAAGAGACAAAATAAGATGAATTGAAACAATTCTCTGTTATATCATTTCATTGTCCTTTTATTTTTTCACTTAACTAGGTAGGACATTATACATTAGAGCAGAGGTGCTCAACCTTGGCAACTTTAGGACTTGTGGACTTCAGCTCCCAGAAGTCCTCAGCCAGCATGAGGAGTCTGGTCACTTTCTTCTCTTACAAAAGGCCTCTGAGGTAAACTGGATTAGAGAGAGAGAGTGAATGACTTACCCTTAGTAAGCCATGAATTTTCTTGGCCTATCAATTCCATGGTCTAGTCCAGATGTGTCCAACCTTTGCAAAGATTGTGGACTTCAACTCTCAGCCTTCCCCATGCTGGCTGGAGAATTTGGGGTGTTGAAGTCCCTAAGTCTGAAAGTTGCCAAGGCTGAACACTGCTGCGTTAGATGTTTCTAATGAATCCAACTTAAAACCGGATTGCAGCTGTAGCAGATACACAAATGATAGGATTTGTGAGTGTATAATCACATAAAGGCGCACTTAAAAGAAACCCAAAGGACCCCTAGTTTATTACAACATATCCTTCCTTCTAAACAGCCCAGACTGCTTTTTCAAAGCCAACCAACGGCTTGTTCTTAAAACCTCATCAAGGGGATATATTGATGTTTATTCCCTTGCAAGGAACGGATCCGGCATTTAGCAGGACACATTCTCCCGAATTTCCTAGTGGAGAACTTATCCTCCGTTAACCATATGACTGTAAATTCAATTAGGAGCCTTTAATGAATTTTCCATGCCCACCTCATTAAGCATATTCTTCTGCAGCCTAGTTATCTCCCCCGCTGTGAGCAAGTTGTAATTAGAAAAAGCAGGGGATTATTAACCCTGAAGTGCGAAGGCCGCTCGTACTTTCCCAGACCTAGCAGTCCAATTTACTGGAAGCAGCTTCTCTCACTTGCATTTCAATCCGTACTTATCTCTCCTTCACCTGCAGCCCAACTTCTGAAATGAGGTTCTGACTAGACAGCTGCCAGAAAGCTTAGCCTGAGTTGGCTGTGCAGAGTCCCTTTTCTTTTGCAAAATAAAATAAAAATAAAAATCAAGGGATGGGGGAGCTGAGAAGTTTTAGTCCTTCTACTTTTCTTTCTTTTTTGTTCTGCATTCGTGAATGTTCTCCTAGTTTAATGGCAGCGTTTCCATCCCCCTTGCGTTGCTTCCTGCTCAGTCTCTCCAGGCATGGATAAAACATTTATGTCAGTTTGTGGGAAGCAAAGACAAAATGACACAAATGATTATGTGAAATTTTTGCTGCTTACTTTCTCTCTCTCTTTTTTTTTTTTGGCTAACATCCAGATGCACTACTGTGCTCAGATAAAATGCTCCTAATAACACAAAGGAGCTAAGTTTACTGTAAACCATGGTCAACGGTTTAAAAACAAAACCCAAGAAGCAGAAAACTATCTCGGTAATGTGATCCAAGTCTCTAAAACCTGGGGAGACATTTAGGTGGTTCCTTTTACAGACTTCCAACTGTGAGGGACACACCGGCCAAAAATTAACCAACCACCCACAACCGAGAAGAATGCTGATAAACAGGTTGAATATCCACACATAGTACAAAACTGTCTATAGGTGAGAATCCATCCAGACATATTAAACAGAACATCCCTAGCATTATTCCCATCACAAAATTTTATATTCTTCTGAAAAGATTCATTTCCCAAGGTTCATAAACTGCCTCCTTCTAACTTTCTGTCATTTATAAATGCTTCCATGCATTAATCAAATGCCTGGCTGCTGAAGTATCAGACAACAGCCTACAAAATTATTATATGACAGACAGGTGCGGGTGTGTTGTATCAACACAATTAGTGGACCCATCATCACTTTGCTAAATATTTGCAGCCAATTCTTTTTCCAAAAAGTTTGCGGTGCTGAAGCTGCAGTAAAACAAATTCTCTTGTTAAAAGTATAATAAATGCACGACAATTTGCCTAGTCATACCAGATTATGAGAAACTAAACCTTTTTAGAGATTCATTTTTCTTTCACAGCATTTGTCATCCAGTGTAGTTATTTAGTGATTAAGATGATAGACTAGACCAGGAGTGTCCAGCCTTAGTGACTTTAAGATCTGTGGACTTCAACTCCAAGAATTCCTCAGCCAGCATTGCTGGGAATTGAAGTCCACAAGTCTTAAAGTTTCCAAGGTTGGACACCCCTGGAGTAGACCATGGACTGATAGACCATGGAAGCTCATGGCTTACTTTGGGCAACTCACTCTCTCCCTAATCCAGTTTATTGCACAGGCCTTTTGTTAGAGGAGAATGTCATCAGACTAAAGCAGGGGTGTCAAACTGCCAGCCAACGGGCCGGATGCATCACATGGAAGCTGCGCCCACCCCAGGGGGAAAAAGTCACGATATGTTGCGACACATCACGTGACGTGGTGAGTTTGACATCCCTGGACTAAAGATATGGCTGGTGGAGGACTTCTGGGATCTGAAGTCCACAAGTCTTAAAATTGCCAAATTTGAAGACCCCTGATCGAAATCTACCCAACTGAATAAATAATACGCATGGAAACAGGAAACTGTTATGATATGCCACCATTGTGCTTTAATCTGATGATTGGGTAAATGCAGTAGGCACGAGAAGAGAACCAGACTCCCTCAATGATTATGAAAAGCCTGCCATTGTGATCAAAATAATTAAACTTTTAGACAAGTGGCATGGTGAAAGGGAAACGGCTGGTTGTGACAGTCATCACAACTAATTACATGTTTGACTGTCAATTTGTACTTTAAAGAAAAACAAACTCCGGGAAAGCCACAACAAATGGGAGAAGATCTATTCTCTTTCCAATCAAGTACATTTGAATTGCAGCTGCATGTATTAACTTATGGCTGTTATTAAACTTGGAGGCTTCACCCAGTCGGTAGTCTGTTTAGTGAGAATTAATGAGCTACAGGCCAATTTTCCTACAGTCTCCAAGACTTCTGTTTCTCCCAATACACACAGCTATTCAATGCAAGCCATTTCAAAGGTTCAAGCTGCCCTTTCAGAATTCACTTATTCTAGAGCCTTGGGTCAAACCAGTGGAACCCTGAATTTATAGTTTCATGTATTCTTTTTCTAGTAGTTTTTCTGTCTTAATAAGTTCTAAAAGATGCCAGTGGTAAAATTCATGGCACCATTGACAAATCAATTGGAGATGCAATGGAGAGCTAGGTTCTGATTTACAAATTCATCCAGTAGATGACCAAACATTTGTCCTCAATTCCAAACAAATTCCTTTACTTTCCATGAAATGAACTTTTTAAGTTCATCTATTAGAAAGTTGCAAAAAATGGGAGCATTGTTTTCTGATGGGAGAATTTCCTAAAAGTATCTTGGTGGCTAACATGGTTTAGCAAACATTCTTCTTGTGAAATTTGAATGGTAAACAGCTGATAGATTTAATCCACGCATTCATAATCTGGAAGAGAGGAGCAGGCTGAGCTGGAAGGTGGGATTAAATGTGTCATCAGTTTGGAATCATTGCAAGCCAGAAGAGACCCAAGTCCAACTCTCATGAATTCCATTGACTCTCATCTAAGTGCCAATTTAGCTTCAACCAGATTCTTGTGTATAGGCAACAATAATAAAGTCTTCAGTGCTTTGAACTGCGCCAGTGTTCCTAGTTCTTTGTGCCTGACATGACCAGATGGAAAGAATGCTTAGCATCAGATCAAGTCAAACAACCATTTATTAGGGTTAGGTTAAGGTCAAAAAAACAGAAAAACACTTACACAGTCAACCCCCTGAGCTTCTGAAAATAAGAGAAGTTCTCCCAGCACAATCAACAGCTCCTGTTATTTCTTCCAGCCTTCTTTCTGTTCAAATTATAAAACTGCTGCCAGGAATTCTTACGCTCATAAAATATTCTCTTTTGCCAAACAGGAAGCTGTCCCAAGCTGCGGTTCTCGTAACTTGCCATATGGATCAACCACAAATAGAAGTTAAGGTTCCCAGGCCTAAACTTAGCATCTCCTAACAGTTCTATACCCAGCACTATGTTTAGAATTCTTTCCCCCACCCCCCCATGAATGACATTATCTACCTAAAAGCATTCAGCTCTTCCCATATTTTAAATGTTGTATATTTCTAGCACATGACACTCTCTGGACTCACTTCCTTGGTTTAAACATAGACAGTTCCACTGCAACACTGTTAAAAATATTGCTAAAGCTACCGAGAAAGAGGTTAAAAATCTCAGGTATGACATCAATCAGTCAGAAATGACTTATAAGGCAAAGCAATTGTACATGGGAATTACTTTCCCACTGAATGTTCTCATAAAACATGAGCCAAAGTGGAGATTTACGATCAGGTCAAATTTTAGCAATTTCAATGTTTAACCTTACCCACCGTCTCTCTACCCCTCCTCCCGTTTTTCAGCCCAGGGAGTTTTATATGTGTTTGGATTTAAGAAAGTATTTATGTGCTAAGGTTACGTGGAATGAGTTATATCCACCTTCATTTGTAGAAGCAGCATGTCAGCATAGCTTCTGCTGAACATGAGAATCTGTTTAAGAGGCTGGTGCAGACTGGGTTGAAGGCAGGATAGGAGGGTGTCATTGTGGGAAACAGAATGCGGTTTGCAAGAGGCTAATCAGGATAGGATCAAACTGACCAATTTGAATAAAGAGACAGAAAGCACCTGAATAATTTTTATTTTTAGACCTCTGATTTTTTTCAGCCAGTGAAGTCTACTAATATTAATATTAATGGAAATGGAAGACAATTGGGAGGCAATAGTCATTAGGATTGTATTATTATTAGGGTTGATTGCACAGTAGCCAGATGTTTAGACTGGATTTGGCATTTTTATCCAGCTATTGTCCTTTCTATGGACCTGGAATAAGTAGATGTGGATTTTTTAATGGCGTTAAACATCTCATCACAGGTTGTAAGCTGTTCCAAGTCAAGCTGCCTTTTGTAATTGACCGATGGAGATTTTGTTAATGCCCCTGGTGTTCAAGTAGTACTCCAGATATTTTGGAATTGCACCCACGGTGCCTATTACCATTGGTACTATCTTTGTTGATTCAAACCAATTCTAATAGTGTCAGATTAATGATAGCTTACTCTTCAAAAGCAGCTGCAACAGTAGCACCAACACAGCCTTCACACTGTTTCCTTGCTAACGGGATAAGCTTTTTGAAAAATTTCAGAATTCTTTGAAAGTTTGATAAACCTATTGATGAGAAGAAGTGAGAAGTGGTTTATTGATACAGTTCTCCAGTGAAGGCTTCTGAGCCAAGGTCACAATCACAGAATAAGTAGAGAAGTGTTCTGGGCTGATAACCAGCATGGTTCATTTCTAGACCTAGACTTGATGGACCCACAATTCAATTTAAGATAAGGCATTTTCACTGTGGATTGCAACTATGAACCTAATATGGAGGTCATCCTTTTTGCTTCTGACACCCTTCTTTATCTTTACAAGACCAAATGGGCGAAATCCACCTAAAACTAAATACTGTATTTTGGTCTCTTTTTCCAGATTGCTATTTCATCTGGCAGCTTTCAATCCAAGCCATTTTATAGTTTAGCCTATTCTATCGCACAGTGCACTTAACTCTCAGATTATGCTGGGCCAACTCCTTGTTTTTTCCCCTAAGCGAGCCAGGATTGTTTGCCATAATTCAAATTTGATTTCAGATTTTGCAGGCTGTTTAAATGCAGGCACAGGCTTTATAGTCTAGAACGGCTAAGCACAGAGCTTACTAAAAGAAATAAATCTTGCAAAGGCCTCTGCCTTATCTTTTCTTTTTATAACAAACATCCCTCAAGCTGCTGCTCTTCAGACTTTCTCCGATTTTCATCTTGCATTTGCAGTTGAGTTGAAGAAAAGGTAAAATGGCAAGAAAAAGGAGGAAGTTTTAGGTTCAAATGTGTGCTTGGCCATAAAACTAAAGTGCCAGAAACAATGGAAAAGTTTATTCAACCCACTAAGCCATCATGTTCTTGGCTTGGCTTCAGATTAGCCTGATAACTAATCTCAATGGTTAATCATAGTTTATAAGTAAATCATAGCCTTGCTTATACCAAAATTAAAACAAGCCAGGATATGGCTAATGGGTGAACCAAGAGTATCTTTCAGCCTGTCTCATCTAAGTTAGAAAAAAAAAGGGGGGGGGAAAGCTGTGTATTAAGATGAAAATTAAGGAAAGCAGAAAAGAATCGTGTATGATAGCTCTTAGACTTATATACTGCTTCACAATGCTCTACAGCCCTCTCTAACCCTAAGCATATTGCCCTCCAACAATCTGAGTCCTCATTTTATCAATCTTGGAAGGATGGAAGGATGAGTCTACCTTGAGCCGGTTAGGATCGAACTACTGGCAGTCGGCAGAATTAGCCTGCAATATAGCATTCTAACCACTATGTCACCACGACTCCTGATGACCAGCGACTGGCAATGTGAATAAATATAAATTCTATATAGCATATATTCAGGGGTTAAGATGCTGGGCTTGTCAACTGGAAAGTTGACAGCCCAGATTCGAGATCCGAGTCCCAGCTCTTGCCAATCTAGCAGATAAAAAGCCCACAAATGCGAGTAGACAAATAGGTACCACTTCAATGAGAAGGTAATACATGACTGCAGAAATGTCTTTGGACAGCACTGCCTCAGTGGCCTTGAGCAACACCCCTTATAGTCGGCAACAACTAGCAAAGTAAAATCCGCAGGAACTCTTTTTTATTATATAAGATATAAATTAAATTAAAACTCTAATAACATTCACTTGGGCAAACCCACAGATACAAGGATTTGATCTTTAACTAATCCACCCACCGTTGTTTAAGTGGTGCTTCCTCGAATTAGCCCAAATAAGCTGATTCAGTTAATGTAGAATCTGGTGTTAATTCCATATCCTGTAATACTCCAGCAACTGTAGCAAAGTTACCAATCAAACATATGTCTTTTCCTGCTTCATGTGTGAGACTCACTGTGTCTCTAACATTTAGCACTTGCAATCACATCCTTTTGCTACTTAGACGGCCTTTTTACTACATGCTTCCCAAAAAAACACTCTATAATGCACTGGCTCATTTTAGCAAACCCCATTTAAATTGTGAAGGCCTTTGCAACTATTTATTTGTTTAGGATAATGGTGTTTACTGTCAAGCAGTACAAGTATTAATTTCCACACAACCGTGGCTAGGTGCGAAGTGAGTCTCAAATTGAGAAACTCACCGTCACCTCCAGAACAAAGCCATCCTTGCAGAATAATGCAGCTAGATCATAAATTTGACTTAAAATGTTGAATTTTTTTTTTCTTTTGTCAAATGTCATGTTCTTTACAACTGGACATTACAGGGCTGTCTTCGTGCCTGGCTCATAAGTTCTTTTAAGAAAAATTAATCACCCTTTTTACACTGCTATATTATCCATCATTATTCAATTCCAATAGTACAGAGAACATTATATTTTGAGGATGATGAATTGGGGATATTACATATTTTATGACTCCATCTATTTGCACTTTGTTGTTTCCCTTTGAATGGGTTGCTTAACGGGCTGCATGTTAATCCTCTATTATTAAATTTGTCATCAAAGCAAAAGTGGTCTCACATCACCACTGCACCCATCCAGCCCCCGGGTTTGCATTTTCTGATGTTTGCAGAGCGGCCATCGAGAGAGTAAATCATATGAATTACTGTTTTAAACAGAATAATAACCCATTATAGGCTTACAATGTGGGTTCTCCTGCTGTCTTGTTCCTTTTATATTTCATCCCCTGTAACCATATACCTGGCATGTAAGAAGAAGGAGAACATCTCATCTGGGGTGTCCTGTCTAAATCATGACCTATTTTTAGAGATGATATTTAAATTCTCTTCTTCAATTGGCAGAAATGGCCATGTGAGATAAGGAATTTGGGGAATCGGTCCACATTTCTGAAAGTTATCCAGGCTGAGTAACAAATGGGAGGGGTCCTTAGAAGGGCCAGGAGTGGCCATTGCCTCAAAAGTAGGAAGAGAGAAGACAAAAGCTAAATTTGATTCAAAATAGGAATTGGATTGTAATTAAATTAAATGGTGCTTTAGTACAATTACTTTTCCCCTGTATAATTAATAGTTTCCATCTCCTGTCTTATTAAAAGACGGAACTTTTGTGCAATCTTTAGAAGAAGTCTTGGGGTCTATACTTGAGTCTTCTCAGGAAAAAAAAACAACTACATAGAATTTCAGGGAATGTTTTATCCCTCTATCCAGCTTACAGTCACCTTCTCCAGCTTGGTGCTCTCTATAGATGCAGGTAGAGCAATTTCTGGAATTCCCAAAGAACGTGGGGCTGATTAATTAAACTAATTAGACATAATAACAAAGTGGTCATTGGCGTTTGGGTGCTGATCCAAAGGAATTCTAAGCCAGATGAATCATCACTTGTCTTCGTAATTCCTAAAACATTTCTCCACTCACATACAACTGAGGGACTTTACGGTATCTTTTTAGACCATCAAGGCACTTTTTTAATCCCAATTTTGCACTTTGTCCCAGGGTTGATTTCAGAGCCTGTGAATTTGAACTACTAAGTATCTTTAAGTTCAACATGTGGCCAACGATCATGACTTGTCAAGACTTGTTTATAAGTAAAGTATAGTGGTTTATTGACCATTAGAATTCATCGTCACCCACACGGCATTCATGCCTAAGGCAGGACTAAAACTCACCGTCTCCTGGTGATTGGTCCAAAGTCACCCAAGCCAGCTTTTACACCTAAGGCAAGACTAGAACTCACCACCTCCTGGTGCTTTCACTACTAGACCAAACTGGCTCTTTCCCTGTTATTTTTCCCCCTTTCAATTTATTTCTTATTTGTACAATACCAAGTTATCATGAGTTATATATATTGAAGAATCAATTTATTACAGTTGCTAAGTTGCTGGACTAGAAGGAGGGAGATACAGGGTCTGGAACACAGCCGGATGACCTTGGACCTCTTTCTCCGTGTAAATCAGTGCCAGCTTGAAAAACCTGCCTGAAAAAACAAACCCCCTTGTCACATCATGTATTCATAGCTTTGTTATGTGAACTGAAACCAGCAAAGTGCAAGAACTAAGCTTGCAACTAAGCAGGACAAATGCTAGGAACAACAACAGCAATCCATTATCCATGTGATTAACTTCCATTTTTCTCCTCTTTCTGCTAAAGGTGATTTAAGCAAGGCATGCCAATGGCAGAGAGGTCTTTCTCCAGCTTTGCCTCTGCCATTTCAATGGGCCGTGCAAATATCTGGAGAAACCATTTATGACGATAATGCTTTAATCAATAGGGCCCTTTGCAAAGGCCTCTTAAATGTAAGGCAAACATAGCAAGGATTCAGCATATTTCTCCTTTATTATTACAGTCGAGCTGTAATTAATCTTCTCCCAGAAATATGTGCAGACAAAGAAAATGTTGATTTTTTTTTTAAATAGGAAAACCCAAATGTTTCCATGGCTCCTGCTTTCTTTGTGTTTAGAGCTTTAGAGCTCAGTTAGTAGTTGCTGTGCCAACATGAATCTATTTTTTCTCTCTCTCTTTAAACCAAGCAAGGATGGTGATGATGTTGTGGCTTCACATCAAGTGAGATTCCGCTTTTCTTCTCCCTCCGGGAAGGCAGATCCTCAGAGTGAGGAGAAACTCTTAGAAATTTGAAGGCAAAATGAAAGAAAGGCAAGTTTGAGATTACACAGCTCACCTTTCTGACATTTACATTCAGCCAGTTATCTAAGATTGTGGCTTGATCTGTAGACCGGGAATCGTAGCTGGAAGGGGCTTTGATGGTCTTGTGGTCCATACCTCTGGCCAATAAAGCTTGGGTGTTTATTGCCAACCTCTGTTGCTTTCCCTGGCAGTTTCTGCCTGAATTAATTTTGATTAATTCTGTCCTCTCTCCTTCTCTTTTGAGAAAGAGAAGGAGAGAGGACAGAGGACAAGACAGGGTATATACCTTCTCTATGGTCTCTTTAAGTCCTAGATTCTAGGTGGCAATACTTTGATGATCCAAAGGAAAAGGAAAGGAAAGCAGCTGAAGGAGTAAAGTTGTTGACTGCGAAACTTCCACGGCATCACTCAGAAGTCACCCAGTACGCTTGTAGTAAAATCAGAATTTCTCTAGTGCTTCAAATCAACTTCTCCCAAGCTTTGGCGATGTTGAACCCAAGGTGTTGTTTTTTTTTTTTTAACCCAAAGGTGCTTTTTCCAAAAAGCAACTGGAATTTCTTGGGTTTTTTTTCTTTGAAAACATTTCGCTTCTCATCCAACGAGCTTCTTCAGTTCTTCAGACCTGGATGACTGAGCATCTCCAGAGACATTAAACTACAACATTTAAAATCTCCAGTCAGCAAGGCGGCTTTAATTTTTGTTCTTTTCTGGTTCTTCACCATAAAACCAGCCCTTGCATCCCACAATCACCTGGATTTCCTTTTTCATATGACAGGATAGTGTCATAACCACAGAACAAAAACTTCAGTATGGTAAGAAGAGAATAAAAAGAAAAAGAGAGGGAGGGAGAGGCTTTTTTTCTCATAGAATACCCAGAACGGAGTTCCGGCACCTTTTTTGGATGGAACCTTGTAGGGTAGGCAAGGCGGGTTGTATGACGTGTGTGAGTTCCGGCACTTTTTTTTTTTTTTTTTTTTAAAAAGCACTGGCTTAAAGCATTATTTGTATTTATTTATTACTTTTCTTCTCCGCCAGCGCATTTCAAATTGTATTGTCTGAGAATCTGAACTGCAAAATTCCAGTCTAGTCCTCTCAGCAAAGTCACTGTATCAAGTTTCTTTCGAGGCAACTGCTCACAGTACAGAAGATTGCACAGATAATTATTTTGCCTTATGGATCCTCTGTCTCATAAGGAGACCAATCATTTATTTGTCTTCCAAAATCTTCTTCAGCCCCCACAACCTGATTTCATTTTATTCTGGAAGGGGAGGCAAGCATACCATAAGTCACTTATGGACTTTGATAGACTTTTAAATGTTATTATTTTATGTCTGCTTACCTGCAAAAAAAAAAAAAATGCCAATGGCAGCTTGGGATCTAATATTATGCCCCGTGATTTATAGCTATGGATTATATGTCAGATTTGAAAAATAATGGTTAAAATTTCTGAGCCCTTGAAAAAACCAACTCGAGTACATTCCAGCTCTATGAATCAAAGTCAAATGAAGTTATTCTTACATTTTAAAAACAAACCTGATTCTAAAATGTGGTTTCCCAGAGTTCTACCATAGTTCTGAATTTCCAAACGACTGTTGTTACCACTGAGGTGAGCTTTATCTTAGGAATGTCATCAGGTGCTCTTTTCGTTTATTTGCAATTTGAAGAAGATCAGGAACTTCTGTCTCTTTCCATCCCCAGTATTAATGTGCTATACCAGTGATGGCGAACCTTTTAGAGACCGAGTGCCCAAACTGCAATCCAAAACCCACTTATGCATCGTCGGGTGCCGGGTGGGTGTGTCCCATTGGCTGGGTGTGGCCCATTGGGTGGGCGTGGCTGCAGTAGTAACGGCAGACTGGGTGGGACTAAAAAGTTCAATCAATCAATTCCAACTTTGCAAGATCTTTTTTCCCCGCGAGAAGTTGAAATTGACTGATTGAACCTTTTTTTTTTTTGCACACGGCGGCGGAGACCTAAAGCAAAAAGTTTTTATAAAACCCAGCTGAAGGCCTAGGACTGGGGTGATGGCACATGTGCCCACAGAAAGGCCTCTGAGTGCCTCCTCTGGCACCTGTGCCATAGGTTTGCCACCACTGTGCTATACAGTAAATGCTCATGGTCTGTAATACATTTATCTGCCCAGAGTCACTACATGAGTGAGATGGGCAGCATAGAAATTCAATCAATCAATCAATCAACTCAACTCAACTCATGGGACTCTTTCTGGAAGTTTCTACTGGATGGAGTTAAGGTTTAAATACTTTCTTGGGTGTCCTCTTAGTCCTAGACAGTGCTTGTTGATTTGTACTGCCTGGTGATGTAGGACTGGTGTACAAAGTCATGGAAGTGCAGCTACCTTGAAATGTAACCACTTTGAAACGTAACCACCTTGGTGAGGACAGCTGCTTGTTTTATTTCCTTACCTCTAAAATAATCGTGGTTTCTCAAACCCAACATTGTTAAGATGGGTAGACCCAGAAGTCTGGCTGGGGAATTCTGGGAACTGAAGTCCACACATCTCAAAGGTTCTGAACTGTCATCAGCTTAGTGTCATTGTGTTTCCACAAGGGGTCCAAATCCAATATCTCCTGAGTTCTGTTGACCCTTATCTGGTGCCAACTTAGTGTTGAACTTTCGTTGACCAAATTCTTGTGTACAGACTTGACTAAATCTTCCATGCTGCAACTTAACGGACTGTCCTGATTCTTTGTGCCTGACAAATGCCTATCTTCTGAGAAACAATTGGTATTCATAATATATATATGTGCATGACAACGGTATTTGTAGCAGCCAGAATAGAGACTAAGACATTGGATACCTCTCCTGCTAGCAAGATTCGAAAACCTTTGGGGATTTAACAATTGCCTTCCTATGGAAATACAGTTCCAGAAAGCAAGGCTAAAATTCACAGCTGTTTACAGTTTAGGCAGTCAGGTTTCGTGTTAATTCATGCATAGTGACAAAACACTCTCCTTCTCATCTCCCTGTGGAAAACGCTGTTAATAATGTAGTTTGCATAAACTCTGAGAGCTGCCTTAATTTTGCCGTGGATGATAAAATGATAGGTTCAGAGAGGATAGAAAAGGCCACACAAGTCTTGCTGCTGTTGCTGCAACACCTTGGAGAACTGAGATTCTCACTGTCCCTCCGTTGTGGGTTAAACTGGCATGCACAAAGCACACAAAGCATCTTCTACTCACTCCAGATTAATAATACAACTTGGCACGCACCCTCTTCTGCAAGGAACAAAAAACACGTTTGCCAATTGGCCAGCCACTCACTCTATTTCCCCCTCTGTAAATGGGCCTGCTGCTGTGAGAGACCCTTCCAGTATTGTTTCTCGGTGTTTAATAACAGCTCTTTTCAAACTTGGCAACTTTAAAACAAGTGGACCTCAACTCCCAGAATTCCCCAGTGGCCTTGTTTGAATAATACATTGATTCAAAGCATGTAAGGGTTGCTTGCCTGCCTAAAACATTCAGGAACAGACCCAAGGCAAATCTAAAATGAATAAAAAATCTCACCTGTAAGATATATCAGGGATATACATATTGCATTTAGGTGGGAAATACCCCTGATAGTATAGTATAGTATAGTATAGTATAGTATAGTATAGTATAGTATAGTATAGTATAGTATAGTATAGTATAGTACAGTACAGTACAGTACAGTACAGTACAGTACAGTACCGTACCGTACCGTACTGTACTATCCACTTTCTTCCCATTAAATCCTGCTAAGGTGACTCTGTGAATATCATGCTTGGGGACCAAAAAATTATTTTTCAATTTTAGACCAGTGCCAAGGAGCCTAATGGGAAAAGAATAGAAAACAAACACCCCCATTATCAAATTTCTATCATTTCAGGTTGTCTATGCCATGCCTTGTTTTATGCCTCTTTAAAAGCCTCCAGTGATGGAGCATGCACAACCTCTGGAGGTAAGCTGTTCACACTGTTTGAACTAAGGAGAAACTTCCTAACAGTGAAACAATTAACCAGTGGAACAGCTTGCCTCCAGAAGTTGTGGGTGCTCCATCGCTGGAGGCTTTTAACAAGAGAATCAGCCATTCAGCCATTTGTCTGGAGTGGTATAGGGTCTCCTGCTTGAGCAGGGGGTTGGGATAGAAGACCTCCAAAGTCCCTTCCAACTCCGTCATTCTGGTAATTAATCAGAGGCTCAGCTTGCCTCCAGAAATTGTGGTTGCTCCATCATTGGAGGCTTTTAAGAAGAGACTGGGCAGCTATTTGTCTGAAATGTTATAGGGTGTGTCCTGCTTGGGCTAGAAGATCTCCAAGGTCCCTTCTAATTCTGTTATTCTTTCTCCCCATGATTTCACCGCAATCTTGGAAAGTCTTGAGGTGACTGCAAGAGTGGGTAACTGTCCCTGGAACACGTTTATCCAACCCTGCAATTATTTCCCTTTCCTCTTTTCCTGTATTTGTGTACCTGATATGGAAAACAATTTCAGACTATAGAAAGAGTCTCATGCTTGCGCTGAATAATAGCGCCTAGTGACTGTCACCTTCAGAAAATATCTCACTTCTCCGTCTTCAGTACTTCATCCAGATAAATTAAAGGGAGAAGTGTTTATCGGCCCTTATGTTCATGCTTGGGAGAGAAAGAGAAAGAAAAAAAATCACCTGCTACATTTTGATATGTGAAACAGCTATTCAAGGTATAACACTTGTCTCTCCTTGTTCCTGTAATATTTTCCCCCTTTTAAAGAGATTTCTCTTTGTCTCACTCTCTAGATATTTTTGCAATTTCTGCGTCGCAATGATTACTCGGTTTTAAAATTACAGAACAAAAGATTGGGGCTGCCTCTTTTTGTTCTCTTTCTTTCTGATTAACAAAACTCATCGTCCTTTGCTCTCTCCCCATTCTGCTGCTAAGGTGGACCCATTATGCCGGCTAGCTGCATTCACACAGCACACATCAGCCTGCTAGAATCAGAAGATCCATTCATCCATTGAGTGTGCTAAGCATGGTTAAGGTTAGCCTTTGAGCATGCATGTGTGTGTGTGTGTGTGTGTTAGAGAGAGAGAGAGAGAGAGAGAGAGAGAGAGAGAGAGAGAGAGAGAGAGAGAGAGATGAGGGTGAAGTCACAGTTGGTTAGCATAACCAGCTGTCTGGTCAGTCCTGACTTGAGATATTTATACGGAGTGGGGAAACAGGATGATTTAATAACTAGGCAAAATGTCTTGTGTGAACCCAACTGTAGGGTATCCCAAGGGCAGCAATGGTGATGCCTTCCAAATTGCAGTAAAATTCTCCAAAGCCCCAGCTAGTCATTTCTTCCCAATGTGTTTTAATGGAGCATGTCCAGAGATATTCCTTCAGCTACTCTGTGCAAGCCATGAGCTTCACAGTCCATGAACTTCTCAATTGAGCATTGGAGAATTCGCTTCATGATTCCATTTGATTTGGAAGCTGAATGCTCAGCATGGAGAGACGGGGTGGGAAGCTGCTAAAAATTCTGTACATCCAGGATCACAAGACCTTCCTCTCCCCCCCCCCAAACCCCCACAGATGAGTTAAAGAGGGCTTGGAGGCCAAGTCCAACAGACTTCCCCCTTCTGCGTTCCTTTCTGTCGCTTATTTTTCAGAGGTTACTTTGATTTTCTAGAACAGGGGTCCTCAAACTTGGCCACTTTAAAACTTGTGGACTTCAACTCCCAGAATTCCCCAGCCAGCCATGCTTTCCAGTGGGGAGCTATAAATCCTTTGCAGGGATAAGCACATCTGGCCACTTTCTTCAAATACAAATGCTTCGCACACCCCTTTGGCTCGACTACGTGCAAATGCCCCATATTCTGCCACTGAGAAGGTCTTTTAAACATTATAACATTTTTGAAAGAGGAGGAGGAGGGGGAGGGAAGGAGAAGGAAGTCCATGGTGCTCTCTGAGCTTGGTGGTTTTCTTGCAGACATTTCATTGCCCAACTAGGTAACATCACCAGCACTGCTGCTGCTGTAGTTTCTTGCAGTCATGAAATGTCTGCAAGAAAGCCAACTAGCTCAGAGAGCACTGAGGACCCATCATTTCAACCCTGAGCTACAAATATCCCCCTTTATAGATTTCTAGATACTTGTAAGCTTCTTAGATGTCTTCCCTTAGGAAATATGAGAAAGGCAGCAAGTTCTAGACTAGAAGACCTCCAAGGTCCTATTCTACTCTACTCTACTCTACTCTACTCTACTCTACTCTACTCTACTCTACTCTACTCTACTCTACTCTACTCTACTCTACTCTACTCTACTCTATTCTATTCTCTCTTAGTTTGCAGGAAATCAAAAACTTACCCTGCTCATCTTAAGGGAAGACAAGATGGCTTAAAAAAAAAACAAGATTGCAGCCATGTAATTGAAACCCTCACCCATTTTTACATGTTATATCTATAATTCATGCAAAAAAAAAGGACAGAGCTTCAGTTATGCAGTCAACTTTTTTATGCTTTTTGAGTTCCGCTGAAGAGGCCCTTATTCTCACTTAAGTGTTTAAAATCCTAAAGACTATCTGACAACTACTGAATGCAACATCTTTGATTCCTGAGTTGGAGGTAAAAGTTTAACATTATCCATCCAGGAAAATGCTGGAACCCACTGCATTTCTTGATGCCTTCATGAAGGAAGGGTCTATTGGAGATGAGCACTTGGCCTGTGCAGAAATGTATGACCGCCATCTTGGCCTTCTTCCCACAATGCTCTTTTCTCAGACATTGTTGTGTGTGGAATTGTGGGACAAGCAGAGCCATTACCCAGAATGTACATTAGCTCAATTGATGCCTGGAATCAATAATTACCTCAGTTGTTTGAGCACAGAAAGCACAGAAACAATTAAAGGACAAGGATTGGAACTACTGGTCCTTTTCCAAGTCTGTTTTCATGAAAGGAACCATCTGACAGAACAAGAAAAGCCGGAAATCTTTCCTGGTGTGAAAAGGGAAGAAAAGGTCAGCAAAAACAAAGCCAAAACAACAACGATGGAAAGGGGAAAGAAAGACATTCGGAGGCAGAATGAAGCTAAATATCTAATCAGCCTTTGGATGAAAATTGGTCCCTGGTTGCCGCGAGGCCCTCTTCTAATACAGACATAAAATAACTATAATTGAGGGGAAAACAGCAAAGAAATTACTTAATAATGTGCTAAAGAGTTCTTGAGCTGCACTGAAGATGTGAGAGGTTCCAGCCTCCAATGCCTAATTTCATCTTTTCACCTTACTCGTTAATGGAGCAATTCTGTTTTTCAAACCAAAGCCTTGATTATCTTAGGAAAACTACTCTGCAGTCATCCTCTTTCCACGATAAACAGGCAGCTTGCGGTTTTTAATGTCACCGTTGCCTCTGGGTTCTTTGCAAAGAAGATGCAGCATAACACATCTCAGGTGTGGACCTGTAAGACCAGGTGATCTGGGAGGTGAGACCCAATCTATGTTCTCCCTTCAGCCTTCTTAGACCTTTTGATGTGCCTTGAAATGTCAAAGGTCAACATCGGTTGTGACTTTTTTTTGAAGCATGAATGCAAGGATTGAACATGTTAGGGGGTACAGTTTGAGCCTTCCCTGACTTTCTGTAAATGAATGGATTGACTATTAACTTTCCTTCCTTCCTTCCTTCCTTCCTTCCTTCCTTCCTTCCTTCCTTCCTTCCTTCCTTCCTTCCTTCCTTTCTTTCCTGCCCATATCACTGCAAAGCAACTCTCATTAGTTCATTCGGGCTGACCAGCCCATCAATCTGTGTATGGGTCTTTCTTGCAATCTCCATAAAACTTCACAATTCATTAATTATTGAAAGGCTCAAGTTAGTTGCATTTGCTCTCAAGCTGCAATCTTTTAATTCAAGTCTTGATCTCAAAATAGTCATTCCTTAATGCACATTTCGTTTTAGGGCTAAAAATTTTTTTTCAGTGTTTTGATGCGATGCAGTGTTTTGAACCCTAAAAACTGTATCAACCCATCAGGAGATGCAATCACTATTGGATTATTAAAGTGTGATCCACACATTAATCTAGGAAATAAGACTTTGCAAAGGAAATCTAATTATTCAAGCTTCCCCTACTAATGGCATTCTTGGAACCAAAGAATTGAAAACCTAAGGGGAAATGGCATACACACACACAAAAGTGTTACAGACATGTACACTTTAAGAAAACATCAGAGAAACAGATGTTAGCAGTCCTAATTAACATGCTCATCTGTTATCCTTATTTTGCATACTGGGCTGTAACAGTGTCCTATTTTCACATAGCTTAAATTCTGCTTTGTCAGCTGTATGGTCTTGCAAGGAACAAGCTCCTTATTACCACTTTCCAATCATTTATACAATAATATAGCAAAGAAAGATGGGGTATGAGGAACAAAATCTAGGAATATCACATGGTCTTCTTTACTGCTTTTTTTTCTGTAAAGAGAAAAATTCCAAAAATCTTGCTTGCAACAATGTTCACAGGTTTTCCCTTTGCACTTGTAAATTATGAAGTCCTCAACTTGAAAACATTTCATTTAGTGACCATTTGAAGTTAGAAAAGCACTGGAAAAAACTAAAGGGCACCTATGGGCGATCTTGAGTCTCTCCTTGCTCCGGAGAGAAATTCTGAGGAACTGAGGAATCCAACAGCTCCTCTTTTTACCACGGTGGTCATATCTGCTCTCTGTGCAACTGTCTTTCATCTTCCATTGCTTCCCCAGAAGTTGCAAAAGGAAAAAACAAAAGCTAACTTATAACTTATAGAAGACAGGGATGGGGAAGAGATCTGGGAGAAAAAAAGGATCAATATTCTACGGACCCAGAAATGTAATTGTGTTTTTAAAAATGCAACCTTGCTTTGAGCAATGCTTCTAAATTCTCTTAAACTTTGCAGATGGAATCTCAGAGGAACATTCGGAATGCCAAAGGAAAGGGATATGATTTATTGCTGTTCTTCCAAATTCATACTAGTGAAAATTGGCTGATCACAACACGTTTGGTGGCAAGCTCTTCTTTCCAAAGGAGTCAACAGACTTTTAAGGCAACATCTAGTGTTGCCTTCTAGTCTAGTCCAACCACTACATCTAACTGGTTCACTCCTTGCATGCATCAATCAATCATTATATCTACCAGTCTTCTGCTGATTAAAGCCTACAATGGCAATTCAAAAACCTTTACTACCACCACTAGTATTACTACTACTATTTCATGGATACACTGTGCATTTTGAAGATTCAGTTGACATTCCAAAAGGTTGCTGGGTGCTCAGAGGTCTTTGCTATAAAATTGATTCAAGATCACTGAGTTCAAATTGATCTCTAAGAAATGCCTCATGCAAAAACGATACCAGAGATCCTTTCACACCTTGATTACACAAATCCACATGGAAGATCATAGAGATAGGACAGATATCTTGGTACAGACTAGACTTCCTACTTCCCTGGAGGTAGCATCTACTTTCTGCTCTTCTCCCAGGTCTTTGAGCTGGGAACACCGGACTCTTTGACCAGGCTGGCCTTTATTTCTTTGTTCCGTTTTCCACGTCTCCCTTGCAGGACAAAGTTCTCACAAACTGGAATAAAGTCCCTGGATAACACTACTAGATCCCTTTCCCTTATGTATGCCCTATGTCATATTACCCTGTTTCCTCCTGCAGTAGAAATTGCTGCTTGAAATTGACCAAGGTAATGTAGGTGTGCACAGCCTTGCTAAATTGAATGAAGCACACCTGATTGGGTCCCAAGAGCAGATAAAGCCGTAAGTGTTCCACATTAGCTTTAGCAATGGGATGTATTAAAAATTAGCTCTCCTATAATAAAATTGTCTTATTGCCCTTGAGCTTGTGCTCATAAAGCATGATGTTAGATCAAGATATATTTATTTTCAAAATCCGGCAAGTTTCAGCTCTGTCGACAATTGTCCATGAGTCACTGTGCTTGGAGCTGTTTCACCCGCTCACCTATGGAAATAAAATATATGCCCCGGTGCTCTCTTTCTATTGGATTTATAGGAAAAAATGGGGGGAGGAACCTCTGCTTGCACAAAGTTTGCTAAGTAACAACATGATGGAAGGCTAAAACCTCAGGAAGCTCACAACTTTGAGCCAGATGGATCAATGACTACTCGATACAGTACAGGCATTCTTTGAATTACGACCACAGTTGAGCTTCCAAAGCTTCCATTGCTAAGCAAGGTAGCTGTTAAATGAGCCGTGCCCCATTTTATGATGGTTTTTTTCCCCACAGTTGTTGAACGAATCGTTGCAGCTGTTAAATGAATCATATGGTTGTTAAACAAATCTATCTTCCCACGTTGACTTTGTTTGTTAGAAGCTAGCTGGGGAAGATGACAAATGGTGATCACATGGATCGTGCAAATGTCATAAATAGAGGTAGTCCTTGACTTACAACAGCTTATTTAGTGACCGTTCAAAGATACGACGGCACTGAAAAAAATCACTTAACAACATAAATGTTGGGGTCAATTGTGGTCATAAGTCAACATGCCGGTTGCCAAGACCTGATCGCATGATCAGGATGCTGCAATGGTCACAAGTGTGGAAAAACTCATCATAAGCCACTTTTTAAAGTGCTGTTGTAACTTACAACGGTCACTAAACAAAGAGTTGTAATTCAAGGACTACTTGTAAAAGATACAAAGTCCTGTATCCCCTTTGGGGATTCTGTTCCTTAAAAAAAAATGGCCTGTCCTTCTAATTTTTTAAGATGCTGATTACTTTCCTGTAGGCTGTAATACAAAACTAAATATTAAACTCCATTTTCATCCATCAGCAGAAGAACAAGATGGATTTTTCAGGATTATTTCTACAATACGTAACTCTAGGTCTTTGGCCTACTGAACCACAGATTTTGTGAACTACTCTCTCCCTAAGATTTTCCAAAGTATTGCTATTAAGTCATGCATGTTTTTGCAAACTAAATTGTGAAAATTGTATGTAAATGTATTCAGGTGGAGAGTAGCAAACTGCATAGCTTGATATAAATATTCAGACGGAATAAATGCCCCTCCAGCCTTACACAACACACATATGGGAATCATAAGTATAACTCTCAGAGACAGAGATATGTTGCTTCCTTGTCATTTATTGCATTCTAGAAACAAGCATTTAAAAGAATTTTAAATCTCGCAACATAAAAGCTTCTGGAGAAGAAAGGACGCAATGGCATCACACAACCTCTGAAAAACTGAACCAACAAGTTCACTGAGGATGGGAATCATCAATGTTTCACGGCTGTGTGTCTTTGCTGTTGTAAGCTTGCCACCGTCTGCCCAAGGCTGAGCAAAGAGATGTTCTCTTCTAGGGAAAATAACCCCAAAACTGATTCTTTAGAACAAGGCTAAGTTGACGAGATAACATCCCAGTCTGAAGGTTTTAAAGTCCCTGAGAGGTTATTTTGTGCAACACAAAAACGTCAGTGGCTACGTTTCCCCTTTTACAGTTTTAAAAAAGTTTTTAAAAAGTACCGTAGCAGTTATACACACCGAGGTTGTCTCTCTGTCTGTTTGGTTGGTTGTCTATCCATCTATCCATCTATCCATGTCTATATCATCTCTCTATCTACTATCTATCATCCAGTTATCATCTCTCTTTCATTCATTATCTATCTATCTATCTATCTATCTATCTATCTATCTATCTATCTATCTATCTATCTATCTAATCTCCAGCTGATCCAAATCTATCTTATCTCTCTCTTATCTGTCTGTCTGTCTGTCTGTCTGTCTATCTATCTATCTATCTATCTATCTATCTATCTATCTATCTATCTATCTATCTAATCTCCAGCTGATCCAAATCTATCTTATCTCTCTCTTATCTATCTGTCTGTCTGTCTGTCTGTCTGTCTGTCTGTCTGTCTGTCTGTCTGTCTGTCTGTCTGTCTATCTATCTATCTATCTATCTATCTATCTATCTATCTATCTATCTATCTATCTATCTATCACCTCCAGCTTGTCCGACTTATCTATCTTATCTCTCTCTCATCTATCATCCATCTATTATCTATCTATCTATCTATCTATCTATCTATCTATCTATCTATCTATCTATCTATCCAGTGCTTTTTTTCTATAAAAAAAAAAGTGCCAGAACTCACACACATCATACAACCCGCCTTGCCTATCCTACAAGGTTCCATCCAAAAAAGATGCCAGAACTCCGTTCTGGGCATTCTATGAAAAAAAAGCCCTGTATCTATCTATCTATCTATCTATCTATCTATCTATCTATCTATCTATCTATCTATCTATCTATCTATCTATCTTCTAGCTAGCAATCTCTCTGTCATTTACCTGTCTTTCCTCATCATCATCCATACATCCATCTATATAGCCATCTATTCATTCACCTACCATCTTGGAAACATGAGAACATTTCTGAAGAAATAAGCAAAAATTGGATATGGCTCACTGGAATAACTAATAGGTGCTGTGCTAAAAAAAAAAAGGCACACTATAAAAATGAGGTAAAAAAGGCAAGCTAACACCTATCTACTCCTTGTGAATCATAATTCTCAAGCCTTTTTCTGAAACAAACAATGGAATTAGAATATAAACGACTCAATTATTTAGAACCGGCATTGGTATCCACCTGCTTATTTATTTAGAGGGGGAAATTGCTATTCAGCTCCTGAAAATGCTTTTTTATTATATAGAGTAATAAGAAAAAAAAAACATTGCCTTTGTCATAAAACCTCAATGAGAGAAATTATTAGAGCAGGGGAAGAAGGAGGCTATTAGAAATTCCTAAACACTGAAAAAAAGAAATCCTAGCTGTAATATAATACAAGAAATCTAGATCACCTCGCACAGAGCAGATGTTTAGAAATAATTCTATGGAAATGCTAAATAAGCCCAGCAAACCTGGACAAATATTTTGCAATCTAATCAAATCTGCTCTTCATTATTACTGTACTTTAACATTTTTCATGGAACATGAATTTCTAGGGCAACAGCAATAAGTCCACTCTTTTCCTTTCTTACAAACTTTAAAATAACTGTGCAATGCCTATAAAGAAGTGGTTCTCAACCTGTGGGTCGGGACCCCATTTGGGGTCGAACGACCATTTCACGGGGGTCGCCAAACAATGCAGTCTGCCATTTTTTCCCCCCTTTTCCTTAGCTGTGCTACTCCCTTTTATTCTATTGGCTTTTGAAAGCCAATAGAATAGACTCTCTTGAATAAAGTCTAATTCTATTGGATTTCAAAAGCCAATAGGAATTGTCCAGGCTGTCTCTGCCCTGCTGAGCCCGCCAAAAGTCCCATTCTGCAAACAGTGCTGCACCAGTTGAGTAGTCCTTGACTGACGACCGGTTGAGTAGTCCTCGACGTACGACCGGTTGAGTAGTCCTCGACTTACGACCGGTGGGGGGGTGTTGTGGCATTAAAAAGGTTGAGAACCACTGCTATAAAGGATACAAAGCTTCCCCCCTCCACACACACACATCTTTTCAGTGGGCAGACCTGATCCCATGTGCATTTTCTGCAAGGGTAAGCTGTTTACTAAACAAGAAATGGATGTTAGCCATTTCCATGGCCAAGAAAAGAATAACAAATTCACTTTCTTGAAAGGGCAGGAAAAAAAAAAACAGCATTTGAACATTGGGACTGTCCTACATGCAGTGCAAGCTTCTCAGGGCCTGCCGAATGCAGAATTTCATATGTATGATCATGATTGAAATATTGCGTCCAGTTTTGATTGCCATGATATAAAAAGATCTCAAAAGAGACTCTGGAAAGAATGCAGAGAAGAGCAACAAAGAAGATTAGGGGACTGGAGGCTAAAATGTATGAAGAGCAATTGCAAGAATTGGAAATGTCTAGTTTAATGAAGAGAAGGACTAGGGGTGACATGATGGCAGTGTTCCAATATTTGAAGGGCTGCCACAAAGAAGAGAGGATCAACCTACTCTCCAAAGTACCTGAGGGCAGGACAAGAAGCAACGGATGGAAACTAATCAAGGAGAGAAGCAACCTAGAACTAAGGAGAAATTTCCTGATAATGAGGAATGGGTGCTCCATCATCGGAGTTTTTTTAAGAAGAGACTGGAGAGTCATTTGTCTGAAATGATACAGGGTCTCCTGCTTGAGCAGGGGGTTGGACTTAGAAGGCTTCCAAGGTCCCTTTCAGCTCTGTTATTCTGTGAACTTCCTAATTCTTTAGGAGAAATTATTTCTCCAATTTTTTCCCATGTGTGTGGGCGAGATTTTAACAGGTATGCCTGCTCCACAGCCTTGAAGCTTTCCATGTGTATGAGCTATTTCAAATGTGCTACTAAAAATAAGCAATGGAGTAAAATGGAGTGGGCGAGCCTAATTGACTCAGCCTCAGACCTTCCCCGCGTGCAATCTGTTGATAAGTAAGGAGCCTCTTATCTGCTGGTCTGTGACCAAAGAAAAATTGATTGAGGAGTCTCTTGATGTTTCTTCCTTGATGAGAAGATCAACCATCTCCGCTTCTGAGAAAACCAATACAAGAGTAGGAGTCCATCCATCAACCAATGACATAAAGTTATACCCCAGATGGTACTGTTCTTTACAGAAAGTAAACAAAAGTTAGACCTTCTTGATAAGGGCAGGCATCCTGTGGGCTTCCAGATGCTGTTCAACTGCAGTTCTCAGCATCCTTAAACAACTATGGCTAAGGCTGGGACTTGTCGTCCACCAGACACTGCTGAATTGCTAGTTGTTTTCCCATGTTTTAGGTGATCATCTTTAGCAGCAGATGCCGAGAGAATAAGCAAGAAAATGATACTCGACATCCTCTGAATGGACAGATGCTCCAAGCCTGCTGATTCAGATCTAGGAAAAGCTTTATGGTGAGAACAAACATTCTTGAGGGTACACAAGAACAAAACAAAATTAAAACATGGAAGAGGGAGACCATTGAGTAAGGAATGGCATTTGAGGAGGGTGTGGCTGAGGATCTGATCTACCTTATACTACTTGAAGATTCTGAATAGGTTGAGGATTAGAGTGCCTAAATGTAAAAGCAATGTGCTTAAAGGTAAGCTTAATTAGCAGATAACAACACACTGTGTGAATGTGGAGAGATGCAGAACCTGAACCAGAGCTGACGTGTTGGCTACTACCAGAAACATGTATCAATAATGATTTATTTTTGCCCAATGAAAAGCCAAGAAGGTGGCCTGTTTCTGACAGTTTAAAATTTGATCTAGACACGGGAGAAGGAGGAGGAGGAGGAGGAGGAGGAGAAGGAGGAGGAGGAGAAGAAGAAGAAGAAGAAGAAGAAGAAGAAGAAGAAGAAGAAGAAGAAGAAGAAGAAGAAGAAGAAGAAGAAGAAGAAGAAGAAGAAGAAGAAGAAGAAGAAGAAGAAGAAGAAGAAGAAGAAGAAGAAGAAGAAGAAGAAGAAGAAGAAGAAGAAGAATCTTCATAGATGATGTGGAACAAAACCTTCTAAGAAGCTTGCTTGTGGGTCCTTATCATGTGGACATACCTGAGTTCTCTCAAAGCTAATTGAAGAAGACTGGAAGGGTAATCTTACACACCAAAATACCTTTCTCAGGACTTAGAAGCTATTGAGGCTTCACAGCAGTGAAAGCAATGAATAAAATGTCACTCAGCTTTAGTCTTTCAAGATAATTTGGATATTGCTGAACTTTGTCTGTTTACAAATCCCCGAAAGACAGACACACTGAATTCCATTAACGATTTGGCAGGTGCCAAGTGTCATTTCAACCCCAGGAAAGAAATGGAAAATAAAAAGGGGGTTGCGCTGGAATTAAGTCCACAAAATCCCATTTAGTATTACTGAGTTTTGTGTAGAGATTGCCTTGTGATTGATTTGCCAAAGCTCCACTCGTAGCATACAAGGAAGGGGTAGGAGGTGAGCAGCCAAGGAAGTTCCATTTCCATGTAGGCAAAATCAAAACTTGCCACTCTGAAGTATAGAAATAAAAGAAAACTCACTTCTGCCCGGTGCCTCTGATCTGTTGTTTACAGGCATCAAAGACCCTGGAGGTCGCTAAGACAAATGCAAAATATGGTGCTCAACAACATGGAGAAAGCTCCCCGTGCTGAATGCAGATGTGTAAGGAATCCTCTTTAGGATAATAAAGGGGCTACATTTTGTTTAAGGAATAGTGATGAAAGTAAATGAAGACCCTTGTCTATGGAGTCCTTGGTACTCTCTGAGCTCGGTTGTTTGCTTGCAAGCGTTTTATTACCTAACTGGGGAACATCATCAGTGCTAGTGAGAGTGGAGTTTGCTTCCCGTTGATACAGAATGGCTTGCCCTTCCAGTGTTAGTGGGGGTGTGGGACCACCTCTGGTAGGACACCAATACTGGCAGGACAAGCTACTGCAAACAAACAAAGAACAAACCTCACAGTCACTCCCACTGATGATATTACCTAGTTGGGTAATGAAACGTCTTCAAGGCCAAAGAGCACCAAGGACTCCACTGTTCAACCCTGAGCAGAACTTTTCTCTATGTCAGCAGAAATGAATCTCAAATATTTGGGGAACCAACAACTAAAATTAGCAGGAAGGAAGGAAGGAAGGGAGGGAGGAAGGGAAGAAAGGGAGGAAGGGAGGGGAAGGGAAGGGAAGAAGGGAGGGAGGGAGGGAGGGAGGGAAGAAAGGAAGGAAGGATGAGAGGGAGGGAGGGAAGGAAAAAAGGAAGAGAGGGAGGGAGGGAGGGAGGGAGGGAAGGAAGGAAGGAAGGAAGGAAGGAAGGAAGGAAGGAAGGAAGGAAGGAAGGAAGGAAGGAAGGAAGGAAAAAAGGTAAGTTCCAGAGATGAATGCATCAATAATGAAGAATGTACTGGCCTTTCATAAGACCCCCATATTTACTCGTTCGCCAAATGTCCCAACCAACCCTGAACATTTCCATGATCCCTTTGGGAAGAGTAAGATTTTGTTCCTTATCAAAAGCAGAAGCAAATCAACTTTCCAGGTTTACAGACCCAAATGTGATTTCTTCCTGAGATGCTCTCAGACAATTAGGGAGGATTGAAATGGGGCGCCCTGCAGCAACTTCACAAAATTAACTGCTGAGAAAGAAGCCTTTTCGTAAGAATTACCATCATGTTTTGCTGGTTTTATTTTTTTCTTTTTAAACTAAAGGGCATTTTGAAATTAATTTGGGTCTCGAGATCTTCATTTTGATCTTAATGAATATATTTACCTTTCCAAATAAATGAATGGGCTTTCTTCAATTTAAATGTAAAGCGAACATCCCAACCCTCAGAGGCTCTGAGTGGATTTTTTGCAATGTTATATGGCCAACCAGAATAGGCAACATTTGTCACCCTTATTACAAATGGTGGCCTTTCCCTCAAAACAATGAGAATATGATTCAGAGGCAGATTAAATGGCTTAAGCCTTCCGGATAATGGACCATACAATCCTTTGTAATGAATTCACGACTGCTTCTCTCAAAGCTTGAAGAGACTACATTTAATATGTCATTAAGAACTTCATTAAGATGTGGCTGTAATGAACCTGATTTGTTACTTCTTTCAAGTTGCTTTCCAATTATTCTCCATGCAACTTAATTCCCAGAAGAAACCTGGGGTTATTAAGCAGGATGCTTTTTTAAAAACAAAACAAAACAAAACACAAAATTATATATATATTTTAGGAGGAGAAGTGTGTTGAAAAGCAAGGCAGGCAGGAAAAAAAACTACACAATCCTGCATAGCTGAAACATTTGAGAAATCAAAAAAAGGTAAAGGTCTTCTTGCGGATTTTACTCAGCTAGTCGTTGCCAACTCTATGGAGTGGTGCTCATCTCCATTTCAAGGCCATTGAGCCCGCACTGTCCGAAGACGTTTCCATGGGCATTTGGACAGGATGATGGCATGGAGAGCTGTTACCTTCCCACCAAAGTGGTACCTATGTGTCTACTTGCATTTGCATGTTTTTAACTGCTAAGTTGGCAGGAGCTGAGGTGAGGACAGGAGCTCACCCCATCCCGTAGTGCTTGGGTCTCAAACCTGGGCTGCCAGCTTTCCAGCCAACAAGCCCAGCATCTTAACCACTGACCCACTGCACTGCCCAGAGAAAGAAAGCAAGGAGGGAAAATTAAAAAAAAAACAAAAAACCAAGAGAAGCAAAAGAGACAAATCCCAAGGAAGGGAGCAGATGGGAAGCGATTGTCAAATTCATTCAGGATTGAGTTTTTAACACGGTGAGATCCAGATGTAGCTTGAGGCTAGGGTCGCTGTGCAGAGTGACCTAAATTGCTGAATTGAAAAGAAACCACAAAGATTCCCTGAACTGAATCCACATAGCTGAATTTGTAGACATGTCCTGTGTCATTCAGGCAAGTAAAGAGAAGTAGTCATAAACATAGTCATTTTTCATGCTTAGGAAATGTACAATTGTCTGAGAGTTTGTAACTTCCAGACCCTTCTGGCTGATTTCAGGTGGCCAGAACTGCTTAAACAAAAGAATGAAGCAGGGTCTTTTAATAGTAGAAATTTGTAAACATCAAATGTCAGGAACCATCTTTAGTTTCTTCAGATGGAGCTAAAGTAGTTTTGCAAACAGGTATCAGCCCATGGATGGATCAACTGGGTGTCTCATTATACACCAACTTCATATTGTCTTTTTGATGGTCTGCTTCCTGTATTCTTTTGACATAACTGAAGAGGTTTTTTTATTATTATTAAAAAAAGGACTTATCCACCATGGGCTAGTTACTTCAGGACTGAGCTGGCTGCAAATAAATAAAAGTAAAAAAGCATTATCCAGCACAGCTAGATAAAACTTGCTTGAAATTCTGAAAAGCAGTTGTCATTTATTCTAAAGTTGATGATTTGGCACGGTATAATGCAGCTTTTTCTGCCTCTGTGGCAGCAGCTTCTGAGCTTGCATAAGTTTTCCAAATTTGAGGTCTTTGATACGAGCCTGGTAAATCACTCAGCCTAAGACCTTTCAGGGGAGGCTTGGCTGATTAGCTTAAAAAATGTCACTTTATAATAGTTCCTTGTTATAGACCACCTTGTCTTTTGCCAACAATGTTGTAATGCCTCTCTCTTGCTAACTTTGACAGTAATTCCCCCACCTCCTAAATTATTCTGAATGTGAAACTTCACGCCAAAGTTTTTGAAGGACATCCCTGAACAGAGGCAACAAAGTCCATCTAAGCCAGTATTTGGCCCCTGGGTTTCCAAGAAACCTCTGGTTAGTCGCCGTAGGGACGGTGTGCTGGATTAGACCAGCTTTGATTTGATCCAGCAGAACGTTTCTTGTGTTCAATCTTTGGCATTTTAAAATCTGCTCAGTAAACAGGGATTGGAAATAAATTCTCCGAGATTCAAAGAAGTACTGAACACAAGAAAACTAGGTTAGAACACACAGGGGTCAATTTGGGTACAAATAAAAGCTGGGAGGAAGGATTGGAAGCAAAGGCAGATCATGCGATCCCGGGACACTGCAATCATCATAAATATGAGACAGTTGCTTAGCATCTGAATTTTTATAATTTTTAATTATGCTGCAATTATTGTAAGTATGAAAAATGATCATAAGTCACTTTTTTTGCAGTGCCGTTGGGTCTTTGCATGGTCATTAAATGAACTGTTATATGTCAAGAACCTGTAGCTGCATTTTGAAGATCAGGCTTAGAATTTAGTAGCAGGGCCCTCCTATGCTGGTCCAGTATAGGCTGGCAGGTAGTTTTTCAACTAATAAATGAGAATATTTGTAGCTCAGGGTTGAAATGATGAGTCTTTGGTGCTCTCTAAGCTTAGTGGTTTTCTTGCAGACCTTTCATTACTCAAACCTCATCCATGTTTATAATGTTATACTTCATTATTCCATCTTTCCTAAATCTATGATGTCTGTTGTTCCCAATTTTGCAGCCCCCTCCTTATTATTCTTGTAGGGTCTCATCACTAATATTATTACTTGTTGTCTTTCTCTTCCATTTTTAACCAGGGGAAATGTTAATAAGATGTTCTGATGTAAAACTTTGAAAGGAATTAATACAGTAAACAATAAAAAATGTTTATTCTCCAATGGGGAAAAAAATAAGAGCAAAAGCATTGCTTTGTATAGCAGGTTTAACACCGATATGTTTGCAAATAAAAGTGCAAATCTCTTCAAATCCATAGGGGATTATAACAGAAAAGGAGGCTGTGGAGAAACAAAAAGGAAGAAAAACAGATAAACAAGAGCACCAAACATTCAATTAAGCAAGAGTTAAAAGGAGCCTTTATAGTTTCGGTGATCAAAGATTGATCACTGCTAGGTGCATTTGTTGCAGTTCAAAAGCAAGGAGACTGAGGTGTTACTTAAGAACCAAACTTCCCACAGTCAACAGACCTTATTTTAACATCAAGGTTTTTTTGGGGGTGTTGGGAGTGGATAATGCAAATAATAGTTTGTTATAGGTTTATAATGTCCCAATGAATGTCTAGTAAGATTGAACGAGACAATTTTGAAAGACATAACCAACAGAAAATGATATTGGCTTCCTTTTCTTATCTGTGAGTAAGGAAGGAAGGAAGGAAGGAAAGAAGGGAAGGAAGGAAATAAGGAAAGAAGGAAAGAAGGAAAAAAAAGAAAAAAGGGGAGGGAGAGAGGGAGGGAAGGAAGGGAGGGAGGAAGGGAGAGAGAAAGGAAAATGAAGGGATAGGAGAGACTAGAAGCATTTGAAATGTGGATTTACAGGCGGCTGTTACGTATAAGCTGGGTTGACAAGATCAGAAATGAGGAGGTGATCAGCCACCTGGGAAAGCCAAGGAAAATCATCAAGACAATTAAAAAAATGAAAATTAGAATATTTCAGACATGTGATGCGACACCCAGAAAAATACGGCATACTCCATTTAATCCTCCAGGGAAAGATTGAAGGCAAAAGAGTCCAAGGCAGAAGAAGAACATCGTGGCTTCAAAATCTAAGGGATTGGTTTGGACAAAACTCAGCAGCACTTTTTCGTGCGGCTGCTGATAAAAACAGGATCGCCAACATAATCGCCAACGTCCGATAACTGATATGAAGAAGAAGGAGAAGAAGAAGAAGAAGAAGAAGAAGAAGAAGAAGAAGAAGAAGAAGAAGAAGAAGAAGAAGAAGAAGAAGAAGAAGAAGAAGAAGAAGAAGAAGAAGAAGAAGAAGAAGAAGAAGAAGAAAGAGGGAAGGGAGGAAGGAAGGAAGGAAAGAAAAAAGATGGAGGAAGGAAAGAAAGGAGAGGAAGGAAGAGGAAGGAGGGTGGAAGAAAGAAAGAAAGAAGAAAGAGAGAGAGAGAGAAAGAAAGAAAGAAAGAAAGAAAGAAAGAAAGAAAGAAAGAAAGAAAGAGGAGCAATACCACCGACACTGCCAGCATTAAGCAATTCCACATTGTCAAATACTTTTCTCTATCATTCTCTCAAGACAGACTCTATGTAAGACTAGTTAATGGGTATTCGAAGGAAAAGAGTTTCACATCACTGGATCCTTTTATTTAAGTTTAATGCTCAGGGAAGCAGCGGAAGAAACACATTAGCTTACATTTATCTTCCAATTATCACATTGCTGAGAAATTATTGGTTAAAATGTAAGTCCAGGTGTAACGTATAGTTTGTGCTTGCGGTCAGAACTTGAAATTGGATTTCTGGGTTGAAAAAAATGCAAGGTGATTAGGAAAGTTGAAAAGAACTGCACTGCAACTCTTGTGTTTTAATTTGCATACAAGTACTTGAATCTCATTTGTCGATTGATCACAACACAGACTTCATCTTGGCCCGCTTATGATTTCTTGCAGGAGTCCAATAGCTGCTTCAGGAAGACAGGACGGTGGCCTTGGTTGTTCTTTGGACTGATCTGCCAGAATTGAGATTCTTAAATTGGCAGAAAGAGGCTGCCAATTAAACTTTATAAAATAGATTTAACCACTCAAAACCCTGTTAAACCTACACATTTTTCTTACGAATCCCAATTCCTTTTGTGGAAGAGATCATTGATGTCATAGCACTCCAAGTAGGATGCACAAGGCAATTACATTAAGAGAATAACAGAGTTGGAAGGGAGCTTGGAGGTCTTCTAGTCCAACCCCCTGCTCAAGCAGGAGTCTCTATACCATGTCAGACAAACGGTTGCCCAGTCTCTCTTTGAAAGCCTCCATGATGGAGCACCCACAACTTCTGGAGGGAAGCCATTCCACTGATTAATTGTTCTCACTGTCAGGATTTTTTCCCTTGGTTCTCTCCTTGATTAATTTCCATCCATTGTTTCTTGTCCTTGATTTAATCTTAATTTCTTGATTTACTTGATTTAATCTAAAAGGATCTCTCTGTATCTATCACCTCTAAGTAGCTGCTACATCATCAATCTGCATTAAAGAGTCAACTAAGAAGACTTCCATCCAACCAAATATATGAATCAAAATGTTGTGTCCTGTGATAATCTACTGCCCAATTTCACAGAAGGCCACTCGCTGGGCATAAACACCCTGATGCACTTATGTATACATCAATGTACAGAATTCTTCCATCCATGTTGATATGTTCTTAATAGAGGATGTTGCCCTCTGTACTGAAAGAATCATTACATTATCATGACGGATGGCCAGTCTCTTTCTTTCTTATCCCAATAAATGTTTGATTTGATTTGATCTTTTTCACGTTCCCCTTGAAAGATGGCTGCAACTATATCTTGTGGTTTTTAAATTTGTTTTGGCCCAGCTACCAGAAAATTCCTGCTATTGGATGACTGAGAGAATGAATAAATAATGCGGGCCAGGAATTCCATATATTATCTTCCTGTTATTCTTTGAGAACCATCTCTGCTTGCATTTTTGGAAGAAACTCAATAAGGAAACTTAACCCTTTGCAAAAGATTAGCCGATGGGTTTTTCTGTTAATGCCGGCTGGATTCCTCCTCGTATCTGTTTCCCTTGTGCTTCGAGGGAGGGGGAAAACTTTATTTTGTTTTACATCTGGTTTTAGATTATACTCAGGATATAAAAAAAACCCTTCTTTGCAATGGAATATAGGAAAAAATACATCCTACAGCAATGTAGATAAATGTTGCCTTTTTGGTAGTGTGAATTCTTGTGGCCAGTGGATAATTTAACTGATTAAAGGCCCTGCTTTAGACAGGTTCTAGATCAACAAGGAGGAACAACTGGATGAGAATAATGAGCTTCATGAAAAAAATTTGGTCTAGCACAGTGTTTCTCAACCTTGACAATTTTAAGGCATGTGGACTTCAACTCCCAGAATTCCACAGCCAGCAATGCTGGCTGTGGAATTCTGGGAGTTGAAGTCCACATGCCTTAAAATTGTCAAGGTTGAGAAACACTGGTCTAGCACTTAAGGCATCACATAATTATCTTCCACCAACTTTGCAGTCCTAGACTCAGTCCTGAAAACAGGATGGCATCCCCAAATCCTTTGAGTTGAACACCAGATACAGTCACCGGGAGATGGAGACATGCTAAATTTCTCAAAGACTATCTCCAGACTAACTCTGGTTGAATGGAAGCCTGGAGCTTGTAGGATAAACTAGTTTACTTAACTTTAGGTGGTGGAATGATAGTCTAACAGAACAATAGAGTTGGAAGGGACCTTGTGAGGACTTCTAGTCCAATCCCCCACTCAAGCAGGAAACTCTATACCATTTCAGACAAACGGTTGTCCAATCTCATCTTGAAAACTTCCAGTGATGGAGCATTCACCGCTTCTGGAGGCAGGTTGTTCCACTGGTTTTTTTTTTTTTTCACTATCAGGAAATTTCTCCTTAGTTCTAGGTTGCTTCTCTCCTTGGTTAGTTCCCATCCATCGCTTCTTGTCCTGCCTTCAGGTGCTTTGAAGAATAGGTTGACTCCCACTTCTTTGTGGGAGCCCCTTGCATTAGACATTCTCTATCTTAAATATCCTTTCCTGTAACTTTCAAATAGTAAGTTTGCTGCCAAAACTTTGCAAATGCTTTCTGCCTAAACTTCTAACCCTTTTTATAGTTATGTCTTGCCTTCATCCTTGCTCTGGACCTTGATGACACTCTTGCCTATGGACTCTGCTTGGTGTGCATTTGACCAATGTGGGTCAATGAGATTTTTTTTTTTGAAATGGAACTGGATCAGCTAAGGCCCAGTGCTGTTTTGAGATAGATTTAGGAGCAGAGGTCATATGCCGTATTCAGTAGGATGACCCCAAGCCTTTAAGATCATGTGAAATATTAATACTACTTTACAAGGCCTTGGTAAGGCCACATTTGGAATACTGCATCTAGTTTTGGTCACCACAATGTAAAAAAGATGCTGAGACTCCAGAAAGAGTACAGAGAAGAGCAACAAAGATAATTAGGGGACTGGAGGCTAAAACATATAAGGAACAGTTGCTGGAATTGGGTATGTCTAGTTTAACGAAGAGAAGGATGAGGGGGGACATGATAGCACCCTTCCAATATCTCAGGGGCTGCCCCAAAGAAGAGGGAGTCAAGCTATTCTCCAAAGCGCCTGAAGGCAGGACAAGAAGCAATGGATGGAAACTAATCAAGAAGAGAAGCAACCTAGAACTAAGGAGAAACTTCCTGACAGTTAGAACAATTAACCAATGGAACAACCTGCCTCCAGAAGCGGTGAATGCTCCAACACTGAAAGTTTTTAAGAAAAGATTGGACAGCCATTTGTCCGAAATGGTATAGGGTTTCCTGCCTGAGCAGGGGGTTGGACTCGATGACCTCCAAGGTCCCTTCCAACTTTATTATTATTATTATCTCAACATGGTATGAAATTGAAGAGTATCTCAGATTTATGTTGATTTTTAATTTAAACATTGTGCCTTAATCATTCCAAATAATGGCTTATTTTTCATGTTTCTTTCCCTTATGTTTCTCTTTATTTAATAATCATATTTAACCTTCCCATTACCTGAAGTTGGAAAGAAAAGGAATAAATAAGAAAGACCCCAAATCTCTCAATATGCAATATATGTCAAAAGGGAACAAAATATTCAAATGCTATTTGACAGGATATAACTTCTCATTTGTATGGGGCATGAGCATGGCTGGGCCACCTCCCATTTACATTAAGGAACCATCATTTTTCATCCAGGTTTCTATTATTACATCAAAGAACAAATGTGCAGCATGTGACCTTTTCAATATCTCCAGCAATGCTGCCCAGGAACTTTCATAGAAGTAATAATATAACACCCTAATTCTTAATACATGAGCATGTTTGTAAATATGAAAAGAAGGTAACCATCTCTGCAGCCTAGATGTGTAAACACCCCACTAGAAATATGAGCAAGGTTTGAACACCTGATTGAATTCTATCAACTTAGGAATTCCTCATCCTAGAGGATGAGAAATGGTCTGAAGAAGTCTTGAAGTTCAGTGACTTCCCAGATGGAGACATAATCCTAATCTCATATATAGAATGAATCCTTTATGGCTATGTGGGAGACTAAGACTTCAAAACTAGAGGCAGCATCCTGTAAAAGTAGAGCTGCTACAGAATTAGACCTTCTTAAGGCAGGTAGGTGCAACCTTGGACAACTTTAGACCTTCTTAAAGCAGGGGTATGCAACCTTGGGGAACTTTAAGACCTGTGGACTTCAACTCCAGAATTCCCCAGCCAGCCAAGTTGCTAAGATTGGCTACCCTGTTTTAAAGCCTCAATCTTAACTCAACTCAACTCAGTTGTTGTCTTTTGCTAGAACAGTGGTTCTCAACCTTTTTAATGCTGCGACCCCCAACCGGTTGTAAATCGAGGACTACCCAACCGGTCGTAAGTTGAGGACTTTCCGTGCCTGGGAGCGCCGCACATGCGTGGTGCCGCCCCCTGCGCTGGCCGAGGCGTAGCTGGCAAGGGGCAGCGACGGCGCAGGCTGACCACCGGCTGGGCCACCAGCTGGCCCAGCCCAAGGGAGGTAAGGCACCCGCCGGGCCCCACGCGTGCCAGCAACCCTCCCTGTGCCTGCCGGGCTCCCACCTCCCACCCCTGGCCCTCTTTTCCTTACATTTTTAGTAGTTGCTCAGCAGAGAGGGGTGGAAGCTTCCAGACAACTCGCCTTTGCTGCAGACAACTTGCAGCACCGTTTGCAGACTGGGGCTTTTGGTGGGCTCAGCAGGGCAGAGACAGCCTGGACAATTCCTATTGGGTTTTGAAAGCCAATAGAATTAGACTCTATTCAAGAGAGTCTATTCTATCGGCTTTCAAAAGCCAATAGAATAAAAGGGAGTAGCACAGCTAAGGAAAAGGGGGAAAAAATGGTGGACTGCGTTGTTTGGCGACCCCCGTGAAATGGTCGTTTGACCCCAAATGGGTTGAGAACCACTGTGCTAGAAGAACTGTCATGCAAATCTCGACTTGTGAAATCTTACTTTGCCCTCTCCAAGGTCCTGAATGGTCTTTGATTTGGCAAAACCTGGATTATCTTAACAGAGCATTACTCTTTTTAAATTTGAGAACTGAACGCCTATCCCACAATTTAACTAGCACATAAAGATAATTTCCAACACATAATGTAGGATATTCAAATAAAAGCTTAGTCCATAGCAGTAAGTCACTCTTAATACTAATCCTCTGACATTCTCAATGACAAGGTTGTCATGTTGGCTCATGGTTGACCCACTTTATGGGCTGTCTCACCCATTGTTTGAGACATAAGTTAGTTTTCCTTCTCCCTCTCCCTTTTTTTCCCTTTTCAAGATTCCTGAATAATCAAGCTTTTCTTTATGCTATAATGACACTGGAAATAAACCCTGATCAGCAGTTTTAGTCTGTATGCTAATTTCAAAAAGTCCCAGGGCAGCAGAACAGCATCAAACACTGTTTTTTCCCCTTTCCTTTTACTCCAGTAAAGAAAATTCCCAACAAGAGTTTTGTCATAACTAAGCACTACCTGGTCAACTTAGCATGCCACTTTTCCAGATTGTCTCAAAAGCCAAAGCCTGCAGGGTATATTTACTTAATTTTTCAAAGGATCGTAAATCATTAAAAACAAAAAAATCAGACAGATTGTCTTTCTTTTTGTTCATCCCTTTTAGAATATTTCTCATGGCTTCTGCAGTGAAGACAACTCATTAAAATACAAGATTTCCATTCTTCTTTTACTCACAGCTAAGTGACTAATTGAGATGACATGCCAAATGATGGTTTAGGGTTAAGGAGCAGGCTTTCCATTAGCTTAGGTTTTGCATGCGCAGGCAGGGCATCTGAGCTCTTTGAAGCAATGTGTAGTGTCCAATTTTGGTTACATTTCCTTTGCATGACAAACCAAACTTGGAAGCGTGCGAGAATAAACCTTTAATATAGAGGAGAAGCTCAGGGTTGAATTGTGGGGTTCTTGGTGCTCTCTGAGCTTGGTTCCTGAAGATGTTTCATGACTCAGCTAGGTAACATCATCAATGCTAGAAAGGAGTGCAGTTTGTGGGGGGGGAGGAGGGCTGGTGCTCTCAGAGCTTGGTTGTTACTGTCCCAGCCTACATGAGCCCTTGTTATGCTCACAAGGAGAAACCCCTCTTCCAACAAGCAGGAATGACAGGAAAAAACAATCCCCTTTTATTATTCACAGACCTGAGTCAATGTCCAAGGCAAACAAACACCGTTCACAGAAACTCGATTCCTTAACACAAGTGGTTACCTTCAGCAACCAGTACCTCCCACACCATCCCTTTTATTGTTCAGCCAAGGTTTCCTAATGTCTTCTCCTTTGCCTTTGGAGCCGCCCCATTGCATTGCTCTGTCCTACTCTCTTTTCTTGCTGGTATTTTCATGCATCTGGGATATCTCCCAGCTGTGATTCATCATTGTCCAACTCAGACTCCCGGCACAGCTGTGTCTCAGACTGAGCGCGAGTAGAGGGACCAGGCTCCTCGTCAGACTGTAAGTCTTGGAGCTCCTCAGAGCCTTCCTCTGACTCTGATGTCACTCCAGGCCCCTCCTCCTCCTCCTCTGATTCCTCAGACTCAGCTGCCGGGTCCACTGGCTGGTGAGGAATCACAACAGTTTCCTTGCAGATGTTTCGTGACCCAACTAGGTAACATCACCAGTGCTGGAGGGGAAAGGGCTTTGCTTTTTGTTTATATAGGATGGTTTGCCCTGTCAAAATTGGTGGGAGTGTTCTTGAGGGACTCTTGATTAGGCCAGCATTTATTGTTTGATTGTCTTACTTGATAGTTGGTAGAGAGTAAACCCCACTTCCTTCTAGCACTAATGATGTTACCTAGTTGGGCCATGAAACATTCACAAGGAAACAACCAAGCTCAGAGAGCAACCAGGAACCCCACAAACCTTCAACGGGGACTTGGTTTAATCAAAACCATATTATAACCTTCCCCCCTTTTAATCCAGACAAGGCAAAAAAAGCCATGCATCATTAGCATAGGCCAAAATGGGGAAAGGTCTGTCCTCCCCTCACGAAAAATCCTTCAGCTCAAAACTTTCCCGAGATTTTTGAATGGCTGTAACATTCATGGATGTTACGTATGTTGTACCTAAAAACCAGGAGGCTGTCAGACTAAAAAGAGAAAGCACTGCTAGATTCAGACCCGAGGACAATTAAATTGGAGAGCTTTGATAGACATCTGATATTGCACTCGGCTTTGTTGTCGCTCAAATCAATGTGACATAATTGCAGCAGTTATGCTTTAATCATTAGTACAGGATCACAAGCAGCTTTGATGAAAGCGAGGAGGAGCGGGGAAGGGGGGGAGGGAGGACAGAGAAGCAAGACAAAAAGTGTATTTTTTAACCCAAGGGGACGGTGAAAGGGTGGCGCCCCTAGACAATCATTTTATTTGTGAATCTTCTCTCCTGGATAAAGGCCGTGGAAATGGGGAGGGGACCGTGCAATTAAAACCTGATCAGAATACTGTGAAAGATTGGCACCGTTCCCGTGCTTTTTCTTTTTATACAGGGAGAGAAAAAGACAAATCAAGGCAGCCAAACTGGGGGCAGAAACAGCTCTGGATGGAAGTCAGAGGGTAAATGCCACGAAACAAGCACACCAACAGCTATGCTATCCCGCCATTTATCCTGGCTGTTGTGAGATTAGTACCTGATCAGCTACGAACAACTAGGATGACAACATACAATTTCCCAGCTGTGCGAAAAGCACGAACAAGGAAGAAAAGGTATTTCTTCTGGATGGAAAGATGAAATGGCTGTAGTTTTTAGCCAACGAAGGAGAAGGTACTTTTTAGCTTCCACTCTGCCCCAAACACACAAACACACAAACACACAAACTACAGGTAGACCTCAACTTACAACAGTTCATTTAGTGAGTATTCAAAGTTACAACGGCACTGAAAAAAGTGACAAGTGACCGTTTTTCACGCTTGCGACATTGCAGCATCCCAACGGTCATGTGATCAAAATTCCAACGCTTGGCACAACCGGCTCATATTTATGATGGTCGCAGTGTCCCGGGGGTTGTGTGATCCCCTTTTGTGACCTTCTGACAAGCAAAGTCAATGGGGAAGCCCGATTCATTTCACAGTCATGTTACTGACTTAACAACTGTAGTGATTCACTTAAAAAAAAACAATGGCAAGAAAGGTCGTAAAATGGGACAAAATTAACTTGACAACTGTCTCGCTTAGCAACATAAATGTTGACTTCGGTTGTGATCGTAAAGACTCAATTGTGAGGACTACCTGCAAGTAGATTTATTTAGATTTTCTTGGGCCCTGCTTAATAAGCCTGCTCTTGCTTTATGGTTACTGGGCAGTTCTCTGCCTTTACTGTGACTGTAGAAAATTAAAACTGAACGTATCCAAAGGAATTAGGACTGCACCCATCTATTTCTGAATTGTGTTCATTTCTCCAAGTCCACTGTATTCTCTTTCTGCATTGGTTTGCATTTTTTGAAACGTAAAAGACATTCCCCCCCCCCCCAGAGGCTATTCATATTTGTATGCATTTCATTATAAACTAAGTAGTTGATATGTATGCTGGCCTAAAATACTCTTTATAAATATTAGGTCTCCATTTAAAAAAAATTAAAATAACCAAGAATGGCATAAAAAAAATTAGAAAAGTGAAATACTAAATGACAACTGTGCTGTAGCCAATGCATTAAGCAGGAAGGACGGAATCAAAGCAGTATATTTAATAAAGTGGGCTAAACGAGATCTATAAGGTTTTTTTGGCCAAATCCAAGGCAATGCAAAATGAAGCTTTACGTTGAAGTAGAAAAGAAAATGCATTCATTTTTCATGCCTTCTGCCAGTAAAATTTCCCAAGGCGCTATTGTTATTTATGAATTTCTCAAGCAGATCACTTCAGTTTTTGAAGGTCCAGCTTAAATATGAATCCATTGAATACAGCTAACTAGCTAGCTAGCAATTTACCCATGGGGTTTGATGCCCATCCTTTCTCTGGGAACTCAATATATATTATCTACATGCCAATCAAGTTATAAGATGTACCAGTTATATATATATATATAATATTCTGGGTCCATGATTTAAATTTTCAAAGCCCACCTAACTGCAAAGAGACAGGTTGATATTTGCCTGGCAAAGAAAACAGTAAATCCTGTTTGCTAAAGCTTCTTGATTACATTTTAAAACTTTCTTCAAATAAAGATGTATTGATTTGTTACATTAAGAAGCAATCTAACATCTATCGCAACAAAATCTCCCACAAGCAACGGGAGAATTGCTAGAGGGCTTTTATTATTATATTTTTTTTAACTACAAATTTTTGCAGCATTAGGTTTCCAAATTCTGTTGAACAAGCATTTCTTTTAATGCAGACTTTTATGAAAATAAATGCCGTTGTGTGTGTGTGTGTTTTTTTTTTTAAAAAAAATCTGTCTCCTATGCACATCCATTTTGGGGGGGGGGGTTGTTGTCAGGTAATACAGGCACTTAGCCTCAATCTTTTGAGAGGCTAAAAGTTGGCATCATATAGCACTCCAAAAATGATGAATATATAAAACTGGGTTCATGAACCGCATATTATCACACATATAGGTTGATTCCAAAGCTTCTCCTTCAGAAAACCAGATTAATACTATCTATTCTTTACTCACTCAATCAGAATAGAGTTGGAAGGGACCTTGGAGGTCTTCTAGTCCAGCCCCTTGCTCAAGCAGGAGACCCTATACTATTTCAGACAAATGGCTGTCTCATCTCTTCTTAAAAACCTCCAGTGTTGGAGCACCCACAGCTTCTGAAGGCAAGCCATTCCACTGGTTAATTGTCCTCCCTGTTAGGAAGTTTCTCTTTAATTTTAGGTTGCTTCTGTCCTTGATTAGTTTCCATCCATTGCTCCTTGTCCTGCCTTCAGGTGCCTTGGAAAATAAGTTGACCCCCCTAGTCCTTCTTTTCTCTAGACTGGCCATGCACAAATCCTGTAACTGTTCTTCATATGTTTTTGTCTCCAGGCCTTTAATCATCTTAGTTGCTCTTCTTTGCACTTTTTACAAAGTCTCAACATCTTTATTGTAATGTGGTGACCAAAACTGGATGCAGTATTCCAGGTGTGGCCTCACTAAGGCTTTATAAAGTGGTACTAACACTTGACGTGATTTTGCTTCATTGCACAGCAGTGGTTGGCATCTCTGCTGGTACCACGTACATTAAGATGATATCAGATCCATGATGTCGCTTAGCGACTTGTGGAAAGGACATCATGATGTGCCTGACAACATCAGTGTGGCTGGTGAACTGACATCTGTAACGGTAATATAAAGATAAGTTCAAATGGGATGCCCCACCCAACATGTCAAACTGGGGCACTTTTGTTTGTCAGCTCTGATTGATCTCCATGGCTAGGAATTATTGTGGTTGCATCAACAGAGACATCTGTTTTCCAACAGAAGAAAATATTTGTTGCTCAGGATTGAACTGTGGTTCAGAGCTTGGTTGTTTCCTTGCAGATGTTTCATGACCAAACTACTGTAGGTAACATCATCAGTGCTAGAAGAGAGTGGGGTGTGGAGAGAGGAGAGAGGAGGAGGAGGAGGAGGAGGAGGAGGAGGAGGAGGAGGAGGAGGAGGAGGAGGAGGAGGAGGAGGAGGAGAAGAAAGAGAATGACTGTAAAGTCCTTGGTTCTCTCTGAGCTTGGTTGTTTTCTTGCAGACATTTCATGACCCATCTAGGTAACACCATCAGTGCTAGAAGGGAATGGGGTTTTCTCTTTGTTTATACCCAGTCGGTATCATTTATTTTCCAGCTTAGTTTTCCCAACAAACTCTATGTCCAGCCTCTGGGGTTGGGTTTCAAAGAGTATTCTAGCTAAAAATGGCTTGAGTGAATTTCATCTCTTTCCTGCAATGAACTTTATCTTTCCTAGATAATTTGACCCTTATAGTACATATATCTTTGAACTGGAGTGAGTTTATTTCATATGCACAGTTGGCTGGTTGTCATTGAAACAATTATTTCTTAGAACATCAAAGGGGAATGTGTGTGAGAGTAAACTGAAAAAGAGTTGTATATTCCACCATGAATTCCTTGGAATAAAAATGTTTGAATTAAGAACAATTGCTACTTTTTAATTACCCTTTCCCTCCACAGTGTTTTGGTTTGTTCTCTCCATCTTATGAATATATACATTTCTAATTCTATTTGAATACGTTTCTTGTGGTTTTGCTTGCAATTATGCTTCAAAATGTTTAAATAAAGCACAAAGAGGGCATTAACTGCCAATAGATTAAAAGCAGAATAAATAAAAAGATAGAAGAATGGATTTTAAAACTCTTGAATATTTTCTTCTTGAGTACAAAGTCGAAAAATGAGAAATTCAGCTGATAGTTCTACTTTGATTCATGCCTTAACAGCCCCCGTTTAACAACCACTGCAGAATGTTCTAGACTACATTATGGAAAATGGCATAATATTCTAAAACATGTTTTGTTTTATTTTTTAAAAAATAAAGCAAGAAAACAATCTGTGAGTAAAATAACTAGATTCATCTCTTCATTTTGGGGGTGGAAAAACTATAGCAAATTTCATCCAACTTCAAAATGGGATTCATCTGTTTTCCACTCCACTGTTGAACCTGTTTATTTCCCCAGCAAATATTTTGTCCTTCACCTTTTCTCAGCTAGCTTGAAGCCAACCCTGTCCTTTAAAAGCCACATGAGAAGATGCTTCAGAAACTACAATAAAACTCCTTTCTGGAGTGGCATGACATAAATAAGCATCTCCCTGCAAATCAGTGCAGAATTATTCTTGTTTGTTGAAGCCGAGCAATCTTTACTACCCAGTGGGGATCTTCCAAGCTTCCTTAAAAATTCATTTGTACTTTAATTAAGGAACATGCTTCCTTCCCCTCCCTTAATTAACACCCCAACAGTGTAATAAAAATAGATTCCCCAAACATGATTGTTTTGGTTGTTCTATGCTCAGAAAATAGGCTGAATGGGAAATGCTATTGGTCAAGGAAAAGCTGCAATATCACTTCCACTTCGATTGTCGTGATTTTTAGTTTAACAGAATGACAGAATAACAGAGTTGGAAGGGACCTTCGAGGTCTTCTAGTCCAACCCCCTGCTCAAGCAGCAGACCCTGTACCATTTCAGACAAGTGACTGTCTAGTCTCTTCTTAAAAACCTCCAGTGATGAAGCACCCACAACTTCTGGAGGCAAGTAGTTCCCCTGGTGAATTGTTCTCACTTTCAGAAAATTCCCCCTTAATTCCAGGTTGCTTCTCTCCTTGATTAGTTTCCATCCATTGCTTCTTGTCCTATCTTCTGGTGCTCTGGAGAATAGGCTGGCCCTCCTCCCTCTTCTTTGTGGCAGCCCCTCAAATGCTGGAAGACTGCTATCATGTCATCCTTAGTCCTTCTTTTAATTAAACTAGACATACCCAATTCCAGCAACCATTCTTTCACTTTGTTGTTGTTAATTGCGAAGTCGTGTCCGACCCATCGTGACACCATGGACAACGTTCCTCCAGGTCTTCCTGTCCTCTACCATCTTCTGGAGTCCATTTAAATTCACACCTACTGCTTCAGTGACTCCATCCAGCCATCTCATTCTCTGTCATCCCCTTCTTCTATTGCCCTCAATCTTTCCCAGCATTAGGTTCTTCTCCAGTGAGTCCTTCCTTCTCATTAGGTGGCCAAAGTACTTGAGTTTCAACTTCAGGATCTGGCCTTCTAAAGAGCAGTCGGGGTTGATCTCTTCTAGGACTGACCGGTTTGAATGCCTTGCAGTCCAAGGGACTCGCAGGAGTCTTCTCCAGCACCATAGTTCAAAGGCCTCAATTCTTTTGCGCTCAGCCTTTCTTATGGTCCAACTTTCACAGCCATACATTGCAACTGGGAAAACCATGGCCTGGACTATACGCACTTTTGTTGGCAGGGTGATGTCTCTGCTTTTTAGAATGCTGCCTAGATTTGCCATAGCTTTCCTCCCCAGGAGCAAGCGTCTTTTAATTTCTTGGCTGCAGTCCCCATCTGAGGTGATCTTGGAGCCCAGGAAAATAAAATTCTTTCACTTAAGCTTCAATTTAAGCCTTAATTTCATTTAAGCATCATGTTAATTTTTTAAAGCACCCCGAGGGTGAAGGAGGTATGCTTTTTGGGAGGAAAACCCATTTCTGACCATACCCTACTTAGTTTTTTTTAACAAATTCAATTTTCCTCCACTGGATAAATGAAACCACTACACTGAACCAGCTAGATATATTGATAACATCCCAATCAAGGTTAGATCTTTCATATCAACTAATTCAAACCATAGCTGATGCTACAGCATACCCTCCTTCAAAGAATTCTATTTTTTTTTTTTAAAAAAATGGACATCTAAGTCAGCCTGCTTCAGGGTGGAACATTGGAATTAATGTCAACTCAAATACCAAACTCTGAAGTGTTCCCAGCTGAGATTTAATTTGGACTATTTCCTTTACACCTCATATCAAAACCAGCCCTTGATTTTATATAAACATTTTGCAACAGCTCCTTATTTGCTGTCTTACGCAGAAACATCAAAAGAGATTCCATTGATTTAATTCTCGCTGAAGTATACTGCACACAAACAAAATTGTTTTTGATGTTGCCCTGAATGTATTTATTCATAATTTTAATTTAAGATCATTAGAACTAGCAATAGTCTAATTGCACGCCTGTAATTTACTTGTAACTATCATTACAAGGTTTTTCTCTCTGATCAAACAAGGTGGTGCATATTTTCAGGAAACACTACAGACAAAATTTTTTGAATACCATTACCTTGAGCATTTAGATCGCAATGTTTAGAAATAAGATGCATTTTGAGAAATTGCACCAAAGGTAAAATTAACAAATCTGGAATGGCTCATTAATCCAAATGTAAAATGAGGAGTGGAGATTTTCTGCATACCAGTTTATTTGAATTTGCAAAGTAGGGGTGAACTTGCATGTCAAATCTAACTTTGCTCACTCCTAGCTATGCCCCAGCTTAAATGCATTTCGTCTGCCATCTGAATTGCTTGGCTAATGTATTTAAAAATGTCTGCATGAAAACTGAGAGACATTTTTAAAATATGCACAGTCAATTCTCGTTATTCACGGTAGTTAACGTTCTATAAAGTTGCCACAAACACTGAATTAGCGAATACTGAAACTTCAGCATACATGTCGAGTGAACTCAATTTTTTCACTGCTTTGCTTGTCTACAAAAGATTGCAAGTATTGACTTTGTGGGTACAAATAAATGTTAAGGAGTAGGCAAATTCCTCAATATGGAATCTGCAAATAACAGGAATCAACTGTATATTTTAGCGGAGAATGAATTCTGAAGCACCAGAAATGTTATATATATTTAAGGACCTGTGACTCTCCTTTGAGAGTGGTTAAACCAATGCTGCAATTTTTTTTGGTTTTGGGGGAATAAAGGATGGCAAAGCAAATAAAACTAACAGTAGGTGTTTGGGGGCTGGGGGAAGTTTTTAAATTCAGGGCGCTTAAAAAAATCAAGATTCCATCCCTTTCTCTATAGTTTCATGAGGTGGAATTGCAGAAAGATGACAAATTACAAAATAATACTTGTAGGCAATTTTGATAGAGGGGCCATCTAGGTTGGGGAAGAAGGAAATTTGATGAGATTTATTTCCTCAACCTTCCCTGAATGATTAAGCTGCTCAAAGTGGAATGAAACCACTGTATGCAATGGAGTTGGATGGGAAAACCAAGACTCTAACTGGCTTCTGCCTATGCCAGCCCAAAATTGGTTTATGATCTTTCGTTTAATGATCGTTCGAAGTTACAACGGCACTGAAAAAAAAATGATTTATGACCATTTTTCACACGATTGTAGCAACATCCCTGCGGTCATGTGATCAAAATTCAAGCGCTTGGCAACTGACTCATATTTATGACTGTTGCAGTGTCCCTGGGGTCACGTGATCCCCTTTTGTGACCTCCTGACAAGCAAAGTCCCTGGGGAAGCCAGATTCACTTAATAACCGTGTTACTAACTTAACTGTTGCAGTGCTTCACTTAACAACTGTGGCAAGAAGGGTTGTAAAACTGGGCAAAACGCACTTAACAAATGTCTTGCTTAGCAACAGAAATTTTGGCTCAATTCGGACATAAGTTGAGGACTACCTCTATCAGATCCGACCTACAGGAATTTCCTTGTACAACGCTATCAGTTGCAGTGGATTGTTCTTTGACCCCATGCACTATGTAGATACCTACAGAAAGATTAGGAAGGTTTGCTTTGTTGGAGAAATAGCAGATATGTATTAAAGGACGTATTTATGTATGTACTTAGCAACAAGGACACAAAATGGTCTGCTGGTGTGTCTGGTTGCTGCAAGAACACTGCACGGGGAGAAAAAAACAACCCTCGTCTATTCTATCTGCTGGCTTCAGAAAGCTCTTAAGAAAAACCCCCGTGGTTTCCTGCAGGTTGTTAGAATCACAGGTCATAGACAAGAAGGGATCCTACTGGGCTCAGCAAATTGAATGCAATTTTAGTCATTTGAAAGCTTAAGTGGCCCTACGCACCAGTGGCAATCACGAGGAAGATGGAATTGGACATTCAAAAGAAAAGAAAAGAAAAAGCCTTAAAATAGGGGGAGGACAGGATAAAAACCCAAAATCCAGCTTAAATAGACATGCATACATGTGCACACCCCCAACTGTAAAAAAAAAAGTATAAATCACTGATATACTGTACATCAATTGAATGCTACAACAGGAGAGGGAAAAGTCCATTTTAGTGGCTTTTCTGTTTGACCCTCCCTCCCTCCCTCCCTCCCTCTCTTCCTTCCTTCCTTCCTCTCTGACTTTGGGCCAGAGAGAGGCCCACAGTTACTTACTGGCTTTCATGCCTGAGGCAGAACTAGAACTCACCATCTCCCGCTTTCTAGCTTGGTGCCTTGATCAAGAGACTAAATACACTTCAATGGATTTGAATGGTGGATGAGTGGGTGGGTGGGTGAGTGGATGGATGGATGGATGGATGGATGGGTGGGTGGGTGGGTGGGTGGATGGTTGGGTGGATGGATGGATGGATGGGTGGGTGGATGGGTGGGTGGATGGGTGGATGGATGGATGGATGGGTGGATGGGTGGGTGGGTGGGTGGGTGGGTGGGTGGATGGATGGATGGATGGATGGATGGGTGGGTGGGTGGGTGGGTGGATGGATGGGTGGGTGGGTGGGTGGGTGGATGGATGGATGGATGGATGGGTGGGTGGGTGGATGGATGGATGGATGGATTTCAGCCATTTCTAATTTTACTTAAGGCAGTGGTTCTCAACCTGTGGGTCGGGACCCCATTTGGGGTCAAACGACCATTTCACGGGGGTCGCCAAACAAGGCTGTCCACCATTTTTTCCCCCTGTTCTTTGGCCATGCCCCTGGCACCCAGTGATGTATAAGTGGTTGGGGGTCACCACAACATGGGGAACTGTATTATGGGGTCGCGGCATTAGAAAGGTTGAGAACCACTGACTTAAGGGAAAAGTTTGATCTTACTTCCATGTTTGTGGATCCTTCCCTGATTAAGAAAAACAAATACCTGATTGCAAAGGACAAAGACCCATTTCAGAAGAGAAGGAAAGCATCAGAACATTTGTCCTGCTAAAATTTATTCCCTTGAAGAGTTCCTCTTGCTATGGGACAAAAAGGGGGATTTTAATCTGTAGGATGGTCGGTTGTCTCGCATGATCTACCGATATTACTTTCTGTATTTGTGATTTATTGCAGTCTGCAGAAACCAAGGCGTTGCAAAGAAGCTGTCACAGGTGGGGCCACTTCACTCTCCAACCTTTCCCAGGTTATCCTCCCAAAAGTTTCTGCTGACTTTCCTGCTCTTGCACCGTAAACCTAGTCTTTGGTATTCACCAGAAAGAAAAAAAGATAAAGCGTTGTTAATTCTTGCTCATTTCCTTGTTTGCAGACTCCGAAAGGCAAGACAAAAAGACAACGATAGAAGGAGAAACAGCAAGGATGGGAAGCTCTAACATTAAAATCAGAACTCCTGCAGATAAAACATGACACAGCTATCTTACAAAAGGAGCTATCTTACAAAAATCCAAAGTTTTGTTGTAGATTAATGAGTTCATTATTATAGAATGTTCTTATTGTTAAAACATGTCAAGACAGTTCAAAACTCAGATTCTTAATGGAATGTTCCAATCTCCAAATAAAGCTTCAATGGTTAAATTTTGAGACCAACCACCAACAGTATGTTCTCTTCGGATAGGATCCAACACAAAACTTTCAGCAAAATGTTTAAAGTGGGGTTCTTTCTTTGCAAGCTTGTAATAAAATATATTTCTCACTGTGAAAATAGCTCTAAATTTCATTAGACAATTCCTATCCTGTTGGGTCTATTTCAGAGATATTTCCTTACCTAAACAGGAAACAGAATGACCAAAGGTGGGGAAAAAAGTAGTGGGAGGAGAAGCTGCTTCTGACTTCCTGCCAGCTTCCCTATTGACTTTCCTTGTGGGAATCTGGCAGGGAGCATTGGAAATCCCTTTCCCTTCCCTTCCCTTCCCTTCCCTTCCCTTCTTTGAATCACCAAGCCAAACCAATTCTTCCAATCCAACTGAATTACAGAATTTCAACTGAATTTACTCATTGAATGTCATTCAGATCTTGTCCAGCTTGGATACTCCTGCTCTCCATCACAGTCCACCAAATCATAAGGGCCTACAAAATGAGATTCCAGAAGTATCTGGATTACTCACCTGTTGGAGAACCTTCCATGACGTGCCCGATGTACGGTCCTTCCCGGAAGATGGGCCTGTTATCATTTTGATCAATGATGATAACATCAAAAGGAACTGGACCTTCTATGGTTTTCCCAGAGACATCAGTGACCTCCACCTGCAGCTGTATAAATAGAAAAAGCATAAAAGAAATCTGAGTCGCGTTGTTAACCCAACAAGGAGAAGAAGAGGAGAGTTGACATCAGCTATCAGGCCTGCCCCAACTCAGATCCCTAGAAAAGAAAGACCCTCAACTTCATTTGGTTGAAGCAATAGATTCTTACTAAGGTTAAGTAGTTGCACCAAAAGAAAGGCTAGATCTGAATATTCCCGCACAAAAAGTTACACTTTTCCCCTTTCCATGGCCCTCCCTGCTAGACCAGTTCACTGCTCTCCAATAGCATGCTGTCCAGATGTTTGGATGTTGGTGCCAGTCAATGGAATGCTGCATTCTGTTCTCAGGCCATGTGACCCTGAAGGCTTGTTTGATCCAGTTCTCGCACCTCTGGTTTCTATCAGGGCTTCCTCCCCCCTCCTGCCATTTGTCTTCCCATTCCCATGCTCATCCTTGCTACTCTACATTCCTTTGGCTCCTCTCCCCTGCATTTTATGGCGCAAAAGTTGAAGATGGCAGATTTGACATCAGCATTTTGGCCATTAAGTCATTAGAAATCCCTGGCCACGTTAGCACTTGAGAAAGTGGGATAAAGGAAGGATGGTGGCAAACTTGAGCAATCGAAACACACCCCTGCTGAGATCCTCATTGGGCACATTGCAATGGAATTGTCATATTTGCAGGCCGTGAGGGGGAGAAGAGGAACACAACTTGATGCTAATGAAGTGAAGATTTGCTTAGAATAAGTATTTTTCCTTCTTTTCTCCTTCAAACATAATTATCCTAAAGGGGAACATTCTGAACTACAAAATAAATTGCAAAATTACAAAATAAAAGATAGCCCAAACCTGAACCACTGGGAAGCAGAAACGAGATCGTTAGCAGAAAATAAAGAAAAAGAGAGTGTTGTTTTAAACATAACGGTTTTATACTGAAATGATTTAATTTACCCCTTTGAGATTTCATCACCACAGCAGCTATGGGGTCAGCATCCATAAGGATGGTATCAAAAATAATTTTTCCATCCATTCTTAAGCAACCCTATGGAAGCGAGTCTAATTTTACCTGCCTGGAAATTCAACCTGCAATTAGTCTGCTCTGGCAGAGCATTATTTTAATTCAAATAGAAATCCTACTTCCCTGATATTTGAAGTGGAAAAATTATGAGATGAGCATTGTGTGTCATAACAATTTCTTCTTCCCGTGAAAGACTTCTTTGCGTCTTTGAAAAGAAGTTGCAGAAGAATAATTTTTTCAGTAATTTGATTTGATGTTGCAAGAAATAATAGTCAAGTGAATTGATCCATAAACACTGGGTTTAAAAGAAAAGGTCGGGGGGAAATAATATGGAAAGTCAATACTGTGTATTCTATATATATAAAACAATATGTGTTCTATAAATCACAAAGCTTCAATCTCATTTTGTCTAAGTGGAAGTAACACCTTTTTTTCTTGGTCATATGAGATGGACCTCCTTAGGAGACAAGACCTGTAGCATTCTGTGCCTCCCTGTTCTGTTGGGTGGGGTAAATAAATATATGTTTTATGTAGAAAACCTGAATGTGATAAGAAAGATGAGTTACGACAGCCTATCTACAGCTAAAAACTCATATTATTTTCTGTTCCATAATAGCCAGAGAACAAGACAGATGTTTACCAGAATTGCAGAGGTCAGAGACACAGAAGAAAGAAGACTGAACTGAAGGAAGAAGAAAAGATGATAGGCTTGAGAGTATCAGTTTCACCATAGGCAAAGTTAGGCCTTTTTGGGCTAAGAAAGATTCTTTTAGTAATTCTAGGTCTACCATGACTGTATTCACCTCGAGAATCTTCCATGGTACATTTTAGAAGAAACACATGATTGCTTTCTTGCTTCTGGAATATTTTGCTACCTCCACTCTACGATATGACAGATGGACACCCAGATGAGGTATGACTGTGGAGCAGGAAACCTGGTGTGGCTCAGTGTGAACAAAGAGGCAGAATCCAGATTCTCTCTATAGATGACACATTTATTCAGCATTGGACAAAGGTGGGATCTTCTATATAGCTGAAAGGACCCTGAGTACATTTTACAGCAGGCATATATAGGATTCTTAGCTTCACTTGATTACACAGCTCATAGTAGTAGATAAGGTATGGAAGTTACAAAATATTTGTGGGGATGGACACATGCTAGGCTGCAAGTTTGTGGTTCCACCATCAAGGCTTTCACGAGCTCTTCACAAGCTTTTTATTCTTGTTATTCTAACATAAGAATCTTCATTATTAGACCAAATTATCAAAATCAAGAGTTATCAAAATCTTGATTGAAAGCGCTGTAATTGTCCCATACTACAGGAATATCAGAATAATACAGTTGGAAGAGATTTTGGAGGTCTTCTAGTCCAACACCCTGTTCAGGCAGGAGTTAGGAAGCCACTTCTTATGGACCACCAGAACAAAAATATCATCCCCACATAAAGGCATTTGCCTTTTAGTCTTGTAACCTCTTAATTATTTTGTTATAGTCCACCCCAACAAAAAAAACCCACACCTTTCCATTTCATTTTGGTAGAGCTTCAAACCGAAGTTGTTTTTAAATCTAATAATATAATATGAAAAGTTATTTATCACCACATTTTCATTATCTCAGTATTTTTTTCCCCCATTTCTGGTCTTCCCACAAAATATAGCACAATTGAAACCACTAGCTTCAATTTCCCCATTGTTCTCTCTGCAATATTAATGCTTATGGAGATAGGTGAATGTTAGGGTAGCAATAAATTATCGTATTTTCCTTCGCTAGTTATCTTGGAATAAATAGCTTTTTACCGAATCAGTCAGGCTGCATTGACTTTTCTATTATGCCTGGCTGTTTTGCTGATGCAACATAGATGTGACGTATTTTCACAGTTCTATCATTAGATACAACTAGTAATTGAATTCAAACAAATTATGGCAAAATGAAATAGCTCTATGCGAGATTTCCTCTTTTTTTCATCTCCCCCAAGGTGGTAACTTCACTGGTAGAGTGGTAACTTTGAAGAAGACTTGCCTGAATGCAAAAATACACTGATTTTTGCACCTGATCTTTTGATGCTTTAAAAGCAAAATAGCTAAACGAGAAGCACTGTTTTCTAATTATCTGTTTTCTGTCTTAAAAAAATTAATTGTGGGAATTTAGAGCAACGTTTGTGCTTTACTGACAAAGAAATAATGTTTTTGCCAATGAGTCCACAATTAGCTAAATAAATGCTTAAAATGGACCCCACGTGGGGGGTCTAAAGGATTTTCTTGACTCAGAAGTTCTCAGAAGGCCATGTCAGACAGGATGAAAGATTGACTTTGTTGTTTTTAATCTGAATCTTTCACACAGGGGAACAAAGAGGTGTTTGAAAAGCTCCTAAATGTCACCTTGGAAAAAGCTATCAGCCTTTGTGACCTGCAGTTACACGGCACAAAATATGGGTGACACTCTAGAGAAGCTGGCTGCTTTCTTATGAGCCAATGGATTAGATATTCCAGGGTTTCTCAATCTTGACAACCTTAAGCTGTATGAACTTCAGTTCCCAGAATTCCCCAGCCAGCTCTGCCAATTGCAGTCCATACAGCTTAAAATTGCCAAGGTTGAAAAGCACTGAGATAATCAATGGGACACTGATCATTTGTTCTCTGCTGCTGTCCGGATGGCAAAATGGTGAACGGGTCCCTACAGATCCCATTAATAAATTACCCCTAACAGCCAGGTTCATTAGCTGTAATTAATTGGCATTGTGGGGAAATTAATCCTTGCTACAACCTTCCATGCCCATATTTGAATGAAGAAGATTATCGTCTGGCTTCACGCTGTCAGGATAACAAAACAATTGTCCCTTGTTTCCGGCTGAAATTTTGCCTCATTTACATGGAGGTTGAAGACATAAGCACTTCTGCAGGCAAAGTAATGAAAAGAATGGAGGAATGAATGAAAAGAAGGACTAGGGGCAAGATGGTAGTATCTCAGGGGCTGCCCCAAAGAAGAGTGAGGTCAACCTATTCTCCAAAGCCCCTGAAGGCAGGACAAGAAGCCACAGATGGAAACTAATCAAGGAGAGAAGCAACCTGGAACTAAGGAGCAATTTCCTAACAGTTAGAACAATTAACCAGTGGAACGACTTGCCTCCAGAAGTTGTGGGTGCTCCATCACTGGAGGTTTTTAAGAAGAGACTGGACAGCCACTTGTCTGAAATGGTATAGGATTTCCTGCTTGAGCAGGGGTTTGGACTAGAAGACCTCCAGGGTCCTTTCCAACTCTGTTATTCTGTTACTTAGTTATTCAGTATGGACTGCTATCCAAACTTCCATCCAATGGGTGTCTTACAGGGAGTTACAGGAGAAAATTACGAAGAATAATCAAGTCGACAAGGCTTTCCCTTGGATTAGAGATATTTTGGGAAGGTTTTAGGAAGTTAAATATATAATCGGAGGTTTAAAAATGCTTAATGGAAAGGTTAGGTTTAAATGGGAAATCCTTGCTTAGGTAAGTAGTTTGATTGGTTGAATGGATGGATGGAGCCATCAGTTGGGTAGATAGGTGGATGGGTGGATGGGTGGAGGGTGGGTGGATGGCTGGCTGGGTGGGTGGATACCCCAAACTGAAATCAGATTTTCCTAAACAAATTTTTGAAACAAAGTTGGACTTTCCTCCTTGAACAAAATACATATATAAGTCTGAGTATATACATATTGATAGATCTAAAGACAGTTTCTTTAGATGTTCTCTAGTGGGAATTTCCAATTTTACTGCCGCATTGTAAGACAAGTAAAACTGATTTGATGATCACATTTAGAAATAACCTTCCGCTGGAAGTTTCAAGCTGATCCAAAGAGAGTTCAAAATATTTATTCCCACAGCGATTCCTTCTCTTCAAGGTTCTTCTCAGCACTACATTAGTTCAGCTTTTTCCAGCATTCGGAGCGTAGCTTTCAAACCAACTACTCATTTACCTTGTAGAGAATGCAATTAGTAAGTATATCCTGACTTAGCATCCAATCGACATCTTTCTAATTTTCTCACATTTACATAATTTGACAGGGACCATTATGGACCCCGTAACTAGTCTCTTGGAATGACATTCACAAGGTTGGTTCACTTATTAATTGACCCCTGGTAATGGTAATTTAAGAAGCATATTAATCTCATCTGTCATTTCCAACACAGAGCTGATGTATAAAATAATTTGTTTTCTCAAGGAGTCTTGGAAATGAAATAAAGAACTGCAATTTCCCCCTGCTTCAAATTAATATGCACAGACCTTCCCTGCCACATTAAAGATTATGGGCAAACATAATTTATTCCTTCCTTTCTTCTTTTAAACATACTTTCTTTCTACATTAAAAAAGGGACTCTATATAGAGTCTCCTCTTGTTATTCTCCATAAAGATTAACACATCTCATTTATACAACTGGCTGTACAACCTATTTCAGTTTGAATCTAAATAAATGTTGTAGAACACCAGGAAATGTCATCATCTCAAGAAATTAACTCAGGAGACAATGTGGTCCTTAAAATTTTGTGCTTCCATGAGATCAGAGCAAATACCCCAATATTGAATTGAAAATAAGACTTGCCAGAAAATGTCTACTTTATTTATAGAAGTATTATTCTTAAGGGTAAAAAAAGATAATTAATCTCATGAGCCAACACATCTATGGCTTTCTCAACTCTTCTCTTACTATAAATCCAACGAGTATTCAAGATAGCAAATGGCAGGATTTTCAATGAAAATACATCCTAGAATAATTGAAGTTTCTAGCCTTTGGGGCTGAAATCTCAAACTTATCCCTACCCTTTTTCTTCCCAATTCAGTTCAGCCAATGAAGGATTTCAAAGACTTACAAAGACATGTCAACAGCAGCCTAATTTAGCATTACGCGCAGAGATTAAAAGTTCCTTTAATAAAAGAAGAAACTTAATCCACTCTGAGAATGTCAGGAGAAAGGGAGTGTTGATATTATTTTAAACCTAATAACACAACATTCTCAAACTTCTGACATTTTAAAAGTCTCCCAGAATTTAAAAGCTTTGTTAGAAGAGGGCAACAAATCTAAACTAAGCCAACGTGGAATTATGATTGGTTGCACAGTCAGCCAAATCTTTAGGCTGGATTTGGCATTTTTATCCACTTATTGTGTCTTTCCCATTATTATTTATTAATTTACATGTGAGTAATCTACAGTTAGATTTACACTCTGATTGGTGGAAACTTAATACTTGAAGTCCTAACCAAAGACCTAAGAATTATTAAGGTAGCGTCTAAGAATATAGGCAATTCCAAGCAGCGTGTTCAGATCTGTTAAATAAATATCCTTCCTTCCTTCCTTCCTTCCTTCCTTCCTTCCTTCCTTCCTTCCTTCCTTCCTTCCTTCCTTCCTTCCCTCCTTCCCTCCCTCTCTCCTTTCCTTCCTTCCCTCCCTCCCTCCTTTCCTTCCTCCTTTCCTCCCACCCTCCTTTCCTCCCTCCCTTCCTCCCTCCCAAATCCATTTATCAACTGTCATCATTATGTATAGAAAAATAGGAGAAAAAAGTGTTGTGCCTAGAATCCCTCAAATTAAAAATGCATTATTTCACACTGATTGTTGCTCCAGTACATTTAATTTCCAAGTGTAATACTTGGTCCAACTAAGTAATTGAACTTCCAAGTTGCTTAGGACTCCTCCTAAGCCGCTGGGAATAGTTAATTAGAAATGATATCTATTATCTGATAGCAATAACTATTGCATGCAGCTAAATTATTACCCAATTTATCAAAATGACTGAGGCAGAGAAAAAGGGAAAGAGGCTGATAGTAAAAGGTAAACAAGAAATGTGGTAATCAAAAGTTTTACATATTTGATATGGTCAATTGACTTAATAAAGTTTTCTTTCCTCCTCCTCCTCCTCCTCCTCCTCCTCCTCCTCCTCCTCCTCCTCCTCCTCCTCCTCCTCCTCCCTGTTCTTCTTCCTCCTTCCTCAACTTTGTCCTTTTCCTATTCTACCTCCTCCTCCCCTTCTCCTTCCTCTTTTTGTTCTTCCTCCTCCTCCTCCTCCTCCTCCTCCTCCCCCCCTCCGCCTTTTCCTCCCTCCTCCTCTCTGTCCCCCTTCTCATCCTCTCCCATTTCCTGAGCAATAGCTTCCTCTGGTTCTACGAATTACACTAGTTTTACAAATAGGTCTAAAATTGTTGCTTAAAAATGGTTACCTTATCTGTTACCAGCAAACAATTGCTCTAGGTTTCTACCAGGATGTGGGATAAATATGTCATCAGGACTACAGAACTTGTTGTGAATGAATATTCAATAGAACTTGTTATTAATAATTGTTGAGGATTGAAATGGATGAATTATCACTAATAATCACAATGCCCTAAGGCAGCTCTGAGTCAATTTTCTATTCACAGCATGAGTGATTCCTTATATACCATGCATTATATTATAGCATAAGCTGCGTTGGCTAGTAATTATTAATAACAGCCAATGATTGCAGCACACAGATGTGGAGCCTAAATACAACCCAGTGTATTTCAGAACGAAGAATAGTATGATTATTATTAGTTGTCACACAAACCACAGGATAATAACGAGTTTCTCTATTTGCAAATATGAATGGTCTGTCCTTGTCTCAGAGGACACCATCCCAAATCTTTGCGAATGTGCAGTCCACAATAGCTTGTGATATTTAATTTGTCCTGGGCAAACTCACAACCTGCCTGAGAAAGGTTTGCCCAATGTGTTCATTTCCCCATGAACAGAAGCATATTGTATACTTCCAACAAGGCACAGGTGTTGAGACTCAAGAAAGAGTACAGAGAAGAGCAACAAAGATGATTAAGGGACTGCAGGCTAAAACTTACGAAGAATGGTTGCAGGAACTGGGAATGTCAAGTTTAATGAAAAGAACTAGGGGTGACATGATTTGTTGTTGTTGTTAATTGCGAAGTCGTGTCCGGCCCATCGCGACTCCATGGACAACGTTCCTCCAGGTCTTCCTGTCCTCTACTATCTTCTGGAGTCCATTTAAGTTCACACCTACTGCTTCAGTGACTCCATCCAGCCATCTCATTCTCTGTCATCCCCTTCTTCTATTGCCCTCAATCTTTCCCAGCATTAGGCCCTTCTCCAGTGAGTCCTTCCTTCTCATTAGGTGGCCAAAGTATTTGAGTTTCAACTTCAGGATCTGGCTTTCTAAAGAGCAGTCGGGGTTGATCTCGTCAAATATCTAAGTAGCTGTCACAAAGAAGAGGAGGGTCAAGCTATTCTCCAAAGCACCTGAAGGCAGGACAAAAAGCAACAGATGGAAAGTAATCACACACAGAAGCAACCTAGAACTAAGGAGAAATTTCTTGACAAAGCAATCTGTGCAAAGGGCAGACATGGCTTTCATTGCCCTTTCAGTCTTAATTAAGAGACTCATAATATGATGGTGATGTCAACATGGTCTTGTTTCTTTTTTCTTTTGCAAGACACAAACTGCCTGTTAATGAAGGGTTCCTGTCCCTGAACATCTGGTAGTAACTCACCTCTGTTCCAAGGTAACTTGTTTAGGTCATCTACTCCTTTGCCCCTGTTGCTACGAAGAACTACTTATTGTGAATTCACTTATTGTGAATTCTAGGATGCTTTTTTTATCTTCCTCCTTTTCTAAAAATGAAGCAGTTACAAGAAGACTTGTCAGATTAGTAGTTTTAGCAAAGAGACATCCTGGTTAAGCATCAAACACTGGGATTAATCCGTTTGAGCTACATACTCTATTCTTCATTGAAAGTGCATCTCTGAGGACTTCAGATATGAATATATCACATCGCATTTGTGAGCAGAGTAAGCAGAGACAATGAAACTCAAAAGTTGTTCAGGGCTGTCGGTCCTTAATCTCCCCAAGGTGGAGAGCAGAGTAAGCTGCTATGCTTCTAATGAACAAAAAGAGAGTGTCTTTCTTATGTCTCCCAATCTGGACTCCTTTTACTGTAATGTGGAGGAATGGAAAACTTGCTACAGTATTTGCAAGATAAATTTTCATAAACACGGCGCACCAGATTTTTCTTTGTGTTCTCCTATGGAGACAGTTAAGTTTAAGGAGGTACACATTGAACCAATATTTGATCGGAAAAGTCATGCTTGCAATGTTTTATAATCATGTTTTATACCTGACAGGTAGTCCTCCATTTGTGACTGCAATTGAGGCCAGATCTTCTGTTGTTCTGTTGTTAAGTGAGTTGTGTCCAATTTTATGAACTTTTTTCAGCAGAGTTGTTAAGCGAATCTCTGCAGTTACTAATTGAAACATAGAGTCACTAAGCAAATCCAGCTTTTTCCATTGTCTTTGCTTGTTTGACTGGGGAAATCACAAACGGTGATCATCACCTGATCCCAGGATGTGGCAACCATTGTAAATATTGCCAAATGCCCCAATTTTTATTACATAACTGTTGGGATGCTCATAACTGTGAGGACTGGTCTTGGGTCACTTTTTTCCGTGTTGTTTGTCATTTTGCATAGTTGCTAAATGAATGATTGGAAGTCAAGAACTACCTATATTATCCAGCTCTTGATTTCATTTGGCTAAGCTACGTGTAACTGAATTTTGCTACTATAAGAACACGGGCGGAGGAAGGAGTATGAGATGGGTTTGCCATCTTGAGTTATTTCTAAAAATAATAAAAGTAGGACATTACTCAATTGCTCGAATCAAGGCTACAGCTAACAATTCTTCTTTGCGAAATAAGTAGATCTTGCCAGCGCAAGTCTCCAGGAACAGGAGTTTAGTTCAAAGCTCTTGAAGTTTATTCCAGGCTATCTATACACGAGAATCTGATCTACTAACGGTCAAGGCAAATTGGTGCTAGATAAGGGTCAATAGACTTCAAGGAAAGCTGGACTTGGGTCTCTTGTGGGAATGTAACAACTCCAGATTGATGACAAGTTTGACCCTACCCTCCAGTTCAGCCTACAGATATGAGTTTATGGTCTTGAAAGCAAGGATGTCAAAATGACATCTGGGAGAACTGAGAAAGGGGTCAAGGCATTATCCATAATTGTTGGTTACCGGCTTTTTCTCTACTGTAAACCAGAGATAGATACCCTTTATTTTCTGTTCAAACCACAAAACAGAATGTTTCACCTTCTACCAACAGATTTCTTACAAATAGGCATTTCCCGTTGAGTCGTTTTAATATCATTAGACAACAAGAGGAAAAACACTTTTTCTGCTTCCTCTAAACTGGAATATCTTTCATTATAACCCCATTGAGAAATAACACAGAACAATGCATGATTGTCTTTAAGTGTCTCCCAGCTTCCCGCTGAGTGAGATAGTCTGTTCTTTTGGTGGTAATAAAAGCTGATAGGTCAACAAATCACAATTTGCCTGCCTTGCAATATTTCCTCAACAACTGACATTCAGAAGAAATCTTTCCAAATCTAAGCAATCTGAAGTATATTACCTCTAATCATCAGGATTGAAAAGCTGACTTTCTGCTGTCTTGAGAAAAAGGGAGAAATATAAAAGCCAGAATTTGTCATGATGTGAAGTGTTGCTATTGTTGAGGTCTTTCTAAAATGCTCCCCAATCTTCCATTCAAAGTTGTGAGAGGCAGAGAGCTCTAAGTGTGACAATTTGTTAGGCTCTGTTGGAAAGCGGTTGATATTTAATTCTTGACGTTATCACTGCTAAGAGACTGACCAACTGTTTTTCACATATACAGATTGCACGATGAGCCCTGGATTAAGAAAGAATTGAAATAATTCTTCTTTCAACATCTCTCCTGCTTTAAACACCTTTCCTTCTAAATCTAATGTGCACAGCCCAGATGGAATCAGTTACAACTCCCTTGCACAGTAATAGATCCTAATGCAGAGCATTTTACTTTACCTAAACAGAAGATGAATGTTTGACATGTAATGTTCATGTATTTGCTACTCTGCAAACAGTTTTGGTTGAAAGAGGCTTAAATATCTGTCCTCATTGTTTGGTGCCTGGGACTGTGGAGGTAACCACTTATCGCACCTGAAAGGAGAGCGGATTCTGTTTCTTTCAGAGTGGGCAGGTGGCTTTCAAGGGAGGGAGGAAGGGAGGGAGGGAGGGAGGAATGAAGGAAAAAAAAGAGGCAGGGATGAAAGAAGGGAAGGGGAAGGGAAGGGAAGGAGGAAAGGAGGAAACAAGGGAAGGGACCAGAAGGAGGAGGGAAGGAAGGAAGGAAGGAAGGAAGGAAGGAAGGAAGGAAGGAAGGAAGGAAGGAAGGAAGGAAGGAAGGAAGAAAGGAAGGAGAAGGAAGGGAAGATGGGAGGAAGGAAAGAGGGAGGAAGGAAGGAAGGAGTATCTCAGTAGGAGGTTTAAAAATGTCAAAATGATGGCTACAACTGCATAATGAAAGCCCTAATCTTTTTGTAATGTGCTGTCTTGCCATGCAGGATAAAGGCAATAGAAGCAATGCTTAATATTTCTCATTAAAAAAAAAAACAACAGATCACAGGAAATACCACCATATTGGACAAATAGTGTGAATCAGAGACTCCAATACCAAATTTATTAAACCAATTGTTTTTGAAGATAGAAGCCAGCTTCGAATGGAACAAAGAATTCTTAGGAGTGGCAAGGAAAACAACATAACAGCCAGAGCTTCTTGATCCAATCTTTCGACAAATATATAACAGTATAAATCTAACAAAATGTATTTGGAAAACAACTCCTGCATGTTAGTAGTGTGGTGCTTCATCCAAAAAAGCAACTCTTACCGTAAAAGGAACATTCAGGAGAAGTAAACTGGCACAATGAAGAGCAATTAAAACACTTCGGGGATGTTTTGCTTTGTTTCTGTACTGTGGGCCAATACTTATCACTCTAAATCAGTGAGCAATTAATCTATGATTGAATCAAAGACAGATTTAGGCATGACTAAACAAAACCTCCTGCTACTCTAGCACAGTGAAAAGAGTCAAAAAGAAAATACCTATTGTAATATATTGTTATTTCTCAGCAAAAATACTGGCCATATAATCTGGAGAGTCAAGCCAGCAAGGGAGAAAAAACAAGATGACTCTAGCACAGGGCTCTCCAAACTTGGCAACTGTAATACTTGTGGACTTCAACTCCCAGAATCTCCCAGTCTGAGGAATTCTGAGAATTGAAGTCAACAAGTCTTAAAGTTGCCAAGTTTGGAGACTCTTGCTCTAGTCCAGGGGTAGGCAACTTCGGCTCTTTTATGACTCATGGACTTCAACTCCCAGAATTCCTGAGTCAGCACAGCTGATTCAGGAATTCTGAGAGTTGAAGTCCATGAGTTCTAAAAGAGACGAGGTTGCCTACCCCTACTCTAGTCCAAGGCTGGCAAGGAGTTGAAGCCCACAAGTCTTCAAGTTGCCCCATTTTTAAGGAAGAAAAATAGAGCAATCCACGTTATCCTTAAAGCTGTACAGTTTCTTTTCTGGAGTCCTTTAGACAAGAAAGAAGCGTTGCTTGTTGGTTATTGAAGAAATGCATGGCTGAACCCAAAAGGTAAGCCTTTCAGTATTTGATTTAAAGCAAGCCTTAAAATTCCTTCACAACAGGGAACTAAAGGAGTAGCATCTGTAGTTGAAAACTTCCCAGCATGACAACATTAAAGTTAGTAGCCTGGGAGTCTGGATCTCCGAATGATTAAAAATACAGGAGCGCTCAGCTCCAGTTTTTAATTCTATCTTACAAGAAACCTTTATTCTACTTCCTTTTCTGACCCTCCTTCCTTAAGACAGGAAGATCAGGGTACCTTTGCTATTTGAAACTGATTTCTCTGTAATGCTGACTATTCTTAACTTCAGGTCATGGGGGTAAAAAACTCAGCCTTTTAATGACATTAATTGACAAAGCTTTGTATATGTGGAGAGCACACTCTCCTTCAAGTTAAACCAACTGACATGGTTCACCTCTGCTTTCTTCTCATGTTTTTTTTTTTTTTTTACAAATACTAATAAGTTCTGAGCCTATTTCCTGAGATAATAGCAATGTGCTCACTGTTTAGAGAGGGCTGCAAAGCACTGTGAAGGGGTGGCATATAAGTCTAAGTGGTATTGCTATTCGCTGCAGACATAAAGTAAAAGTTGTAAAAGAAGAAATTTTGAAAGGACTTCTGGGTTTTCCTTTGCCCATCCCATTTGAGGAAAGGTGGCCCAATTTGGTTGTAGTGGCAAAAACAGTTACTGTAGGGGGAAAAAAAGGGGGGGGGGGTTCTAAGAGGCAAATTCAAACAAGTGAAAACAAAATTAAATGGTGTTGTGTCACAAGACAATTGTAGAACTGTATTCTCTGTTGACTATTCACACACACACACACACACACACACACACACACACACACAGCCTCCAGCTTATGCCATAATAAATAAATGAAATAGTATAGGGTTTCCTGCCTGAGCAGGGGATTGGACTAGACTAGAAGACCACCAAGGTCCATTCCAACTCTGTTATTCTATTCTAAATCTCATTGTTTTTCTACTCATTAGTTCAGCCCTTCAGAATTCGGGAACCAAATTTGCTGTAAATTTGCTCAAAGTTGCCCTGGCCCATCATGCTTTTGAACTGCTAGGTTTGCAGGAGCTGGGGCAAGTTAACGGGAGCTCACCCCATCTCACAGTGCTCAGGTCTCAAACCCAGGTGTTCAGCTTTCCAGCTGACAATCTCAGTGTCTTTAAGCACTGAGCCATCATGCCCCCTTTGTTGGCTATCATTACATCAGGTCAAAAGCAAGATGGCAGACAGAGGATGGAATGGGGTTCAGAAAAAAACATGGGTTACTTGACAATCCCTCATAAATGGATTTTAGGAGAGCTAGGTAGGTTTATTGATCCCAAGTAACAGCCAAGCAACAACTAAGGCATAGAATCTTTTGTGCATATCTTGGGTGTCTTGCGAAGAGAAAGGGGCAAATTCAAAAACTGCCAGCTTCCACAATGCATTTTTTTCAGTCACTGCACATATAATGGAAAGACTATGGCAAGGATTTATAACCTTAAGCTTTCTAAACTGCACATCTTTATACCAAATTGTCTGAAATGTTCACGCACATTTTAATCTAAAACTCATGTTTTCATAAGCACTTGGTGAGGGCTTGAGTCAACCTGGATGGGAAGCTCAAAAATAAATAAATAAACCAACCAAGGGGCAATTGAAGTCCAATCTGTGCATTAGTCCAGGAAATGGGAATTGGGTTTGCTAAAATTTGTTTTCAAATTTTACCTTAATAGAAATTCAGCTGGTCTTTACGAGGTGAAACTCATTTATATAAAAGGCTGGAAAGAGAAACTATGAGTCACAACAAAAATTGAATGCAGGGGCCATTTTTGAAACTATTAAGAACGAAATGGTTAGAGAAAAATAGAAACAAATATCACATTTATTACCCCAAACCATAATGTGCAATAAAGTTGCAGTACCTCATATATTTTGAAAATATACCTTCAAGACCACATCCATACCAAACAGCAGCAAAGAATGAAGAAAAAAAAATCTACAGGGGTTGGTAAAACATGATATTATGAGTTATAGTGTGCTACTTAATGGCATCAATAAAAAGCTATAGTTCTTGCTGGAACTGACTGACAGTTAATTTTCACCAAGAATTTATTAGAGAATTTTCTAGCAATGCTATAGAGTGAATAATACGAGTCGAGCAATTTCCAAAGAGACAGGGAAAAAAAGGGGTGGCATTCAAAAGACCCTTCTCCACCCATTCTTATTTCTTTATAGCACTGCTCCATGGCAGAATCCATGAATTATATCCCAATTTTTCTTGAATAATAAAAAATGATGAACTTTCTGGCTTTTCTGTTCTTTGGTGGCACCTTATGTCATTTCTCGGAAACCTATTGTTATTCATGGAATTGTAAAAAATGACATTAAAAAGGCACAAACAGGTCAACTCACATTCCTGCCTCATTTATTTCCTTAAATCTGCTGGACTGTGCAGTCAGTGTTTGACTGCCTAGTGGTGATGTCCTCTTCTAGAATTTAGTCAACTAATGGTCAGCCCCTACATTGGCGTTAGCTAAGACTCAAAAGAATTCAAGAGGGGTTGACTTAGATCATTTGTGGGAACGTCATGACTCCAGGCTGATTACTCTCTTGACTCTGCCCCCCACCAGGCTCTTAAACTTAAAGTGGTACTATCATTTTTTGAAAGGGGAACACACAATTTAATTCTCCCTAAAACACCAGAAGAGAGATAGTGGCAGGGTAATATCAAAAATCTTTGCATCTTCAGAAGATGCTGGACAAATAGCAATAGCACATAGACTTATATACCGCTTCACAGTACAGCCCTCTCTAAGCAGTTTACCGAGTCAGCATATTGTCCCTGATAATCTGGGTCCTCATTTTGCCGACCTCGGAAAGATGGAAGGCTGAGTCAACTTTGAGCCGGTCAGGATCGAACTCCTGGAAATGATCTGAATTAGCTTGCAATAGCAACCACTGTGACACCACAGCTCCACAAATGCAACACAACATCAGTGTACACCAGTATTTTCACAAGTCCACAAAATGGACATCATTCTTGACTTTTCTGAAAATTAGTAAAAATAAAACTCCTTCAGTGTTCATTAGCTGAAGCTATCTGTATTTACGTGTGATATAATGATTCTGTTTATGTTAGGAATGTTAATTGGTATTAATTATTGTGGATGCATTCACCAATTAATTTTCTCCTTTCTTCTTTTGTCTTATGAATTGTCACAAGTCTCAGGAATTAAGATGGCATACAAAATATCGATGCATATGTAAATAAATACATGAATCCTGACATGCTCATATTGCAATTATTCACAGTACTACAGCAACATAACAAATGGTTTTTCCATTGCAATTCATTGGAAGTATTGTTGCCAATGGCAGCATTTTTTTTCGTCCCCTGACAAAAAATATCTCCTTGCTTTTAAAACACTTAAATATACACGGTAGACAGTGATTATCTGAGTTGTTTCATCATCTTTAAATATATTAATTTAGCAATCTGGATAGTTAGCTGCTACACTTCACTTCAGCTGGCTCAGCCAAGAAAAGAGGAAGAAAAGTAGACACACTTGCATCTAAAACTTCAAAGTGTTTTCTGAATATTTTAAGCACTACATTGATCAATAGTTACAGCCAAGGGAAAGAGAAAAGCAAACAGTAAGATGTAGGCCATATCTTAATTTCTTCTGGTTTCTTCTAATTTACTGCAGCGCATTATTTTCTAATATTCTCAAGCTTTCATTGCTAATGAAAGACAAAAGGTGTATATTATTTACTTTTGCAACTGTGTTTCAGGATCAAATTAGATTCTCAGAATCAAAGAAAACAGTGATGCATCACTCCTGCTTTTTTTTTTTTTTTTAATCCCACGGCACCTTGATATACTCTTTAGGATTTACAAGATTAGTTCATTCTGCCCTTTCGGTAGGCTGAAGTATCGGTGTGATTTATTGTGCAAAGTTAGCCTACGAACCGATTGGACTGTGCAAATATTTGAAGCAAAGATTCAATGAGAAGGTGATTTGATCAAATCTCTGATTAGCCAAATGGAGTCGCTGAACCAACTGAAGCTATCAAAGTGTTTTGGTGACTCTTGCGCCTCGGCAAAAGGACAGTTCTCCAACAAAATCAATCATTCAAATTCGGTTATGTGAATTGATGTTCCAGAACAAGGGCTTTTGATGTTTCAAATCACTTTGATCCTTTGCATCAAAATAAATCAATGTTTTAATATTTAATCGGTGATCTGAATAAGATTGGGCAGGTCTGCCCATCTCTTAGAATTAGCATCTGGATAGGCGGTAGGCTGGATGGTGAAAATCTCCTTTTAAAACAGATTATGACATGGACATAAAAAAGATATGAAGATAGTGTCTCCACCACTATTTTATTATTATGTGTGCCTTCAGGACAGTTTTTTGATTCCTAGTGATTGCCTGGAGAACTTTCTGATTTGCCATTGCCTCCTTCTTAGGGCTGAAAGAGAAGGACTGGCCCAAGGTCACCCTGGGCCTAAGGCAGGTGTAGAACGCATTAGCCTGATATCTTAATCACTACATCACTACTTCATTTCTGTCTGTCTGTCTATGTATCCACTATATTCCCCCCAAAATAAGGCCTAATCTATCTATCTATCATCTATCTATCTATCATCTAGCTATACTTAAAAATTTACTTGTGAGAAACTCTCAAATCTGTACATTGATAACATCTGCCAATCAAATCATTGTGTGACGTTAGATCCAAAGCTACTGAAACCCTGGCCAGACCCGTCCATGAAGGATGGAAGCATTTGATAGGTCCAATCTGGACACAAACGTATTCCTATTTAAGGTCCACTTGAATCATGTGATGCTTGAAGCTTTGTTTATCTCCAACCACTTTTTACTGATTTGAGCCTCACTTTATTGGAGAACTTTGCTTCGGGAAATAGGATATAAAAGGATTTGTTTAGATCCATGTGAAAGGAAGAATTGTTAGATTCTTCAGTTAGCCATAATACAGGTGATTTGATTTTGACTCAGTGTTTTTTCCCCAAAAACCTAATTACTGTGGATTATAAACTATGATGCATGTTGTGTGAACCCAATTGTGTTTTATCGAGAAAATCATAGATAAGCAAACCATTGTTTAACCCAACAAACGAACCTAGATAATATTTCTATTAATCTTAATTCATGTGTTCAAAGATGGATGACTGCCCTTGGAGAATTACAGAAATTCTTCTGACTACTCATAGCCCACTTAAGCCATCTGGGAAAAACAAAATTTTCTCTTTCCATTGTTTTCCAAACCTCCCCAGGATGGAAGTTGGCCGTTTTAATTTAGAGTCATAAAAATAGTTTAGTATTCAGGGTTAAATTATGACCTTTAATTCAGTCTGGGGAATGTGTATTTATTCAGTTCCACCAATCGCTTCCATCAAACAGTTTCTAAAAGAAAGCATGAATTTATGATGAAAGTATCTATATCTTTTTGGAAGTCAGCAGTGCTCTTTTTCATTTTAACAAGATGATTTTTTTTTCTCTCTTCCTTTCATTGTACAGTTCAATGGAGATAAGGGAAAACATTTAATGATTCTTTTTCCCCAGTCGTCTTTTTCAAGCTACTACAAAGATTAAGAGATTCCTGCCCACTTTTTATAAACAAAAAAAGTGAAGCAGTGTTGATTTTTCAAATGAAAAATACTTATCTGGCCCCCCTTTTTTTTGCATGCAAAGGTGGTACAACAACGGGTGGACAAAAATATTCCAAAGAGATCAGCAGGATGTGCGCTTACATTACAGCATTAGATTTATTTAATATGCTCGGCAGTCAAAAGAATGCTGGTGGCAGGTTGGTGGGAACATATTGAAGGAACCTAGAAATAAGAAGCTGAAGGCCTCTGCTGAGTTCAGATAACATTTAATCAGGAGCTGAAAGCTATTTATAGTAAATGAAAGACATGTGCAAAATTAAGGTGGTTACGCAAAATTACTCTTCCGTGTAAGTGTCATGTATTTAAAAGGAGTGTAAGCCTTATCTGTCTGCTAGCAATGTCTGTTGTCACAAATATAGACTGTAAGATAACTGAAAGATATTCTCTGTTTAGGTTCTGAGAAGTTGATTTTAATGTATGAGAGTTCTCCTTTAAGGAGATTTGTTTATCTGTTAATTTTAGTTTATAGTTAGCTGTACCATGATCCAGACTGGACAATACCTAAATAACCCATGCCAATGCAGGAGGAGGAACTCATGTGTGCCACTGGCATTTCATTTGCCTACCGATAGCCCTTGACTTACAAGCATTCATTTAGTGACCGTTTGAAGTTACAACGCCACTGAAAAAAGTGACGATCTTTTTTCATGCTTTCTCTCAAGAGAAGTTCAAGAAAAATTTGTTAGTTAGTCAATGAGTCCTGATATAAGGCTTAAAATACTCATGAGAAATCCACAAGACTCTCAGAGAAGGCTCTCAATTGCAAGCAATTTCAGAAGAAAAGAGGAAGATGTATAAATCGACAAAGGAGGGTGTCTTCCTTGATATTGGCTAATCCATCTGCTGGAAAAATCTTGATCCCATGAGTTCTTCAGTGTAGGGACTTACTACCTCTTTGTTCCAGAACTGTCAATCCTCTTTGCTTTCTTGGACCCAGAGGAGAAACTAGAAATTCATAACTTCTTCTAGCTACAGTATGTTGTCAGTTTCTTTGACAGCTGCCTAAAACTGAAAGTTATTCATTCCAAGCACAATTTTCAAAAGTGTATCAAGATTTATCAAGAAGAACAGAACGGAGTACAGGAATTCCAGCAATTGAACTTAGGGCCAATGTAGAACCATTACAACCAGGAGTACATACAGTAAACGTGGAGATTTCAGAAGAAATGATTGTCTTCAGCTTTCTCCCAGCAGTTGGCTGAGGTGACACTGCCATTTTCAATTGGTGCCTCTTCAAAAGCAAATACGACACTATTCCTCAACCTGATGTCACCCATATGTATTGGGCTGTCAGATTCTCAATTATTCCAGAACATCTCAAAAGCAATGCTTATTTGAAACAAATGCTCATGAAACACGTTTGGAGCAGGTAAAGTTATACACACATTAGGACAGTGGTTCTCAACCTTTCTAATGCCGCGACCCCATAATACAGTTTCCCATGTTGTGGTGACCCCCAAACCATTTATACATCACCGGATGCCAAGGACGTGGCCAAAGAAAAGGGGGGAAAATGGCGACTGTGTTGTTTGGTGACCCCCGTGAAATGGTCGTTCGACCCCAAATGGGGTCCCGACCCACAGGTTGAGAACCACTGCATTAGGATAATTCCAATGCTCTCAGAATGTGCCTCTGCCCATACATTGTTACATCACTAATGAAGAGATACTACAAAGATTAAATTTAGAACACCTATTGAGAACCGGGAATGAACGCTGAAAGCAAATTGTTGGCAATATCTTATGTATGCCTAAAAACAATCTCCCCAAAATTGCACCATGTTGGATACCTCCTGGAGGAAAGGGGAAATAAGGCTGGTCTTCGAAAACTTGACATCAAGCATTTAAAGAAGATCTTAAGATCATTAATGTCCCTTGGGACAATGCCCAAAATGCTGCAAATGAAATGGAAAACACTCACTGCCCAATGTGCTCAGCACATGACCAAATAATGATGGTGATCCATTACTATATTCTGCCTAGAAGTATGGTAGAATGTAGTCTAGAATTGCAGGAATGAGGAGCTCCTTCTAAAGAGGCAAAGAGACTGCAGAGCTTGGAATGTCTGGTAGGCAGGAAGACAGCAAAGTCGGACCCTTCCTAGCCATTCACAGAATATAGCTAGAGTTATGCAGATAGTTGCTTTAGTCTGAAGGCAAACAACAATAAAGAACTACTCAGAAGTAACTCCACATGTTGTTCTTGGCTCTTTGGGCCTGACCAGAAGCACCTCTTTCTCAGAAGGTCATCACAACACAATACCTGTGCTCTGATCTTTTAAACTGGAGAGATGTGGAGTGCACCAAGTATCTTCTGCATATAGACCAAGCACTTTTCATGTAAGGTAAAGGTTTCCCTGTCCAGTTGTATTTGACTTTAGGGTGCGGTGCTCATCTCCGTTTCTTGGTCAAGGTCGCAGTGTTGTCCAAAGACTATTTCTGTGGTCATGTGGCCTGCATGGTTATATACCAAAAGCACACGGAATACTGTTACCTTCCCACCAAAGTGGTACCTATTTATCTACTTGCATTTGCATGCTTTTGAACTGCTAGGTAGCCAGGAGCTGGGACAAGGAACGGGAGCTCATCCCGTTGTGTGGCGCTCAGGTCTCGAACATGGGCTGTAAGCTTTCCAGTTGACAAACTCAGCATCTTTAACCACCTTGCATTTCATTTCCTTCCCTCATAACACTTTGAGTAAGCAGCCATTCTGCACAGTCACCTTCCTAACATAAACGACCCTCCCTGAGTCCATTTTTTAGATGGCTAGAGGCCATATGCCAAGTTCCAAAGCTGTATACACATCTGTGCAAAATGTACACCTCTGCAAACAGCGTCTCCTTATGCCTCTCCATTTTTGTTCTCATCTCCTCTGAAATCCATCTACCTGTATACCTGAAATTACATCATGCTCCAGAGTAAAAATGCTGCCAGGAGAAAAATAATATCTAAGCAACCATTGGAATTTCATCTAATGGCAATATCATCATCATGATAATTATCTTCCTATTTATTGTAATTACAGCTCCCCTCTTCCTTTAGAAATGCTACGAGTGTTTTGTATACAGGGAGAGATCAGGTGCAACTCTGCTTAGCTCTGAAAAAAAAAATAGCATCCAATGTTCCTAGGCCATTAACTGACTCTTAATGTTCTTTCATGTTTCCTGTCAAATTTGATTATATAACATAATAAATCCTCCTGCTGTTTCCTCATCTGCTGAAGGGAGAAGAGCGGTCTTTTGCTTTTTACCTGAAGATAAAAAGAACTCTGAATTTGAAAGCTTGCCATCCGGCTTTATAGATTTGTTCCAGAAAAGTTATCTCTTCCCTCGCTCTGGGAAGTCATTGTTTACCCAATTTGCTTGGAGGGGAAGGATCTATTCATGTCGAAGCTTGATGGCAAAGCAGGCAGTGCTAGATCTGGCCGCTACGACTAATGGAATCGGGCCAGAGACTCTGACAAGACATATGGGCAATCAGAGGGAAAGGGAGAATGGTCCTAAAGCAAAATAAATGGTGTATATTGAAGAAAATAGGAAAACGGTCAGGCTAAAGGAAGGCTGCCAGTCAGCTGGAGGGTTGGGAGCGGCAGTGGGATGCCTTCAGGACAAAATCAATGTTGTGTCGTTGCATTACAAGCCCCACCCCTTTTGTGTGTGCATGCAATATCACAATGTGCATTTGTACCATGATACAGCGTTCATCATTCCCCCCCCCCCCATACAAACTCATGATAAGGAACAAAAAGAAAATATACAGCATTGACAAAATTAAAGGCAGCATCCTTATTTTGATGAGCAAAAGTGCCCTTTGGAATGCCAATTGGTATTTGTTCCCCTGGGAAAGGTGTAGACTTAAAACAAAACCTAGAAAATCCTTTGTGGAAAGCAGCCGTGAAATCAATTGCTAAATCCTTCCGTTCTCCTTTCATTCTGTTCTTCCTCTCTAGCCTGCCAGTGAAACACTGTCTCCCTGTACATGAATCCTGAGCTTTTGATTACATTGGCAGCTGTAAAAAAATAAAATAAAATCAAGAAAGGCCCCTGCTTCTCCAGAGTAGATTCATTGGGATGTTCAATAAATTCTGGAAAAGAGTGGTGAAGAAACTAATATCAAATATTGATATATATATATATATATATATATATATATATATATATATATATATATATATATGTAGGTCTTTGTTGTTCGGGTTTTCTCCCGCGTAAAATTGGAAGTGTCTTGGCGACGTTTCGACGAGCTGCTCGAAGCACGAAGCTGAAAGCACCAGCCTGAAGATGACGAATGGGACTTCGTCGAAACGTCGCCAAGACACTTCCAATTTTACACGGGAGAAAACCCGAACAACCAAAGACCTACATACAAACACCCGTGAAAACCTCAGAAAACATATATGAAAACACCAGCCTGAAGATGACGAATGGGACTTCGTCGAAACGTCGCCAAGACACTTCCAATTTTACGCGGGAGAAAACCCGAACAACCAAAGACCTACATATATATATATATATATATATATATATATATATATATATATATATATTTGCGCTCATGTCAGAAGCATCGAGGTGCTTCCGAGTTGAAAAGATTAATTGATGATATCACCATTGTCTGGGGATGTCCAATTGGGGACTCCTTTCCTGTCCCTTGGAGGAGCTGGAGTGAAGGACGAGAGCTCAACCTACCTCATGGTAGCACTCAGGTCTCAAACGTGGGCTTGCTAACCTCCTGCCCTGTGCTCTAAGCACTTGAGTCCCCCTTGCTCCTTAAAATATTGACTGAACTCTTCACCTGATAGACAGATGGAGGAGAACATTTATAAAGTCTGAGTTTAAATGAGGTCTATTAATATTAGAGATGGGAGGTGGGGTAGGAAGAGACAGTTTAAGGCCAACCCAACTGTCGGTTGCACAAGTCAAGCTCTAGAGAGGATCATTCTTCTGCTGACTCTTTCTAAAGAAATTACCCTATTCCATTCTACTGACACAAGGCATTTGTATGTACAAGACCTTCCAATTAGAGATTCTCCTTATGTTAGCACACAACGGGGTAGCAGAACACCATCCAAGAAGCAATGAGCTTTGAAGATCATTTGCCAATCTCCTTTAAGCCCACCTACCTTGCTGCAGAGCTATATTTATAATCCCAGCTGCTTCCAGACCTTTAGTGGGACAACATTTCAAATCAGATGGTTTTTCAGGAAGTAAGCCTTGTAAGTAATTCCACAGTGGTCTATCCATGATGCTGAAGACCCCAATTTAGGTTAATCAGGATGACTGTGAGACCAAGGACTTGAGACCATTAGAAAAACAGCTCTAGTGACCTTTGTATTCAATGAAGGATTTTGAAGATCTGGTCCAAAGGAGGAACTACAGTCAATGTATCTTAGTAGTTAGGAAATAAACAAATAGTGTGCTGGTTTTTTTTCACTCTACTAAGTTTGATTCAGAATAGAGTTGGAAGGAATCTTGGAGATCTTCTAGTCCAGTGGTTCTCAACCTGTGGGTCGGGACCCCATTTGGGGTCAAATGACCATTTCACAGGGGTCGCCAAACAACGCAGTCCGCCATTTTCCCCCCCTTTTCCTTAGCTGTGTTACTCCCTTTTATTCTATTGGATTTAGAAAGCCAATAGAATAGACTCTCTTGAATAGAGTCTAATTCTATTGGCTTTCAAAAGCCAATAGGAATTGTCCAGGCTGTCTCTGCCCTGCTGAGCCCGCCAAAAGTCCCATTCTGCAAACGGTGCTGCACCAGTTGAGTAGTCCTCGACTTACGACCGGTTGGGGGTCACGGCATTAAAAAGGTTGAGAACCCCTGTTCTAGTCCAACCCCCTGCTCAAGCAGGGGACCCTATAGCATTTCAGACAAGTGGCTGTCCAGTCCAGTCTCTTCTTAAAAATCTCCAGTGATGGAGCACCCACAACTTCTGGAGGCAGGTTGTTCCACTGATTAATTGTTCTAGCTATCAGGAAGTTTCCCCTTAGTTCCAGGATGCTTCTCTCCTTGATTAGTTTCCATCCATTGCTTCTCATCCTGTCTTTCAGTGCTATGGAAAATAAGTTGACCCCCCTCTTCTTTGTGGCAGCCCCTCAAATACTGGAATACTATCCCCTCTTTTCTATAGACTAGCTATAACCTGTAGTCGTTCTTCATATGTTTTAGTCTCTGGACCCTTCATCATTTTAGTTGTCTTTCTCTGCTCTTTTCCCAGAATTTCAACATCTTTTTTTGCAATGGGGTGACCAAAACTGGACGCAGTATTCCAAGCATGATCTTACTTTTTAAAAAGTTTAACTTTTAAGGGCTTGCGTAACAGAGCTTCGATGCTTAAGAGCAGGAAGTGCTGATTTGGGGGGAAGGAAAAATACAGAACAGTTGTCTTCAACCCTGCTTGTGAGCTTCTTGGTCTGGTAGTCCACTGCAAGGGATTAGATGCTAGATTAGAAGCACCACTGATGTGTCACAAAAGGACTGTATTTCTGGGTAAACAAGGAATCTTATTTCTGGAATCATGTAACATTTCATCTCTTTCTACCTGAGCCTTCCATTCATTCCAGTCCAAATAGAAAATGAATTAACTCCTTGGAACCAGATTTCTCTTTCAGTATCTACTGAGAATAATGGCTCTTCTTAAAATGGCTTTAGTTTTCCATATTTTTCACATTACAGTGCCAAAAAAAAAAAATACTTTGCAGTAATCGAGGGGTTTTGTCGACTCTGAATTTAGCTAAGCATCCTCTGTGAAGCGAAAAGATATTTTCAATTTTAAGAAATGAAATGGCTTTGGAACCTGATAGTTAACTATAAATTATCTGTCACAAATGCCAGGTGCTTAATGTATTAATAACTCCCATCCATACAGTTGAATTTATTAATATTAGCATTTATGGAATAAATTTTCAGGTTGTTTACCAAGATGAGCAGGGTAATTCATAAATTACCAAATGTATGAAAATCCATGTCATCTAGCAGAAAAGAAGGAGATTAATTCTCTTAATTAGTAGGAGTTCCTTCCCTGTGTTATTTTTAAATTGCAATGACCTTTGTTGTGAGTTTATCTTTTTTTTTTCTCCTTCAGCTTAAGAGTATCCGCAGAGTAGTATAATAAATATGGAATAATAGGATGGTGCTAACTCACTCTTATGCTATATTCACTAAAACTTGGGTGGTAAATATCACCACCACTTTCAATTAGAAAGATGCTCTACTTTCTCTCTAAGAGGCAAAGGAATTTCTTCCAATTATAATGGACAAGGTACAGCAATAGCTTGCCTTGAGCAAGGTTCATATCTTCGTAAATATGAGTTCATAAATAATAGAGCTATGCAGAGCTTTAAAAGGGCCTCTGGGCTGGATGGAACATGGATCAAAGAAGCCACCTTTAAATGAAGCACTGAACTGAATTGGTGCCGCAGATGAGATGTCAGTGGGACTGACCATACCACATCGATCTGTTTCCTAATGTGCATTCATTCACATACACAGAATGACTTTTTTCTCCATCAAAGCAGCTGATCAAACTGTTGGCTTTTGTTTTAAAACATGTGTTAAACCAGAGGGACTTCTCTTGTACTCATTATTATTTTTTTGAGATTGAAGTATCATTATGAATTAGATTTCTCGATGGACTGTCAGGCATGAATAACCAGGAGCATGTGTTACGTTCCCCTTAAGCTGATTTATTGCTCATGCCTATACATAAGAATTTATCTAAGTCAACTGACATTCAGCACTACACTGGTGCTAGATAAGAGTCCACCGAATTCAAGAGGGATTGCACTTAGACCATTTGTGGGAATGTAATGACTCCAAGCTATTACTCTCTTGACTCCACTCCCCAGGCTTGCCTTCTTCTATGTTGACTGAAATAAATGCACATTTAATCAATGATCAACACAAGGGACATTTGTGCCACGTTAGCAATGATCAAATCACCCTCTTAGAAACTACTAGTTGTTCTTGGACAAGAGTCATGGTCCTGTTCAAGAGTAAGTACTGCCCCACAGAAACTGATGCCGTTCCCTATTCAGAAGGGCTTTCAGCTTTTCTATTCACTTAGATTAATGGCTCCTTGCTCCAGATCATTATGCTAGTGAAACTTACAGAGAGGAAAGAATAGTCCTACCAATGTTCCTGCACTGTGGTTATTTTTTGAAAGAGTTGGGTTAATCTTTTCAGTTAGTAGAGTTTAAGTGGAACTACATGGCACATTTATCATTTCCACTTCTGCCTAGTATCAGTTTTCTATTTCATGGACCTAACAATTCAGAAAATAGTTATACCTTTCCACAGAGAATCTGCGACTCTTGCCTGTGAATATGGAGAAGTTGCTTCAGCAGGATCTGTGGAATGTCAGCCTCAGCCAAGAATTATGTGAAGCTGATCAAACAGCAGCACTACCTAAGCAACTGGAGTTGTCAAATGAGAATGGTGTAAGGTCTCCCAGCCCCCATATCTGGCAAGTAGAGAGGAGATCAGAACAAAAATGTTCTAAAGGTTTTGGATTGATCTCCAGCTCTTGCATGACATTTATGTGGATCATGCTCAGGAAATTCTGGACCGTTGAACAACCATGACCCAGCTTTTGAAAACTTGGACTGATTTTGGACTATTTTTCTTGTGTGTTCCTGTTAAAACAAAGCAGACTGGCAAGTGTCTGTCATTTGCCTTTACATGCATTGACTGTTATTTCTCTGACTATGAATAAACTATGAACTATCATAGCAACCGTGGGTCAGTCAGTATTTGAAACCAGAAAACAGGAAAATCTCCAGGGATTGCAGCTCCCAGTTTTTCAAAAAAAAAAAAAAAAAACCTGACTAATTAAGTTGTGTGTTCTCTTTGTGCTGAATTTTGTGATTGTGTTTTTCTCAATGGGGCTCCAACCAACCTGCTGTGCACAGAAATACTGTATATGACGGACCACACAGAAAGAATGTGCAGCAATGACAACATTCATTTGCATTTATTTTCTGCTTCATCTAACATGGTGCCTTTTTTTAAAATGTGGTTTGCAAAGCTGGAAGGAAGAAAAGCAAATGCTTTGATTTAGTATGAGAAAGGGCTGTTGCTGTGTAGTAGTTGATGCCTCATGAAAGCAGCAGAGGCTGCAGAGACAGAATTGGGAATAAGAAATGCCAAAACCTGTTATTTCCCGTTCTCTAGTTAAATAAAAGTTAGGTAGCCATTCACCTCATGCTATATCGATTACGGTAGAACATAGAACATTGAATAGTAGAGTTGGAAGGGACCTCAGATGTCTTCAAGTCCAACCATCTGCTTAAGCAGGAGACCCTATATCATTTCAGACAAATGGCTGTCCAGTCTCTCTTTGAAAGCTTTCAGTGATGGAGCACCTACAACTTCTGAAGGCAGATTGTTCCACTGATTAATTGTTCTCACCATTATGAAATTTCTCCTTAGTTCTAGGTTGCTTCCCTCCTTGGTAAGTGTAATCTGTGTCAATGTCATGGCTTTTTAGGAATTAATCTAGTGGCAGTCATTTGTTGTTTGCAAATTTCGATTCATATTAGATGTATGTGAAATAATTTCTTCTACTTTTGCTTCGATTCAGATTATCTAATGGCAATGTTTCAAATCAACAAGAAATTATTTCCTCATTCTCCCCATGGACAATTCCCTGGCTGGGGAATTCTGGGAATTGAAGTCCAGACATCTTAAAGTTTCCAAGTTTGAAAAACACTGATCTAATCCAACACCCCTGCCCAATACAACAACCCATAACCATTGCATATGTCCTCCCTGTGTAACTGATTTCTTCCGAATCTGCTAATGGTAAATCTGAAAAAAAAGGTGGGTGGGTCTAGAGCCAACATTAAAATGAGTTTTGCTACTGCAACTCCATTTTTATTCTCATCCTGTTTCCCCAAGCATTAAATTTTTCCACATTCATACACCAGAAGCACAAAAGAACACAAGCAGAGGCTTCTATCAGGGCTGAGACCAAGACCTTGTACCCTTTCACTGCATTCTGAGAATCTTGAATAAGATGCTTCAGATATTTAATTCATCCCTCTGAACTGTGAATCCCAGTCTGAAAACTACCTTGGTCCCACCTATTTCTTCAGGGTAGACTTTCACAAAGAGTCTACACTTCACCCAAGCCACCCTTGAGCTGGTAGAAGACACAACTCAATTCCAAAACTTGACAAGTGTCAAAAGAAGAAAAGGGATCTGAGATTTGCTGAGTTTAGTCCTCATCGCATTCAATATTATGTATTTCCTATATCAACTTTGTCCAACATGTTACAATAGTCCAGTATTTTGAAAGACCAGGGTATCAGGGTTACCATGGTAACACAGATGGCTCATTAATGCAACAAAAAGACTGGAAGGAGAGGGAGAGAGAGAGGGAGGAAGGGGATATCTATAAATTTGATCAATCAATCAATAAAAGAAACACAAAACAGGATTACTCACCTCGTATGTAGCAATGGCTTCTCTGTCAAGTTGTTGTGTTACGAAGAGTTCTCCCGTGCCCTCAATGATTTTGAAAACTCCTTTTGGCTCCTGTTCTACACCTTTCCCCAAAATTCGGAACTTTGAATTCTCGGGCCGGTCAATGTCTATCACCTGTAAAAGGAGACCACAAAATAATTGTAATTGTAAGACAAGCACAAGAATCACAATCAAAGGACCCCAGGGATGTTGTGATGATCACAATTATAAAGACTTGTATTAAATTCCCCCTTGTTAGCATTGCTGTCACTTTGAACAATTGATGGTTGTTCAATCACCAGTACAGATAGTTCTTGATTTACAACCACAGTTGAACTCAAAATTTCCATTGTTAAGAGAGTTTTGCCCCCTTTTTACAACCTTTCTTAACGCGGTTGTTAAGGGAATCCCTTCAGTCATTAAGATAGTCACATGGTTGTTATGTGAATCCGGCTTCCCCCATTGACTTTGCTTGTCAGAAGGTCCCAAAAGGGGATTACAAAAACCCGGGACACTGCAACTGTCATAAATATGAGTCCAAATTTTGATCACGTGACCACAGGAATGCTGCAATGGTTGCAAGCGTGAAAAATGGTCATAATTCACTTTTTTTCAATGCTGTTGCCACTTCAAATGGCCACTAAACGAAGTCGAGGGCTACCTTCTGTCAGAATCCAATTATATTTCATCTCTAGTTATTGACTATGGAAAACCCCATTTCTGCCCTCTCTGGATTCTGTCATACTACGAAGGGGAAGGGGGATGAGCAAAGGGGTTTTATGGCTCTCACTTCCTTCGGTACAACTTCAAAGGGACTGAATGTGGATACCACTAAAAGGACTAATTATAACAAACGGGCCATCAGCTTTCATCTAATCCCCTCTGAAGTCTCCCTTCTACTGGCAGTGAGGAAAAAGGGGGTGGAAATGTAACACCTAGGATTGTCGCTGGAAAGATGGTGGGGTGGGGTGAGGCTGCTGGGGACCCCTTAAAACCTTGACCCATAGGGCTTGGGCCCCAGGTCCTGTCTAGAATGCCTGCAACCATTTTCTCTTAATAAAGGATGCCTGTTGGAAGAAATATTCCAAGAATTCTGTCTTCTTAAGATGCAAAATGGGGTGGGTCCTTACATTAGACAGGACCTTCAGAATTAGTCCACCTGGAAAGGAGAACCTTGCCGGGGGACTTTGCAAAAATTACCATGTCAGACAACAGAGCAAGGAAGGGAGAAAACTCCCCAGAAAGGGAGCCGCTGCCCTGACTGAAACCCTGCCAGATGTTGGCATCTGAGAGGTCATATTCCTCAGGAGAAGAGGTGGTGGAGACACGGGACCACAAACCTCAGTGGTCAATGGGCATTGGAAAGAAAAGCGAGTGGGAAAAGAAATCAAGAAAGGTGACCCTGAGACGGGGGGCCAACCAACCAGAATGGAAACAGGAGATGGAGAAATGCCTGCACGCAAGTGAGGAGGAAGGGAGCTGGGCACCGTACTCGGGCTGGATCCTAGAGAAGGCTATCAACCTGATGAAGAGAACTCTCAGCTCCCTAGTAGAGGAGAATTCTGAGCCCTACGGCCACCCCAGCTCCTGGAGCCACAAAGGGAGAGACACCGAGGGGGACGTGGAACCTGCAACCCCGGGGACATCTACTGATCCAGTAGTCCCCACTCCCTGCCGACCCACAGATGCGATCTGGATGGAAGACACTACCACCAACAACGAAGGCACTGATCCATTCAAAGACTCCCACCGCTGGATGTGAGATTCAAGGGGGAGTTAACACGCTTGGGGTTTTTCCCAACCCAAGTCCTCAGCTACATGGAAGAATACGGGCAGGACATCCCCAGCGACAAAGTCCATATCCAGATCGTGCAATCTGCCCTGGACGAGCCGGCCGCAGATTGGGTGGTGAACTTGCACAACGACTTCAAACGTTTCATGTCCTCTCTGAGAAGGCGATTTGAGGACCCCCTGGGTGATCACAAAGCCCGCAAAAGGATAAAAACGATGAGTCAAGGCAAGCACCTGGTAGCCGAATATATGCAAGAATTCCGGGCCATTGCCAGCAAACTGAACTGGCCGGAAGACATCCTCCTTAGCCATTTCAAAGACAGACTAAATTATGACCTATATGATGCTTGCCTGCCCCGAGGGGACCCACATCCACTTGATGAATGGTACGTCCTGGCAGAGGAAGCAGAGATCGACCTACTGAAGAGGCACCGCCGAAGATAAAAATGGAGCCGCTCACCACCTGAGTTGACACGTGAACCAGTGAAACCATTGGCTATGGCCAAGAAGCAAATGGGGTGTTTCAAGTGCAGAAGAGAAGGGCATTGGGCTGTAGAATGCTACTCAAGAGCCCCCCCCCCAGCACAACCCAGACAGATCACCAGCCAGCAAATCTGGAAAGTCTCCAACTAAGCTAAAAGAACCTGCCATGAGAACAATGGAGACTGTGGAATCCCCCACCTCTGCTCGTCAGGGGGAAAGGACTCCAGCCTACACTGCAGAGCTGGTGGATGCCTCAGAAGACAGCTCGGAGGGCGAACCCCTGGTAAGTGGACACATCGCATCCATCCTCAAGACAGTGACTATATTAATTCCCCCCATGCCTGAAGCCATGAAGGTGAAAGCCTTAATAGACTCTGGCTGCACCCACTGCCTCATTAGCCCAACGCTAGTGGGGAATCTGGGCATTCCGTCGAGGAGACTGGAACAACCAATCTCATTTGGCCAATTAGATGGGTCCATAGCAGGAGGGGGGTGCCAGCTACCCTAGCCACTTTACCAATACACCTCTCCCTGGGCAAACATGAGGAAGACATAACGTTTGTCGTGAACCCAGGCATGGAATGCCTGATGATCCTAGGGATGGAATGGTTTAAAAAATGGAACCCCTGGGTGAATTGGAGGGTGGCAGAAATCAAATTCCTGAAGGGGGACCCTATGGACTTAAAATCCCAAGGGGGGCTACCAGAATCAAGAATAGAAAAAGCATCCATGGGAGAGGAAAAGGGACTAACAGAAATACCAGAGGAATACAGAGACCTTGCTGAAGTTTTCAGTGAGGAGAGGGCGGATGAGCTCCCCCCCACCAACCCACAAATTGTGCCATTGAATTCAAGCCTGGGGCAAAACTCCCAAAGCCCAGATTATACTCCATGAGCCCAAAGGAGAAGGAGGAAATGGAAAGATTCATAAAGAAAAACCTAGAAAGGGGTTCATTGAGCCAGCCAAACCTAAAGTTGCTGCCCCAGTCCTCTTTAGAGAGAAGAAGGATGGCTCTTTAAGCTTATGCGTGGATTATAGGGCCCTGAATACAATCAGTGAAAGCAACCTATACCATCTGCTGCTCATGAAGGACATATTGTCACACCTCTCGAAAGGGAATTTTTTTTCTAAACTAGACCTAAGGGAAGCTTACTATCGCATGAGAATTAAGGAAGGGGATGAATGGAAGACAGCATTTAACTGCCCCATGGAGTGCTACCAATTCAAAGTCTTGCCATTTGGATTACAAGGGGGCCCTGCAGTATTTATACAATTAATCAATGACATTCTAAGGGAGCACCTATTTAAGGGGGTCCTGGTTTACTTAGACGACATTCTTATCTTCACCGAATCAAAAGAGGAACATGTCAACCTAGTCAGAGCAGTTTTACAGAAACTGCGAGCCACCCACCTATATGCCAAACTCTCGAAATGCAAATTCCACCAGGAAATGATAGACTACCTAGGTTATTGCATATCCCCACAGGGCATTGAAATGGACTCAGAAAAGGTCAGAGCAGTATTAGAATGGGCACCACCCCACACAAGAAAGCAACTGCAGAGTTTCCTGGGCTTTGCAAACTTTTACCGTCAATTCATCCCCTCATTTGCCCAGATAGAACTGCCCCTCATGAACTTACTAAAAATGAAAGGAGCATCTTCAGTAAAACCTAGCCAGCCACTAACATGGACAATGGAGTGCCAAGTGGCGTTTGAGAGTTAAAGAGACTTTTCTCTGCCGAACCAGTACTGAGGCATCCAGACATGGATAAGCCCTTCGTAATACAGGCAGATGCAAGTGATGTGGCAGTGGGGGCTGTTCTATTACAAGAAAATGATGATGGAGTATTGCAACCCTGTGCATATACATCCAAGAAACTCATGGAAACAGAACAGCACTGGCCCGTATGGGAGAAAGAGGCATATGGGATACATTGGGCATTACTCACGTGGCGACAGTTCCTGGAAGGGAACAAAATCCCTTTCCAGGTGTGGACTGACCACAAAAATTTGGAAGCCCTGAAAACACCCAGGAAGCTCAACCCCAAGCAAGCCCGCTGGTCCCAGCATTTTCACCAGTTCCAATTTATGCTCAAGCATTTGCCAGGGGGAAAGAACTTCCTGGCAGATGCACTATCTCACATGCCCCAATATAACAGCACGTGAGCCACCGATCTAAACCTATGATGGTAGAATCACAACTGGCAGCACCAGAGCCCAAGCTAAATTAAAACCACAGCTGGGCAGCCAAACCGGAATTGAATTCCAGAAAAGTTTGGAAACAGATGAATGGTTCCAGAAAAACAAAAATGTGTACAATGAGAAACGGGCTGCCTTGGGTGGGGGAAAAGTTATATATACCAAGTATCCAAAGAGTCACATTCATGAAGCTTTGCCATGACACAAAATCAGCAGGGCATTTTGGATTTGTAAAAACATTACACTTAATTAAACAGCAATTTTGGTGGCCATCCATAAAAAAGGACATCGAAAGTTACGTAGCCAGCTGCCCAAAGTGTGCAACTGCAAAGAGGTTGCAAGGGAAATCGCCTGGACTGTTACAAACAGTGGCAAATCCCTCAGCCCCCTGGAGGGAAATAGCCATGGATTTTATAGTGGAATTACCAGAAAGCAATGGGAATACTGTTGTCTGGATGGTCACGGACTTGTTTTCCAAACAGGTGCACTTTATCCCTTGCCAAAAGATTCCCACTGCAAAATCCTTAGTGAAAATTTTCGTCCAGCATATTTACAGATTGCATGGGACACCCCAATGCATCATCTCTGATAGGGGAGTGCAATTTACGTCTGCATTTTGGAAGGAATTTTTATCCCTCTTAGGGACCACTCAGGGACTGACATCTAGCCATCACCCTTAGTAGAATGGTCAATCGGAAAAATTGAACTCAGTACTTGAGCAATATTTAAGATGCTTTTTTAGTTTCTAGCAGTCTGATTGGACAGACCTACTCCCTTTCGCAGAAGTTGCCTACAATAATGCAATCCACTCCAGCACAGGTTACACTCCTTTTCAAATAGCCACCAGTCAAAGTTTCAACCCCATGCCAGAATCAACCCCAAATGAACCGGCAATACCATCACTGAAAGAATGGATGGAACAATTACAAAATACCTGGCCAATAGTTAGAAAAGCACTAGATGAAGCTAGGCAGGCATACAAAGCACAAGCTGATAAAAAAGGGTTGAGCCTACACCATTCATTATAGGAGAAATGGTATACTTATCTACAAAATACCTAAAGTCCCTACAACCCTGTAAAAAACTTGGACCAAAATATATAGGGCCTTTTCCAATTAAAAGAATCATAAACTCAGTGACAGTAGAATTAGAATTACCCCAAAATCTCAGGCAAATATACCCAATTTTTCATTGCAGCTTGCTGAAAAGAGAGCATCAGTCACCGTTATGGCCAAAAATCCCCCCACCACCACCTCCAATCATGGTGGAGGGCGAACAACACTTTGAAATAAAGGAAATTCTACACTCTAGGAGATATCATGGAACGACTCAGTACCTAGTTGCATGGAAACACCTCCATGCCTCACAAAATGAGTGGGTCCATAAATGTCATGTCAGAGCCCTGAAGCTATTAAAGAAGTTTCATAGAGAGTATCCTAACAAGCCTGACTAACTTTTATACCTGTTTTGTTTTCTTTCTGGTGGATCTATCTTATTTTTAAGGGGGCAGGATGTCAGAATCTAATTATATTTCATCTCTAGTTATCGACTATGGAAAACCCATTTCTGCCCTCTCTGGATTCTGTCATACGATGAAGGGAAGGGGGGTGAACAAAGGGGTTTTATGGCCCTCACTTCCTTCGGTACAACTTCAAAGGGACTGAATGTGGATACCACCAAAAGGATTAATCATAACAATGGGGCCATCAGCTTTCATCTACTCCTCTCTGAAGTCTCCCTTCCACCGGCAGTGAGGAAAAAGGGGGTGGAAATGTAATGCCTGGGATTGTTGCTGGAAAGATGATGGAGTGGGGTGGGGCTGCTGGGGACCCCTTAAAACCTTGACCCGTAGGGCTTGGGCCCCAGGTCCTGTCTAGAACACCTGCAACCATTTTCTCTTAATTAAGGATGCCTGTTGGAAGAAATATTCCAAGAGTTCTGTCTTCTTAAGATGCAAAGTGGGGTGGGTCCTTACACCTTCACTTCTTAATATCTCAACAAACTACAGTTCCTTAGCTCACAGCTGTGAAATAAAAGTCCTTCATTTTTAAAAGTATACTAGTTCTGTTAAAATGAAGCAGGGCTGCAGATTTTTGAAATGTGCCATCTTTTTTCTTGAACTCACTCATCGTTTGCGGATATAATTATAAAAATTACTTCCTACCTTTCTCCCAGGTTCTTAGCAACCTGCATGCTTTTCCTCCCACCCCTCTCTCATCCCCATAATTCTACCCTTTTAAGTATAAATAGAAATTCAGTACTAACATGATTTCAACATAGTTATCTGCAAAAGAAGGAATTACATCATGAAATAGCAGAGAAGCAATATATTAAGAGGCTTAACACAGTTTCACAAGGATTAAACTGAGACTAAGGTTTCTTATCAGACAGAAAATGTTAAGCAATTAATCTATGTAATGTCTGTGTCTCATTATACGTATAAATCATTTTTCCTACATTTTATTTACCTGTCACAAGCTAGAATTGCCTTTCTGAGATTCAGTTCAAAGGGAATTTATCAGAAATTCTGAACTGAACAGAGTTTCCAGACTGAATCAGGAAGTTGAACTGAATTGCGAAATCAAATTAGATGCCTTCAAACTAATTCAAGTACTTTGGATTATATGCGAGACTCTTTTCCCCCTTTCCAAACTGAATTAAAAATCTCCAATGAATCAGACCAGTTTGAGGAATGAGTTTAATGAATCAGCTCAAACTCTCAGATTGAATTGAAGTTCTGAACTGAGTGGAGAGTCTGAATCATGGCAGAGCTGATTTGCACACTCCTGATAATTCTCCCAAGGACACTTATACTTTTATAAATCTCTGTTCGGTGGTTCTGTTTACAGAGGGGAGTGATGACTCAATAATTAAGACACTGGGCTTGTTGGCTGGAAAGTTAACAGCCCAGGTTCGAGATTCCAGCAAAGCACAATGGGTGAGCTCCATTTCTTGCCTCAGTTGGAAAGCATGCAAGTGCAAGTAGATAAATAAGTACCACTTTGGTGGGAAAGTAAAAGCATTCTGTGCATCTCAGCATATAGTCATGCTGCCCACATGACAACACAGGCTCCCTTGGTTAAGAAACGGAGATGAGCACCGCTCCCCTAGAATTGGATATGACTAGACAGAGGAAACCTTTACCTTTCTCTGTCTACAATAATCTATCATCTACAGCTAGGACACTGATAAGAACCCTCTACCTTCCAGTTGTTAGCCAGTTTGTACTTCCCATGTTGCTTCTACCCTATGGGAAACCATGGTCTACGAATCCTCTCTAAATTCAGTGACTGAAGCTCTGTACAAATTGGTCAGCCTATACTGGGCAATTCTCCAAGACAAGAGGCCCATGTGAGGTTCATAGGACAAGCACCGCAACAAAACTACATACAAACCAAGTTTTGGCATACAAAGAAAACAGATTTTACTGACGGCCCTTTTCAAACCCAGCAAAAAATATCTCCTCATTTGCTCTCTTTTCCTGCTAGAGCAATTTTGCTCCTTGCCAATTTTTTCTTTTCCCCTTCAACACCTGCAAAACAAATTAACCATCCTTCTTGATGCAGGTTTGGAGCGAAACCTGCATGACAAATTAACTTGCTCACTGAACGTGCTTCTCATCCAAAGCAAAGAGTCAAGAGTTCACTCTGCCCATCCAAGCTGGTGTTAGTGACTTCGCACCTACTGCTGGAAGCCACGAATGACGGTGTTGATCATTACAGAGAAGGAGGACCCGGGGAAAGGAGAGGCTTGGTTTAATTAGCCACGAGAGGGAGCTACGGGCTGGCAGAACGGAGATAAATGTAGACACTTTCTAATTAGAATGCAGAGGTTATGGCAATAGCAGTTCAAAGGACCTGTGCTTCAGTGCTTGCATTAAACATGTACAGCTGCAAAAATGGATAGGCTTTTTGCAGAAATTAGACTTCATATTTCTGCTGGAAAATGGCAATGGGCAATGGACAACCCCAGAGGCATTTTTTTTTACCTTTCTTATTACTGTATCTGGAAGGTAGCCCGTGAAACAACCTTTAATTGGGACTTGAGTCATCATGATTAAGACTACCATATATCTTTGCTAACACTCTATGGACTTTCCTTCTACGTGTAAACCTTGACCTCGACCTTGCTTCTAAATAGGCATGTTGGCCAGGCAAGAAGTAGAGGGTGCAAGTTTGTTAAAGAGAGATCCTAGAACTAAAGAGAAATTTTCTGATAGTAAGAAAAATTCATCAGTGGAATGGTGCTCCATCACTGGAGGTTTTCAAAAATAGACTGGTTAACCATTTGACCAGGATGGTATAAGGTTCCTGCCTTGAGTAGGGGGTTGGACTAGAAGACCTTTGCAGTCCCTTCCAGCCCTATGATTCTATCTTCCATCTTCTAAAAAGTGCACCAATGGTTCCAGAGACTTATATTTTCTTTCCTAAGGATGACCAATTCTCCTTCTCCACCATTATGAGTATTCTGTTTATCTATTGGATTATTTTTCCTTAGTTCCCTGGTTCGTGCAAGTGGGTCACGTTTTATAGGATGCTTTTAATTGCTATTCAGTAATGTTTTATTTTAATTTCTTTCTTCATCACCTTGGGTTTTTTTTACAAGGAAGGGCAATAGATGAATAAAACTAAAGTTATTATCACTATCACCCTTATTATTCAAGAAAAAATTAACGTTGTCAGATGGAATCAAATTACATTGGCAAACATCACATCCTTAACTAATTAGGTTCCCTTTAAATAATTAAAAGTCCCCCCAAATTAATCAATTAATTGTTTTTCAATGTATGTTAGTCCAAAATTGATGAAGATGAAGTCACTGACTTAGAAGAGACCTTGCTGTGTTACCCTCTTTCTGTTCAGCGCAAGGGAATCACACAGTGTTGGCCATCTTAGCTGGGATTCTGCTTCTTCTGAAGCCATAGCAGGGATACAGTTATTGCTTGAACAGCAAGTGGAGGTTGTATCCTGGGGGTGTCTTGGCAGGATTTTGCTGGTTTTTTGTTATGAATCAACCTGGATGAAGACATTGGTAACCAATGAGTTGATAGGATTACTGCAATGTGCTCTACTTGGGGCTTCCTTTGGTGATGACCTAGATGCTGAAACTGGTCCATAACAAGGCGGCTAGATTATTGATGAGTTCCACTGCAGTTTAACACTCCTTGAGAAGTTGATACACTGAATACCAAGCCTTACACAGGGTTGTTGTTGTTGTTAATTGCGAAGTCGTGTCCGACCCATCGCGACCCCATGGACAACGTTCCTCCAGGCCTTCCTGTCCTCTACCATCTTCTGGAGTCCATTTAAGTTCACACCTACTGCTTCAGTGATTCCATCCAGCCATCTCATTCTCTGTCGTCCCCTTCTTCTCTTGCCCTCAATCTTTCCCAGCATTAGGCTCTTCTCCAGTGAGTCCTTCCTTCTCATTAGGTGGCCAAAGTATTTGAGTTTCAACTTCAGGATCTGCCTTCTAAAGAGCAGTCGGGGTTGATCTCTTCTAGGACTGACCAGTTTGAACGCCTTGCAGTCCAAGGGACTCGCAGGAGTCTTCTCCAGCACCATAGTTCAAAGGCCTCAATTCTTTGGCGCTCATCCTTTCTTATGGTCCAACTTTCACAGCCATACATTGCAACTGGGAAAACCATGGCCTGGACTATACGCACTTTTGTTGGCAGGGTGATGTCTCTGCTTTTTTAGAATGCTGTCTAGATTTGCCATAGCTTTCCTCCCCAGGAGCAAGCGTCTTTTAATTTCTTTGCTGCAGTCCCCATCTGAGGTGATCTTTGAGCCCAGAAAAATAAAATCTGTCACTACCTCCATTTCTTCCCCATCTATTTGCCAGGAATTGAGAGGGCCGATGCCATGATTTTGGTTTTCCTTAATGTTGAGTTTCAAGCCAACTTTTGCACTCTCCTTCTTCACCTGCATCAAGAGGCTCTTTAGTTCCTCTTCACTTTCTGCCATTAGAGTGGTATCATCTGCTTACACAGGGTAGCCATTCTCAATTAAATCAGATCATATGTTGGTGGATTCAAATCTATCCATTTAGGGAGAACTTCCCAAGAAGACCTGTGAAGAATCTTCTTCTTCCTTGACCTGAAGTTAGTAGGACATGGATGAGATAAATAGGGTTTCTCTACAATAGACACCATACTCTTAAAGCCTCTATCTCCACAGATTTGTAAATTCCACTCTCTTGTAGGCCGCCTCCTCCTCCTCTGTCTCTCTTTCTTTCTCTTCTTTCTTTTTATCATTAATATCCAACCATTATGTTTCAAGACAGTCACATTGATCTATGATTCTCAGCCTGACAGGGAGAGCTTTGTCACGTTTTTCCTGTCTTCAGATGCCAAGGAGCAACTGTTGGAAACACTGAAGGTGGACACATATTTCCTTCCTTGTTCTCACAACCTGTTTCCTTCTTGTTTGGACAAGCCAAATATTCACAGAAGCTTAGGCTATCGTCCTCTTTAATTAACAACTATTCTTAGAAGTCCAAAGATACTGGATTACTAAAAAAAAAAGTTCTCGTTGACATTTTTCTTATTGCTTGCTTTGAACCAACTCTAAATATTTTCCTGACGCGTAGGCAGGTTTAATAAATAAATAAATGATTCTCTTTTATGTTGACAAGGAGAAAAAAGTTGTACAAACAGAGTTAAGTAAGGGAAGTTTAACCCGGCAATGAAAAGTGTAACTCTGGTTCTTCAACTTTTTTTTTGTTTTGTATACTTCCTTCTTCAAATTTAATTAGATTTTTTTTCCCCCTCCGCAGCTTATGTTCAATGTCACATCCCCAAGGGTCAATTTTAATTGGAAGATGTATGAGACTGAAGAGGCTGTTCTAATTTTACTCTTTTAAATGCAGAATAATGAAAAAAAATGGAATATCTGCTGGGCAAAGGAGCTCCTTATTTTTTTTTTTTAATTTCCTGAGGCTTCGGATAGGTTCTTGAACTCCATAACCCAGCAGAGGCAGACCAGGTCATGTTGGTGCCTCAGGCAGGGAATCCAAATGAAGGCACCACAGGGACAATAAACAAAATAATTGACAACTTGATGCCTGTTATTAGTCCTCTGAAATCTATCTCAGCCTGTCGAATGGCAGAGGAAGCCTGCATATTACCATAAAGAATAGATAGTTGAGGGAAGCTTTAGCAGTGACCCAACAATCTAATTGATTCTCTGTGTAATCACATTGTGACAGCTCCACCTCTGTGGAGTTATCCTCAACTTCTTTTACTTCCAGGTTCACCTGATTTCCATACAGGAAGCCCTTTGTCAACGCTGTTCTTGCTCTGTGTTCTTGCTCTGACAAAATATGCAGAGCTGTGTGGTATTTTTAGAGTTAACTCAGATGACGCTGGGAGAGGAGGAGAAAGAATATATGTGGGTAATTATATTAGATAAAAATCCCAAGTTGGCCTTCAAACTGATAGGAGAATGTGATTTATGACAGCAAATTAAGGGAGGGAACATGCTGGCAAAATATGTGCTCAGGGGAGGAGAATTTAGATCTTGGCACCCTTGACTTATGACCACAACTGAGACTAACATTTCTGTTACTAAGTGAGGCAGTTGCGAAGTGAATTTTGATTCATGTTAGGAGCTTTCTCGCCACAGCTGTTAAGTGGATCCCTGCAGCTGTTAAGTTAATAACCCGGTTGTTAAGTGAGACTGGCTTCCCCATCGACTTTACTTTGTCAGAAGGTCGCAAAAGACGGTCACGTGACCGCAGGGACACTGCGACCATCATCTGTAGGAGTCAGTTGCCAAGTGGCTGAATGTTGATCACGTGACCATGGGGATGCTAATAAGTTGTAAGTGTGAAAAATGGTCATAATTACTTTTTTCTCTGCCATTGTCACTTTGAATGATCACTAAGCGAATGACTGAAGTCACTCAAGGAGTACCTGCACTGAGCATAGCAAAGCACACTGGTCCAAATGGGCCATGTTGGTGCATACAGCAATAGATTGTTGTCATTGTTGTTTCTTCTGGCGCTGGATCTATTAAAACCACAATCCATGTTGTTTTGTTTTGTCAATTGCAGGGAGACATCTGCTTTTGCCTTAGAGCTTCCATAATAAAATTCTCAGGGTGCTCAAATGGATTTTACTTATTTCCTCTCTAAGAGGAATGCATCCATTTCGTGAACAGTTTTCTTTTATAGTTTGTAAAATTCAGCAGAGATTAATAAACTAATATCAGAATGTTGTCAGTTGGTTGTTCTATTATCTATTCTACATGCTTTGCTGTTTCCTATTGGATGGTCAATCTAACTATGTATTTATCTATTTAGCCATCCTTCAGGAAAGGTGTAGCAGGATGCATAGCTTCCTTCCTTCCTTCCTTCCTTCCTTCCTTCCTTCCTTCCTTCCTTCCTTCCTTCCTTCCTTCCTTCCTCCCTCCCTCCCTCCCTCCCTCCCTCCCTCCCTCCCTGCAAGGTGGCCAAGCCATGCTAAATTATAATTTCTGCTTCTTACAAATGCAGATTTCAAAAAGAAATCATGGTTTCTACAATACCCACTCCATCCTTCATTCTACAGTGTTTAGTGCATTTTATTATTACATCAAAATAAAAGGAATTACCTTGCTTATCTCTCCCCCCTCTGTGCATGTGTTTGTGTGTGTGTGTGTGTGTCTCAGAGAAGCATCCATCCTGACTACCACAGTTAAAATAAGCTATACAAAGTTTTTTTTAATTTTTCTTTAAAAAAAAAAACTAATTGAACAAGTACTGCACTAAATCCCTGGTGCCTGGAGGCTAGACCCCGAGAAAATCTTTGAAGTAGGATAATCCAATAGGAACATGAATTTAAAGATGTAAACATGCATAACTCTGCTTTAACATTCCCAACTGTACGCCAAATATTTCTGCAGCGCCCTAAACGTAGGAGATGACAAATTGCTTTCGCTGCGCTTGACTGACTTGCTTATGGCTCTGGAAATTCCCATTCTTGTATTTCCAAGCACGGCAGATGTTTTAAAACGAGGACAACACCCCACCCCACCTTACCTCAAGTCCCTTAGAAGATCCATGAGTGATCCAAACCTCAGTCACCAACACTATGGATCATCATAGTTTCTCTAACAGTTGGACTCATTTCCAAACTTCTTTTTACAAAGGGGAAACCATCCATGATACATCTCTTGCAGCTGAAAAAAACGGCTTCAGGTGGGGACTATTATCTGCCATTTCTCCCATGCCATCCCTGTAGTGAATTATACCAACTTCTACACGCTTTGTACATAAAGACAATTCCTTGAGCATTTGTCTATGCAGCATACAGTCTGCAGATCTAATTACAGATTTTCTTCAGTCATTAGTTCCATTAGGAATCAAATCCATGGCTCCTACTCACAAGGTCAAGAAGGAAGAGTTTTTAGTTAATTGGTTCTCTCCATCGTAGTAATTTATCTAGAGGTTACAAATTGGGGATGGAGACATTGCAATCAAGACTGCCAGGCTATTCCTCTGGAGAAGTTTAACACCTCAAACATTTTAGGACAGTGTTTCTCAACCTTGACAATTTTAAGGCATGTGGACTTCAACTCCCAGAATTCCACAGCCAGCATTGCTGGCTGTGGAATTCTGGGAGCTGAAGCCCACATGCCTTAAAATTGTCAAGGTTGAGAAACACTGTTTTAGGAGGTCATTCTTTAACACTTAACAGGATTTGTTAATCATCCCCTTGGGTCTTAGGAAGTCAGAATAACAGAGTTGAGAGGGACTTTAGAGGTCTTCTAGTCCAACCCTCTGCTCACGCAGGAGATCCTATACCTGGGTGACTTGAAGATGGGTGAATTTTAACCTTTCTTGCCACCATTGTTAAGTAACACGACTGGTAAGTGGTTTCCCCATTGACTTTGCTTGTCAAAAGAGGATACTGGGGCACTGCAATCGTCATAAATATGAGTCATTTGCCAAACGCCCACATTTTGATCATGTGAATCTGGGAATCTGCAACGGTCGTAAGTGAGAAAAATGGCCGTGAGTCACTTTTTTCGGTGCCACTTTGAACGGTCACTAAACGAACTGTTGTAAACTGAGGACTACCTGTATTTGGAAGAGACTCAGAGAGATACCTTCCTAAATCACAGCAGTATAAGGGGGTGGATGCACTTCATAATCAGATTATCTCAATAAAATCTCAATAAAAGTAATTTAAGCTTTCCTACGGAGTTTATTTCCTGGTCTAGTCTACCCAAATGAGGCTGACATCAATCTTGCAAGTCTCAAATTTCACTCCGGTGCCAAAATATAATGAGAACACGCTATTTGGGAAAAGACTCAGCCCGGTGGCAAATTTATAATAGTCATTTTGTATCTACTTTAAATTATCCATTTTTTTTTCTTTCAACGTCATATTCCTCCTCGTTTTCCAAAAAACGTAGATATAAATAAATGTTACTTTTTGCTGCTGAAAAACCACAGTTTAATTCACGTCGCAGAAAAACATGCTAAATAAACATTTGCCAGCTAAAAACATTAAATCAATAAATTCATTTGCATAAAATTGGCTTTAGTGAACATTAAAAGGCACTTTTCACAGATACGTTTGAAAAAAAAAATAGTTGCCTGATTTTTAATGCCATTACTTACAGTCGCTAACAGGAATCTCCTTTACTGCTGAATAATAAGCAGTCCAAAAATATAAGTTTTTGATTATGCAAAATTGGAGTTTTATATGATATCTGTCAAGCTTTGAAATCCTCCTATAATAAGAAACCAATTTGAGCTAATGCTGTCATTTTGCAATCATGATATCAAATGTTTCCTTTGCTTAATAACAAGATAGATTTGGATGCAACCAAGAGAAAATTGTTAAGGCTGAAAGTCTTCCATTTCCTACTCTCCAACTTAACTGGCAACTCTAAATGAAATCCTTTTGTGTGGTCCCAGGCTTAATTTTGAAATTGCTTAAGATAATCATCTTAATTTCAGCCTTTGGAAAAAGCAACAGAGGAAGAACAAGGAGGAAGGAAAGAATAATAATAAAAAAGATAAAGATATAAGAAATTAGCACGAGAGAGGTTGAGGTTGGATCATATCTTATGGTTTCTATCTTACAACCACTGGTATAAAATGTGCCCCCAGAAAATTATTTGTGCAGGAATACAGAATTTTTTTTTTTAAAAAAAATCATATCTTTATTACTTTTACAAGTAACTCAAGGCAGCGAATATAGCTAATAGTTCTTCTTCCTATTTTCCCCAGAACAATAACCTTGTGAGGTCGGTTAGGCTAAGGAGACAGTGACTGGCCCAAAGTCACCCAGCCAGCTTTTGTGACTAAGGCAGGACTAGAACCCACACCCTTCTGGTGATTGGCCCAAAGTCATTCAGCTGGCATTTATGCCCAAGGAGAGACTAGAACTCACCGTCTCCTCTTTTTTTTTATATTGTGTTGACCAAAACTGGATGCAACTTTCCAAAGCATTATAAAGTGGTACTAACATTTCACATTTGCAATCTTAAAAAGATAGAAACTATACAAAACCTAAAAGACATGAATGAAATACTGTCAAAATCCAGTTATGGGGATTTTTATTTTTTGCAGAAGTTACGCAGTTTTTGTAAAGGTAAACTCCTTTTTGGCCAGCTGGTTAAAATCCAGTGTGTGTACTAAGGTTTATTATGAGTCCTAAATCTAAATCCATTTGCACGTTGAAGCCTTCGTTTCATCCTTGGCCTTTGGTGGCTGTTTTGGACACATCGTACTTTACTTGCTTGTTTCTTTTTCCCACCTTATATAATAAAAAAAATGATAGTCTGATATTGCTGCTTACCATATATAGCTGCTGTGTTAGAGCATTTCCTTGGAACTTCCCATCATTTGGGGGAAAACAGGCACTATTGATCTAAATGATTGACTTTCTTTTCAAGGTGTTCTGAATTACTGAAACTAACCAAAGTCTGGTGAACCTGCAGTAATTTTTCACTGAAGGGAGGGACAGTTACTTAATATTTTTTTTTCCTCTCAATTTACTTCAAGGATACAAGCTCAATATCCACAATAAATCTCAAGGTCATTAGCTTCTGATATGATGGCACAAATAAGATCTACTGATCTTTTCAACCTCAGAAAGCCTTTTGCTGGGATTTGGAGGGAGTAATTCGAGGTTTATCTACAGCACTGATGCTCAAATCTGGCAACTTTAAGAGATGTGGACTTCAGCTCCTAGAATTCCGCAACCAGCAGGTCCAAATGTTTGCAGAAGAACATGTTGGTAGACCAGAGGATTTCCCCCCCCCCCAAGAAATTAGGAGCATTTTAAAGATAAAGAATGTAACCCTCCCTCCCTCCCCTTTCTTTGGGGTGCAGTTGCTTTGTTGGTTGGCAGAATGAAATATGACACGTTCTGACAAGCTCTTGTGAAATACAGGAACAGCTAACACTTTATTATTTGTAGCGAGACATGATAACCATAAATATAAAGTTTAAAGGATCATAAAGGCTGTATTTAAAAAAAACTATAAATCAGGAAGGGAGAGAGGGGGAGGAGGGAGGGAGTGAGGGAGAGAGGGAGGAAGAAAGGAAGGAAGGGAAGGAAGGAAGGAGGAAGGAAGGAAAAGTTGAAGGGAAAAATAAGGGAGGAGGGGAGGAAGAAAGGGAGGGGTAAAGGAAGGGAGGGAAGAAGAAAAGAGAAGCTGAAGGGAAAAAGGAGGGAGAGAGAGAGGGAGGGAGGAAGGAAGGAAAGTAGGCAGAGGGGGTGGAAGGAAGGAAGGAAGGAGAAGCTGAAGGGAAAAAGAAGGGAGGAGGGGAGGAAAAAAGGGAGGGGAAAGGAAGGGAGGGAAGAAGAAAAGAGAAGCTGAAGGGAAAAAGGAGGGAGGGAGAGAGGAAGGAAGGAAGGAAGGAAGGAAGGAAGGAAGGAAGGAAGGAAGGAAAGAAGGAAAGTAGGGAGGGAGGTTGGAAGGAAGGAAGGAAGGAAGGAAAGAGATGCTGAAGGGAAAAAGAAGGGAGGAGGAGAGGAAGAAAGGAAGGGGAAAAGAAGGGAGCAAGGGTGAAGGAATAAGGTTCTGTAGCATTTGTTTAATTTACCTCCCACACCTACATGCTTGATCAAAATTTAAGGAGAATCTCAGTGGTAGAACGTATGACTCAAACCTTCTGCTGATCTTTTCATACTACTTTGCTCTCACCAGCTAAGAAATAAAGATCCTTCCTTTTTTTTTTTGTCTCTCCTTCTTTTTACAAGCAAACTAGATTATCATATGAATTTCAGCCAAAGGAGCTCATATTTTCCTATGATGTTCTGGACAAAGACAAAACCTGTTCCACAAAAAAGAACTCCTACAAGGAGTTGACTCTTGCTTCACAGGCAAAATTCAAAGTCCCTCTTTCTCTCAGCCTGGCTTTTGAAATAATGTAAGGATAGTTCTGCTGAAATCAATCAACAGTCTCTATTTCTTCTCTGGAAATGATGTATCTACTAATTCCGATCCTCGGAGGACAGTTTTGCATGTATTAAACTCTCTGTTTTGATTCCTCCCTCTTTTCTTTCATAAAAGATTATTTTAAACTACTTGTTCCAGCAGGATGTAGATCGAGAACTACCAGAAGTACAGGCAGGATTTTGAAGAGGCATAGGAACTAGAGATCAAATTGCCAACATACGCTGGATCATGGAGAAAGCTAGAGTGTTCCAGAAAAACATCTACTTCTGCTTCATTGACTATGCTAAAACCTTTGATTGTGTGGAACACAACAAATTGTGGCAAGTTCTTAAAGAGATGGGAATACCAGACCATCTTATTTGTCTCTTGAGAAACCTATATGCGGGTCAAGAAGCAACAGTGAGAACTGGACACGGAACCACTGATTGGTTCAAAATTGGAAAAGGAGTCCGGCAAGGCTGTATACTGTCGCCCTGCCTATTTAACTTATATGCAGAGCACATCATGAGAAAGGCAGGCTAGATGAATCAAAAGTTGGAATTAAGATTGCCGGGAGAAATATCAACAACCTAAGATATGCAGATGATACCACTCTAATGGCAGAAAGTGAAGAGGAACTAAAGAGCCTCTTGATGCGGGTGAAGAAGGAGAGTGCAAAAGTTGGCTTGAAACTCAACATTAAGAAAACCAAAATCATGGCATCCGGCCCTCTCAATTCCTGGCAAATAGATGGGGAAGAAATGGAGGTAGTGACAGATTTTATTTTTCTGGGCTCCAAGATCACCTCAGATGGGGACTGCAGCCAAGAAATTAAAAGACGCTTGCTCCTGGGGAGGAAAGCTATGGCAAATCTAGACAGCATACTAAAAAGCAGAGACATCACCCTGCCAACAAAAGTGTGTATAGTCCAGGCCATGGTTTTCCCAGTTGCAATGTATGGCTGTGAAAGTTGGACCATAAGAACGGCTAAGTGCCAAAGAATTGAGGCCTTTGAACTATGGTGCTGGAGAAGAATCCTGCGAGTCCCTTGGACTGCAAAGCATTCAAACCGGTCAGTCCTAGAAGAGATCAACCCCGACTGCTCTTTAGAAGGCCAGATCCTGATGTTGAAACTCAAATACTTTGGCTACCTAATGAGAAGAAAGGACTCACTGGAGAAGGGCCTAATGCTGGGAAAGATTGAGGGCAATAGAAGAAGAGGACGACAGAGAATGAGATGGCTGATGGAGTCACTGAAGCAGTAGGTGTGAACTTAAATGGACTCCAGAAGATGGTAGAGGACAGGAAGACCTGGAGGAACGTTGTCCATGGGTTCGCGATGGGTCAGACATGACTTCGCAATTAACAACAACAAAAACTACTTGTAAAATTTGTTCATGGCTGTTTTTAGCTTGGCAGGTTACAGGCCTAATTTAAATTGACCACAAAGCCACCTCATTTTTCCCCGTGAAATATATGTAAGGGTGGCCGCCTACTCAAGGAAGCCTGGCTGTCTAATGAAAATTCCATCAAGTGGCATATAGACCTTGTGCTGACCTACCAGACGCTTAGGAGATGGGAACAACAGCACCACGGCCTACTGAGAAGACATTTAACTCTTCCTTGGCAGGATTGGGATGGTAGAATGATGGATGAGACAGGAAGAAGATGACAGTGTTTTACATAATTGGGACAATGGCTCTATAGATGGGACGACCAGGACTCACATGGACCGAGATGATTGATCAAATGGCCCTAAGCCAGGGATGGAAGCGCTGAGGCGATCTGGAAGGAGGGGGAGGGAGGGGGAAGACAGAGAGCAGGAATGCCGGAACAGCTGTTTGTTGCAGGACTGGGGCAGAGGAATTACGACAACGACCTTGGGGGTGGGGGAGGATAATGGCCCTGGGAGGGAGGGGGATTGGGTGCAGGGACGGGTTGACAGCCACCCTCCAAGTGCTTGCATATGCTCAAAAAGAGCACTTGATGATCGTAAAACAACCAGTGGAGTCAAAGAAAGTTTGCCTGATGCAGAACAACTCGGTGCGATAAGGATTAACACAATCAACGGGCTGATGACACGCTCAAGCAGCCGGGCGCAGAGACAGGAGGCTATATGAGCTGCCTTCCCGATCTCCTGCTATTCTAGCTCTGATGACGCTGGCAGTTTTTTGGCCGGACAAAAACTCAGTAACTCTTTTTAACTACACGCCTATTTATATTAAACAGGCTGGTTTATTATATCCTGGTGTTCGTTTTTTCTTTTATTTATACAGCTGCCTAACATGCACACAGCCCAGGTTCGAATCTCAGAAGGGTATGTCTGGCTGAAGAGAGTTAAGAAGCTCGAAATAGCTATTCCAGTTCTCCCTTTATTCTTTGTTAGCAATCTAAAATGTGTGTGTGTGTGTGTGTGTATTATATAAGAGTGAACACCCGGGAAGTTAAAACTATAAAAAGTTTAATTAAAAAGGGTGAGAACATAAACCATCTAAAAAGTCTGAGCGAGAAAAAGAAAAAGATGGTGGGAATACCCAAGGGGACAGGGAAGGTACTCCACCTAACCCAAAACCCAACGAAGGGAAGATTGGTGACAGCATACAGATGGATAAGTGGTGCAAAAAAAAAAAAAAGATCACTGGAGCACAATCTACTCAATTAGGCCCAGTGACGAGATCAAAGAGCCGCGCGCAGACCCTAGCTGACCTATAAAGGGGACTCCCTCACTTCCTAGCATTCTAAGCCCTGATGGTGCCAGCAGGTGCCGGCGAAAGCTTGGCGTTTTTTAATTAAACTTTTTATAGTTTTAACTTCCCTGGTGTTCACTCTTATTTCAAATATGGATATACTCAGGGTTCACATTTTTAATGCTATCACTAATATATATATATATATATATATATATATATATATATATATATATATATATATATATATGTTTTCTGAGGTTTTCGCGGGTATTTGTATGTAGGTCTTGGTTGTTCGGGTTTTCTCCCACGTAAAATTGGAAGTGTCTTGGCACGTTTCGACGAAGTCCCATTCGTCATCTTCAGGCTGGTGTTTTTAGCTTCTTGCTTTGAGCAGCATTGCTGCTCAAAGCAAGAAGCTAAAAACACCAGCCTGAAGATGACGAATGTGGACTTCGTCGAAACGTTGCCAAGACACTTCCAATTTTACGCGGGAGAAAACCCGAACAACCAAAGACATATATATATATATATATATATATATATATATATATATATATATAAATGATGGATAGCTTGTCTTTGGTACTGACACATAAGTTCATTAAAAGTACATCAGCTTCATGCTAGAACTGCCAAGAGATCAAGACGTTTATTTAAATCATCTTTGCCGTTTCTTACGGCGTGGTGACGCCCCTGTCTCCTCTGTTTGATGCAAACTGCCTGATTAAAACTCTGTACAAAAATAGAATTCCAAAAGAGGGATCTGTCGGTGTTACATGTCTTTCAGCCGGGCTAACTGAAGAACTCTTAATGAGTTCTGCAAACGAGCCTCATTGTGGACTGATGGACTATTTGACACCAGGAGTCAAGATGTGTTTCAGTGGTTTTGACAGACATCCTGTCTTGCGGTAAAGAATTGGAATTCGCCTCTCCTTTTTCTTGAGGGGGAGGGGCTAATAATACACCTCTCTTGCTATTTTTGAATGCAGGAATGCAGATTGGTTAAAGTGTATAGTCAGAGGCATCATTGCAGGGCTGAAGGAACCCAGAAGAGATGATAGGTGCAATTTCTATACTTTGCCTCTGATGTTCTTTGAAGCATCTCTCTCCCTCTCCCTCTCTCTGTCTGTCCGTCTGTCTGTTCTTCTCTCTCACACACAGACACACAAACACAAACACACACAAATACACCTCTTTCCTTCCTTCCATCCATCTGTCCATCCTTTTCCTTCCTTTCTTCCTTCCCTTCCTTCCTTCCATCCATCCTTCCATCTGTCCATCCCCTCCCTCCCTCCCTCCCTCCCTTCCTTCCTTCCTTCCTTCCTTCCTTCCTTCCTTCCTTCCTTCTTTAAGTGGTTGCCAGTCAAATAATTTGACTGCATTTCAACTTCTGGGGTGTTAACAAAGCTTATTTCTTCTCTCTCTCTCTCTCTCTCTCTCTCTCTCTCTCTCTCTCTCTCTCTCTCTCTCTCTCTCTCTCTCTCTCTCTCTCTCTCTCTCTCTCTCTCTCTCTGTATGTGTGTGTTTGTGTGCACAACAAAATGCTTGAAATATGCCAGAAAATACAACCAAGAAGAACTCTTAAGTTCCCGGTAATGCTTCAGTATTTAGACTGTTGCATTTCAGTGTTTGCTTCATTCCTCTTTAGCAAAGTTGTATTTCTGTCTGTGTTTAGAAAAGAGATTATCCAGTAGCAATGAGACCTATAGTGTCCTCTTTTTTTGAGATCAAAAGATCATAAAGTTCTCCAATGCTCTTGCATTCTGATGGAACCATAAGCTTGTTAAAATCCTTTTCCCACTCAAGAAATGAATGGTGATTAGTTAAGTTTGCAATTTGCACATTTATTCAGTCATATTCATAGTGACTCACTTCTTTATTAAAAAAAAAAGATCTACACAAAATTGTGCATTTACAAGCTAGTTATAAAACATGTCTTTTCTCAAAACGTGCAATCCTAAACCAATTTCCACCCAAAATATAATTGGGTGTTTCACATTTTAATTTCATGTTTTTGTTGAACCAAGAAGTATGTTGGAGTATTTGGGAATCACAATAGGTCGAGTTAATAAGGCTGCCGTCCAACAGAAACCCATCTGCAAATAATCCTCTTTAAACGCATTTGGACATACTTCTGAATAAGCAAGTCACCGGCTGCAATACAAGTTCTGGATTTTGTAATGCCTGAATCCCTTCAACCTCTCTCAGCCATTTGATGAGAAACTACTGAAGCTGAAACATGCAAACTGTCATTGGCCAATCCTTGAAAAGTGAACCTTAAAATAAGCTTTTTATCGAAGCTCAGGTAAGTAGTTGTCCAAAACACCCGTCAATAATCAGAGTGACATCTCATTTCTCACCATAGTCATAAAAGAAGCACAATTCCTTTGACTCAAGTAGTTCAAGAGTGGCCCTTTATCCTCATCTTATGTGCATCCATCAGCATCTTTGTGGCCCTTTGCATAGATGCATTGTTCATATTGGCTTCCCAGACAAACGGCCTTTGAGAGGGATGTAATGATGACACTACACTGAATTGAAACTCAATTGAAATCGTGGTCAAAGAAAACACATTCTTTTGTAAAACAAAGTATGTTATAGGTTGTTTGGATTTGTGCCTTTGAAAAATGGTTCTGCATTTTGCTAATATTGATTGCATGAAACAATTAAACAGCTAAACAATGGTCTCTTTCTCTCTCTCTCTCTCCCTCTCTCTCTCTTTCCCCCCCCCTCTCATCTAATCATCTATCCATCCTTCCTTGTTGTTAAATGCCCATGGGCCAAACAGCAAATGGGGCATGATAGCAATGTTGAGGGATGGGGGATTTTCCCATTGGGGGAATGGGGGACATGACAGCACTGTTCCAATATCTGAGGGGCTCCTACAAAGATGGGGGGGGGGTCAAACTATTTTCCAAAGCATCAGTAGGCAAGACAAATAGAAACAATGGCTGGAAACTAACCAAGGAAAGAACAACCTAGAACCAAGAAAAAATTCCTAATGGCGAGAGCAACCAACTAATGGAATAACTTGCCTTCAGAAGTTGTGGAGGCTTTCAAAGACTGGATAACCATTTGTCTGAGATTATATAGGGTCTCTTCTTTGAGCAGGGGGTTGGATTAGAAGACCTCTGAGGTTCCTTCCAACTCCACTATTCTATGGGATGGAGTTGAATTAAATGCCAGATTGATTGATTTGATTGATTTCTGTTAGCTCATTTTTGACTCCTAGAGACGACACGTATAATTAATACCACCATGGGGCAATCAAAAGTTATTCATACTCAGTCTACTAAAGCATGCAATTTTAACCCCACCCCTCTAAAAACTACAGGAGCATCCATTGCATAAACCTAGTTTCTGCAGATTTCAAAACCAATTTAAACAGGTCAAAGATTCTTTTATATATAATTCAAGAATGTGGCACATTTCACTGACAGACAGACTCTGGGGATAAACATTCGACTAAATCAAACTTTGCTGCTTAATGAAGCAAACTACTTTCCCAGGATCATTCTTTGTTGTCTAGGTTTTTTTTTTCTCTGAAATATGAGTGCTTCAGGCAAATCAAAAGAACAAATGATTTAATGGCATTAGCAACATTGCTGCACTCATGACAATGAGGTAGTAAGCGCATACTGAACTTAGCATGAAGATTCTTAGCTACTTTGATGAACATTTATTAAAAGTTAAAATCACTGTGCCATTCTTTGGTTCTCATGAAATGCTCATGATGCTTATTGAAAGAAGTTTAAAAAGTTCCTAGATCCTCAAGTAATATGGAAACCAGAGCTATGCAGATATCTGATTTGAAAGAAAAAGTGTAATTTGGAATAGGAATTAGTGTGTATGTAGTTCCAGCCAATAACTACTGTTATTGTAGCTGTGTCTTTTCCTGGACTACCCTACAGAGTTGTGTGTGATTCTGAAAAAAAAAAATATACAATTCATTTTAAAAATTCCTGATAACTCTTACGTTTTTCAAATCCCGTTTTGTTCTTCAAATCAGTAATCACTGCCTAGAACTGGTTAACAGTCCACAGTTTTGGAAACTGAGATTTAAAATAATGAGACCTATTGTAGTCTCTCTCCTTTTCCCTCTCTCTCATCAACCTACGGAAACTAAAAGCACCCATAAAACCAAATCATTAAAACAATAAAGTGCAGTTTTTTTGCTATACACCCTTTCAAACAGAACATTTTAATTAAAATGATAATTAATAGGTAAGGATTTGATTCTGAAACAGTTGTGTTGGAAAAGCCCAAGTGAACAAGCGTGCCTTAAACTATAGCTTAAACTTTGAGAAGATATGGGGCATATTATATGCCATCCCCAGCAGAAAATTCTAAAATCAGAAAGTGCTACCACTAATTTATGTTTCCCCACACTGTGGCCTGGACCCACAATTGCACACAAACAAAGGCCTCCACCGCTTAACCAAGCTCTTAGAGTATGTGGGATATGAAGAGGGTTTTTTTTAAGGAGTTTGGTCCCAAATCTAAATGTTATTTAACGTTGCAAGCTGCCCACTGTCACCTTATAGTCAGATAGGCAGCAAACAAATTTAATAAATAAATAAAACCATTTAATGGCTTCCTAAATTGCTGTCCACATCTTTAACTGGGCATGGTAGATCATAAGAAGCCACTTCAGTGCTTTTAATAGGTTGTATGATAGACAGATGACAACACTAAATTTAATGTTCTATTTATTTTGTTGGTGGTGGCACAGTGGTTAAAATGGAGTACTGCAGGCTACTTCTGCTGACTGCTGACTGTCAGCAGTTTGGCAGTTCGATCTTCATCGGTTCAAGGTTGATTCAGCCTTCCATCTTTCCAAGGTTAGTAAAATGAGGACCCAAATTGTCAGGGACAATAGGCTTACTCTGTAAACCACTTAGAGAGAGCTGTAAAGCACTGTGAAGTGATAGATAAGTCTAAGTGCTATTGCTAATTCAGATGCCTAATTCAGTCCAGTTCAGTTTTTGTTCAGTTTTCAGAGGGTTATTTTGCTAATGGACAGAGATAAGAGTCTGGAGTCTCCCCATATAGTTCATTTCCAATCTTCTGTTGAGTTGAAAAGAATTACAAAGATGGAAGCTCTCATCCTGATGCTGGAATTTGCTGCAGGATATGTGATACTTTAAAAAAAAATAACCAAATTCATGGCTCTAGCTCAGGGGTAGGCAACCTTGGCTCTTTTATAATTTGTGGACTTCAACTCCCAGAATTCCTGAGCTGGCTCAGGAATTCTGGGAGTTGAAGTCCACGAGTCATAAATGAGCCAAGGTTGCCTACCCCTGCTCTAGCTTAACAGCTGTTGATTCCACACACCACACACAGTTCTGCTTTGTTTTAAATGCAGTCTTATGATTTTTATTTTAAATAAACCGCAGCCAACTTTAATTGTCCAAGTTGCAAAAAGATGTTTTACAATCTGTTCATGTGCAAGACAGGAAGGTTGTATGTGTATGTTTGTGTGTCGTCATTAAACACTGTGCTGTTTTCCTATTGAAGACTTTCCTTTTGAAAACCTCGCTGTAAGTCTGAACAAGTTTATTAGGGAACCAGCAGGGGATAATTCCCTATTAGAAGGCAGAACAAGAAGGAAAGAAAAAAGAAATAGCATAGAAAATCAGCCTTCGGGTGTTGAATTTAAATGACGATTTGGAGAATGGAAAAATCCAGCTCCCAATATTTATATTTTCTTTTTCCATTTCTGTTCTTTTTTCTTTTCTTTTCAGCAAATGTTCTTTTGAAAGCCTGTGATGAAGGAATAATTGTCTGGCTCTTTGGCCTGGATCAGCACATTAAATAAGACGATACAGGTAACCCTTGAATTGCAACAGTTCATTTAGTGACCGTTCAAAGTTACAACAGCACTGAAAAAAATGATGAGTATGGTCAGTCTGCATGAAGACTTTTTGGAGTCCTTAAATAATAGTGGGAAAGGATCTTGAACATCTTACAAAGCAAAACCAACTCTTATCTGATTTGCCTGCCATTTTTCTTCCCAGGGCCATGGGGAAAGCTAGTTGGACTTTAATTAATCAATGGGGCAATGGAACAGCTTGTCTCCCAGAGTTATGGGAGCTCCATCATTGGAGGTTTTCAACAAATGATTGGACAGCCATTTAGTTGGGATGGCATAAGGTCTCCTGCCTTGAACAGGTGGTTGAACTTGAAAATCTCCATGGTTTCTTCCAGTTCTATGATAGATTCTAGAATAGAGTAGAGTAGAGTAGAGTAGAGTAGAGTAGAGTAGAGTGGAGTGGAGTGGAGTGGAGTGGAGTGGAGTGGAGTGGAGTGGAGTGGAGTGGAGTAGAATGGAATGGAATGGAATAGAATAGAATAGAAATAGAAATAGAAATAGAAATAGAATAGAATAGAATAGAATAGAATAGAATAGAATAGAATAGAATAGAATAGAATAGAATAGAATAGAGCTGGAAGGGACCTTGGAGGTCTTCTAGTCCAACCCCTCTGCTCAGGCAGGAAACCCCATACCATTTCAGACAAATGGTGGTCCAATCTCTTCTTTAAAACTTCCAGTGTTGGAGCATTCACCGCTTCTGGAGGCAGGTTGTTCCACTGATTAATTGTTCCAACTGTCAGGAAATGTCTCCTTAGTTCTAGGTTGCTTTTCTCTTTGGTTAGTTTTCATCTGTTGCTTCTTCTCCTGCCTTCAGGTGCTTTGGAGAATAGTTTGACTCCCTCTTCTTTGTGGCAACTGCTGCAATATTCTATGATTCTATGATGAGATTTGGTCACCATATTATCATACAGCGTACAGCAGTTGGGATATGCTTGTAGGAAGATCTCTAGTAGAATTCCATTAAACCACTACTTCTTTATACTGTATATTCCGGCGTATAAGGCAACCTGGTGTATAAGATGACCCCCGACTTTGGCGCCGAGTTGCATGCCTAGAAAGTTGTCTTATACGCCGGAACCTACCGTTATTTCTGGCGTATAAGACGACTCAGCCTATAAGACGACCCCCGACTTCGGCGCCGATTTTAACGCTTGCGAAAGTCATCTTATACGCCGGAAAGTACGGTAATTATGTTTTAGATTGAAATCTTAGTCAACATGGATCTCATGGGGAAAAATACTCCCAAGTCCTTTACCCGATACCGGTTTCACCAATTACCTCTTTTGTTTTAAGAGGCATATTTTCTCAGATAGTCATTAGCATTTTCACACAGTCTCTCAAAAATCTCTCTCCTTTTTTTTTTTTAAAAAAAACCAGATTTAATTCAAATGTCAGGACTGAGGTCAACGCACGTGGTACAATTGCTTTGTGTTACTCTTACTTAAGTAAATTCTTGACTATAGATTATACTCCCTCCAGCTTTAGCTCTATAGTCATTAGTGTGATTTATTCTGAAGAAATTAGATACTGGAAATTTCAATATTGGGCATAAAATAGAATTCTCCAGTTGCTATAGAGCTAATGTATTTCTCACTATCTCGTAGTCATGGCAACTACAAAAGGACAATCTCCCTCCCCCCTTAAAAAAAAGTTCAAGTATGTATTTCTAGTTGTTGCCACCAAAATTATTGCCGAAAGGGGTGGGGAAGAAATCAATTCTTATTATTTATAATACAATTATTTTGCTAGGGTCTTTGTAAGCCCCAGTTTAGTATTTTTAAAAGCATTGTTTGGAAATGAGATTGCTTAGTTAGGATTGTTTCACTGAGGCAGACCAGATTTTGTCTGCCGGAGGAGGAAGAGAAGGAAAAGCAACATCAATATTTTAGATGGAGAGAAAATGTGAATAGACCGATTTATTCCTCAATAAATGGGATTGGTTAATTAAAGGACATCCCATATGAATATCTTTATTTATTTAGCAAATGAAAATGTCAGTGTAATTGCTCATTCATTAACCTGAAGAGTTGTTGTGAAATACATCTCAGGCACTGGAATATTTACCTCAGGATGTCCGTCCCTTGCAACTTTAAGATTTGTGGACTTCAATTCCCAGGATTCCCCAGTCACACTAATGACCATAGATCAGGGGTGGGCAACCTTGGCTCTCTTATGACTTGTGGACTTCAACTCCCAGAATTCCTGAGCCATGCTGGGGAATTCTAGGAGTTGAAGTCCACAAGTCTTAAAGTGGCCAACTTTGGGCAACGCTGATTTAGGAAGAAGACAAGAGATTTATACTACAGGTTCTTGACTTACAACCTTTTGTTACAACAGCAGTGAAAAAAAAAGACTCACGCTTACAACCATTGCAGCATCCAGGCAGATACGTGATCAGAATTTGGGTGCTGGGCAACTGGCATGTATTTACCATGGTTGCAGCATCCCAAGGTCACAGGATTACCATTTGTGACCTTCCCAGCTGGCTTGTGATGAAACAAGTCAATGGGGTAAGCCAGATTTGCTTAACAACCACATCATTCACTTCTCTGCAATGATTTGCTTAACAACTGTGTCAAAAACCGTCATAAAATGGAGCACAACTCCAGAATTCCCCAGCCTGCATCTATGTTTTAGTAGGGAACTGGACATAAAGCAATTATTTCAGCAGTTTCAGTACAGCTTCTAATTTTCTGCCATCCATCCTATCAGCAAACACTCACACAAAATGGAGCACAACTCGCTTAACAACTGCCTTGCTTAGCAACGGAAATGTTGGATTCGTTGTAAGTCAAGGACTACCTGTTTATACCCAGCAGTTGTTGTCCAAATGGACCTTGTGTTCCAATGTGTGCTGCTTAAAGTTGTATGGGAAACAGCCGTTGAAAGTGACAATATAAAACAGAAATGCCACGGAGTATATTTTATGACCAAAAGTAACCCTCGGCATCTGATGACATTCTGGTTCCTGCACAGGTTCAGAAAACATACATCAGATAAATTTGGGAAGAAAGGATTAATATATTTCTCCATTTTCCCCAGTGCTGTCTTCAGAGGTGACATTTAGACTGAATCCTCTTCCATGTCAGATAGCAACCATAAACCAGGAGAAGAGAGAGTTTACCCAGGAGATTTGAAGGATGTGAAGTCAAGAATCTGACCCACACAATATGCAAGAAAACTGTAAATGCTTCTTCCAAATCCTAACCCAAGCAGGAAGACTGATCAAATCCTTCCTTTCTCTAAAAATATGATCTCCAAACACATAAATGAGAGCTGTATAAAACCTGAGAATACTTGCCCTTGAACGGGAGACACTGTTTCATCCAGGCTGACCTAGTTTCAAAAGCCATCTACAGGAGAACAATTCAGAATTCTGTGGAGGAGAGCCAGAAAAAGAGCAAGAAAGAATGCAAGAAAGAAGAAAAAGTAGGTGTAGGAGGGAACAGAACTTTCTATTAAGTGTTATATGAGGCTTTGCTTCATCCTCTACCCTACCATTCTCAGTTGAAATTGAAAGGGACGTAGTTGGAAACTCTGTCCTAGAAGATATGATCTCAAGAAGATACGACAATGGGGTTGGACACTCTGCCTTAGAAGACATGATTTCCAGAAGAGTGCTCCAGGGTTCTGTTCTGGGCCCAGTGCTCTTCAACGTCTTCATCAACGATTTGGATGAGGGGATAGATGGGGAACTCATCAAATTTGCAGATGACACCAAGCTGGCAGGAATAGCCAACACTCCAGAAGCCAGGCTTAAGATACAGGAGAATCTGGACAGACTTGAACACTGGGCGCTATCTAACAAAATGAAATTCAATGGTGAAAAAAGTAAGGTTCTACATTTAGGCAAGAAAAAACAAATGCACAGTATAGTATAGGGTACCTTGCTCAATAGTAGTAACTGTGAGAGGAATCTCGGAGTCCTAGTGCACAATCACTTAAATATGAGCCAGCCATGTGTGCTGCAGCTGCCAAAAAGGCCAACACAGTGCTGGGCTGCATTAGGAGAGGGATAGAATCGAGATCATGTGAAGTATTAATACCACTTTACAACGCCTTGGTAAGGCCACACTTGGAATACGGCATCCAGTTTTGGTCACCACGATGTAAAAAACATGCTGAGATTTTAGAAAGAGTACAGAGAAGAGCAACAAAGATGATTAGGGGACTGGAGGCTAAAACATATAAGGAACGGTTGCTGGAATTGGGTATGTCTAATTTAACGAAGAGAAGGGCGAGGGGTGACATGATAGCAGTGCTCCAATATCTCAGGGGCTGCCACAAAGAAGAGGGAATCAAGCTATTCTCCAAAGCACCTGAAGGCAGGAAAAGAAGCAAGGGATGGAAACTGATCAAGGAGAGAAGCAACTTAGAACTAAGGAGGAACTTCCTGACAGTGAGAACAATTAACCAGTGGAACAACCTGCCTCCAGAAGGGGTGACTGCTCCAACACTGGAAGTTTTTAAGAAGAGACTGGACAGCCATTTGTCCGAAATGGTGTAGGGTTCCTGCCTGAGCAGAGGGTTGGACTCAATGACCTCCAAGGTCCCTTCCAACTTGATGATGATGATGATGATGATGATGATGATGATGCAACAATGGGGTTGGACCCTCTGCCCTAGAAGATACTGTACGATCTCAAGAAGATACAACAATGGAGTTGGACACTCTGCTAGAAGACGCAATCTCCAGAAGATGTAACAATGTCAGATTTAAATCCCTAGAAGCTACCAAGCCAGAATTAAAGATTCCCAATTCAATCTAATAGTTCCTGAAACAGACACACATACAAACATACACCAAAAATTGGATAACCTGAATATTCAACACTGTGAAGATATTTTGGGCTTAAACTTAGTGGCAGAGATGCTTATTAAAACAGCACTCCCCATCCCCATCCCCATGCGTTATGAAAGGAGATTGACAAGAGGCAATCACAGCAGGAAGGCAAATAATAGGAAGAAAAATCAAATCACACAGGAGAAATGTCTGTCATTTAGAGTCCTGACAAATAAACTATTCCAATAATTAAAGGAGGATTGTGTGCTCTGCTGCTCCAGGCCTTATTCCACTTGAGGTGGACAAATAAATTGGAAGACTAACATGTGGACATAAAGTGGGTAAGATATTGTCGGCTTAGATCAGTGTGAAAGAGGGAGAAAATGCATTAATGAAACATGTCAGTGCTAGTTTCTCAACTTGGGCAATTTCAAGCTGCATGGACTTCAACTCCCAGAATTCCCCAGCCTGCATCTATGTTTTAGTAGGGAACTGGAAATAAAGCAATTATTTCAGCAGTTTCAGTACAGCTTCTAATCTTCTGCCATCCATCCTACCAGCAAACACTCACATAAAATGGAGCACGACTCGCTTAACAACTGACTTGCTTAGCAACAGAAATATTGGACTCGTTGTAAGTCGAGGACTACCTGTTTATACCCATTATGTTCCTCCTGACCCCACCAGAAGTAAAACAAAATCATATCGGGAGAACTTTGAGAGGAATTCTCAAGTAATTTGAGAGTGAGGTAGGAAAAAAATCAGAAATCTCTTTCACAAGGGAAAAAGAGCTCAAGAAATCGAATCAGCATCTAATAAAACATCTAAACTAGGAAAATGGTGTTGTGTAAACTTTGGTATTAGTTCCTGTGGCATTCTAGGGAAGTGAAAGTTGGGGTTTGAAGAAGGAAGAAAGGAAGAGTGTCTCTTTTGAACTTTGATGTTGGAGAAGACTCCTGAGAAGACCGTGGACAGCAGAGAAAACTAAGCAAGGAATTCTCAAAGAAATAAACTCAGCATTCTCACTCAAGGCTCAAAAGACCAGGCTCAAGTTATCCTATTTCAGACATGTTATGGGAAGACCCAGCTCTCTTGAGAAGGTCTTGATGCTGGGAAAGGTGGAAAAAAAAGAGAAGAAGACATAGACATATCCAGTTACATGGAAGATGTAAAGAACCAGATTGAGCACAGATTGTTATGGGGGTGGGGGAATGCAATCTCTGTAAATACTAAGAGTTGACAACCACTTAATGGAACATAATCAATCAATCAACCAATCCATCAGTGTCCCTTATCGCTGTAGGCATGGGGCAATTGCAAGATCATGTTCCTACTGCTACAGACACTCAAAAAAATCCATCCTTAGTTGTAAATTTTGACTAAGGATGGATTTTTTTGAGTGTCTGTAGCAGTAAGAACATGATCTTGCAATTGCCCTATGCCTAAACCTTGACCCACAAAAGATGTCTCGTATGTACTCTAATTTACAGCCCAAATGTTGGAGATGTGGTTGTATGGACGCAACCTATTATCATATTTGGTGGTCTTGTAGAAATATAAAGGCTTTTTGGATTAAGATTTGGTGGAATATTCAAAAAATTTTTAATAGAAGGATAAAATTCACACCACAATTATTTTTGTTAGGTATTATTGAAGATTGTGATAGTAAAGAGATTATTTTAATGTTGAATTTTGTTACGGCAGCAAGATTATTGATTGCGCAATATTGGAGGAAAGACTCCTTGCCTTCCTTAGAGGAATGGTTTTTTAAAGTTTCTTATTTATCAGAAATGGCAAAAATATCGGCTTATCTGAAAGACCAATCGCAAGAGAGATATAACTCTGTATGGAAAAGATGGGTAAATTTCGTTCAGAATAAATATGGGATTAGAAAGTATTACTTAGCTTTTGAATAACTTATTGTGTAAAGTTGTTACGGTTAGATTTGTTGATTTTATTGTAATGGAGTTAAAGGGGTCCTTAAATTTTTTAGGATTTATGTATAATTGATTGATGCTTATTTAAATTTTTATGTTCTTTTTTGTTGTTTTTAGCTCTGCATTCAGCTCTGGGAAGGGGGGGAGGGTTAATGGGAGGGGGGAGGGAGAGAGGTGGGGAGGGATTTTATTGTAAAAAGTTTATAAAAATTTTAATAAAAAAAAATCCATCCTTAGTTATGTACAAGCACCACCCAGGGTCTCCATCATGTTGCCACCTGCCTAGAAACAACGGAATGCTCCATCTTTACTCCTTGTTGCTACACAAATGGTGACAACAGCCATAAACATGGGTTGCCAGCAAGTAGCTTTCCTAGACAAATCACTTTTCCTGAAACTAGGATGGTCAAGTTTCAGCTCATTCAGTTTCCCCACGCTGACCTGATGATTACAACTCATTATAGCATTTTATTGATCCGCCTCGTTGTGTTTTGCCCTTATAGAGAACAATTTCAATAACACTCAATATTACATTTTCATTACACTCAAGTGCTGGGTTCACCTGTGAATATTTTGTTTTCTGTCTTCGTTTGGAGTTTGCAGGCCCAGAGCCCTCAACCCTGGTAATTGTCTCATTATCCAAATGAGGTTGATGGCACACCTTCCTAGTCTAGTTCAATCAGACCCCTACAGTCAATCATGTGGATGTCATTAGTTCTCCCAGGCAAAAAGCAACAACTGAAGCTGAGCCAATCTTTCCTGGAAAAATGGGAGAAATGTTGGATTCCAAATCCCACCAAATTAATATATACAAGTAGTTCTTGACTTACAACCATTCATTGAATGAGCATTCGAAGTTATAACAGTAATTTTAAGACACCAGCCTTAAAGTTGCCAAAATTGGACAGGTGTGGCACCTAGAATGTAGTCCTTGATTCATTTAGTGGCCATTCAAAGTAACAATGGCACTGAAAAAAGAGACTTATGACTTATGACACTTGTTGCAGCATCCTTGTGGTGCTTGATCAACAATATAATTAATGGAATGATCCGCCTCCAGAAGTTGTGGGTGCTCTTCTTAAGACGAGATTGGACAACCATTTGTCAGAAATGGTATAGGGTCTCCTGTTTGAGCAGGGGGCTGGACTAGATGACCTCCAAGGTCCCTTCCAGCTGTTATTCCGTTATACAGAGGACATGGCTTTCCTCCTGAATTTAGTTTCAAATTTAGGAAGGAGTATTATGATACAGAGTTTGTGTCAAAACTCATTTCTTCCCATCAAAGGGGTTTTTCTCCTACCATTCATGAATCAATATTCACAAAATTTCAAGCTTTTCTATTACTACAGAGAGCGGCTACAATTTCTCCCTTCCCTTTCATGGTTTCTTTTATTGTCCAGTCTTTCTTCCGAATCCCAATTGATCTGGAAGATTTTTTTTTTTTTCCAAATTAATCCTGGCCTTCAAGCCCATTTTGTTTACTTTAACTCTTTCACATCACCAGTTTCCGCTTTTGCAGTAGAGGCACGTTGGGTAACGACGTTCACAATTTCAGCAAAATGTCAGCCTTCGTTCATTCATTCTTTCTGCATGGAAATTCTCAAGTGCTCAGCTCAGCTCATGCAGATGGCAGAAACATTACATCCAAGAGCAATTCAGGTTCCTTGTGCAATCGTATCAATATGGCTTTTTGGCTGTCCTGATCAATATGCATTTAGAGGCTTAGAAAATGCTGCGCAAAAGTTGTTTGCTGCATCGACGTACAATCAGATCAAAATGGAGGTTTGGTACGAATGCAAACACATGAAATTGTCAGATACCGATTGCTCTGCTTAGCTCAGTATTATGCATGCAGACTGACAGCTATTTTCCCCTCTAGGATTTCAGATGTTTCTCTGTTCCCATCATTTTGGAAATGCAAGGATTCAGCATGAGATACAGGTAGTCCTCAATTTACAACCACAACTGAGCCCAAAACTTATGTTGCTAAGCAAGACATAAAGTGTTAAGTGAGTTTTGCCACATTTTATGACCTTTCTTGCCATAGTGCTTAAGTGAATCACTGCACAGGCCACTGCAACTGTCATGAATATGAGTCAGTTGCAATGGTCATAAGTGTGAAAAAGGGCCATCAATCTCTTTTTTCCCAATGCCATGATAACTTTGAACAGTCACTAAATGAACGGTTGTAAATCAAGGACTTGCCTGCACTTCACATCTGAAGTACGGGTTAGCTACTACCTTACAAGCAGCAGATGGGCAAAAGCAGGTATTATTTTAAATATAATTTCTTGCAACTTATTTATTTATTTATGAGACTTATATACCACTTTAAGTGCAAGCACTCTCTAAGCGATGTACACCAGTAAGCAATGTATATATATATTTACATTGCCCCCAACAATCTGGGTCCTCATTTTACCTACCCCGGAAGGATGGAAGGCTAAGTCAACCTTGAGCCGATGAGATTTGAACCGCTGACCTGCTGAACACAGTCAGCTAAAGTGGCCTGCAGTACTGCACTCTAACTGCTGCGCCACCTCGGCTCTTAACTTTCTTAAAAACTGCCAGAAATTATGCATATACAATGGGCTATGTAAAAAAATGAGTGTAACATACCTAGACAAAGAGAGAGAGAGAGAGAGAGAGAGAGAGAGAGAGAGAGAGAGAGAGAGAGAGAGATCAATTGAATTGACGGGGAACGTTTACTGGAGAAATTTTCAAAATCGAGCAAGAAACTGAGAGGAGGAGAAACTTATAGGTGTTCCTGTTCTAAATATCTAAACAAGTCTCTGGTTAAACTTAAGGGTGAAGACAGAAAACAAAGATTACTTGCAAAGAAGTAAAAAAAAAAAACCTCTCAGCAATCCATGAAATTAAAGGTCAGAGTAGATTTTACTACTTACCTTGCCCACATGTTTTGGAAAGGGAGGTCTCTGATTTTCAGGAATTAAGATTTGAGAAGCAACAATGGACCTTCTTTGTCGTATGCTCCCAAGGCCCTCTTCTGCTTTAAAGAGTTCCTAAGATGGAACAGAAGAATGAGTTAATTTAGACCGTGGCTTTCAAGGACACCACAAGTCATTCTTACTCTTGAGAACAACAACCACAATGTCCATGAGCCTCAGATCAAGTAATAACCTTTCAGGGCCCACGGTGCAATTTGTCCAAGAATAATACAGGTGGTCCTTGATGTATGACTACAAATAAGCTCAAAATTCCTGTTGCTAAGAGAGGCATTTGTAAAGTAGGTTTTGCCTCATTTGACGACCTTTCTTGCCACAATTGTTTAGCAAATCGCTGCAGTTGTTATATGAGTAACACAGTCTAGTTTAACAAAGAGAGGGACGAGGGGGGACATGATAGCAGTGCTCCAATATGTCAGGGGCTGCCACAAAGAAGAGGGAGTCAAGCTATTCTCCAAAGCACCTGAAGGCAGGACAAGAAGCAATGGGTGGAAACTGATCAAGGAGAGAAGCAACCTAGAACTAAGGAGAAACTTCCTGACAGTTAGAATAATTAATCAGTGGAACAACCTGCCTCCAGAAGGGGTGAATGCTCCAACACTGGAAGTTTTTAAGAAGAGACTGGACAGCCATTTGTCCGAAATGGTATAGGGTTTCCTGCCTGAGCAGGGGGTTGGACTAGATGACCTCCAAGGTCCCTTCCAACTTTACTATAATTATTATTATTATAGATCATCGCACAGTCAGCCAGATGTTCAGACTGGATTTGGCATTTTGTCTACCTATCGAGTCCTTACCCAGGACCTGGGATAAGCAGATGTGGATGTTTGATGGTATTACAAATATTGTCGCAAGATGGAAGCAGTTCCTAGTAAGGCTGCCTTTTGCAATTGACTAATGGCAAATTTGTCAATGCCAGTGGTGTTCAAATGGTGCTCCAGTTGTTTTGGGATTGCACCCAAGGCGCCTGTTACTATTGGTACTACCCTTGCTTGCTTTTGCCACAGTCTTTTTATTTCTATTTGTAGGTCTTTGTATTTTGTTATCTTCTCGAGCTCTTTCTCTTCTATTCTGCTAATATTATTATTATGGATCATCGCACAGTCAGCCAAATGTTCAGACTGGATTTGGCATTTTGTCTACCTATCGAGTCCTTACCCAGGACCTGGGATAGGCAGATGTGGATGTTTGATAGTGTTACAGGTATCGTCACAGGATGGAAGCAGTTCCTAATAAGGCTGCCTTTTGCAATTGACTAATAGCAAATTTGTCAATGCCAATGGTGTTCAAGTGGTGCTCCAGTTGTTTTGGGATTGCACCCAAGGAGCCTATGACTATTGGTATTACCCTTGCTTGCTTTTGCCACAGTCTTTCTATTTCTATTTGTAGGTCTTTGTAATTTGTTATCTTCTCCAGTTCTTTCTCTTCTATTCTGCTATCTCCAGGCACTGCGACGTCCACTATCCAGACTTTTTTGTCTTTCTTATCGACAATTGTTAAGACTGGGGTGTTATGTTGCAGGTGCTTGTCTGTTTGAATTCTGAAGTCCCAGAGCAGTTTAATTTTATCATTTTCTATGACTTTCTCTATTTTATGATCCCACCAGTTTTTGCTTACAGGCAAATGATATTTTTTGCAGATCTTCCAATGCATCATTGTTGCTACTTTGTCATGCCGCTGCTTGTAATCAGTCTATGCAATCTTCTTGCAACAGCTTACCAAGTGGTATTATTATTATTACTATTATTATTATTATTATTGACTTTGCTTGTCAGAAGATCGCCAAAGGAGATCACATGATCTCCAGACACTGCAACTGTCATAAATACGAGTCAGTTGCCAAACGTCTGAATTTTGATCATGGAGCATGGAGATGCTAAAACGGTTGTAAGTGTGAAAAACCACCATAAGTTCCTTTTCTCAGTGCTCTTGTAATTTCAAACAATCACTAAATGAACTGTTTTAAGTGGAGGACTACTTATAATAAAAAAGATAATAAAGTGGTATCAAGACTCATATCCAGGAGCCAGGAGAGGGAGACATGGAAGAAATCCTTTCTTATGATCACATCCCCAGTTTCATTATTTCACAAGGTTTCATCCTACATCTAAATCTTTTTCCAGCCTCCAGGCTATTGCCTTAACAATCCAGATTTTCACTGTACAAAACACAACAGACCCTGAAGGGGTAATTTGGTTCTTCTTTCAAATTCCCTCCAGAAGTAGGCCGGAGAAGTGTCAAAGAAAAAAATATATATAAAAGGAATAAAATCTGAATTCTCTCCAGAAGGCAAACGGTGTGATGCGGAGGTAAGCTTTGAAATCCGTAGTCTGTGGCCTGCCAGGGGTCTTTGCCATGACTTAGAAGATTTAGAAGTCTCTGGCCTTCTTGGACGGATAAAGCTCTTTGTTCCCTTCCTAGCAAGGAAAAGACACAGACTGTCCTTGTGAATCGGCTCCTGGGAGTGAATCCGGGAGTGGATTACCTAAATAAGAGTGCAGCATCGCTGTAACTGATCACAAAATCCACCCATCACAATTCAAAGTGTGCAGTTAGCCAATACAGATGCAAAACATTTTTTTTTCTTTTTTTTCTAACATGGGGACCTGCCTTCCAATTTCTGATCCTTTAGGATAGAAAAAAAATATGAGCTTTTTGTTGTTTTCGTACAGAACATTGATGTGATAAGAAGCAGAATATGGGACCCTAATCTGCTAAATTAGATACTTTAGCAATACGGCCAATCAAGTCAAGATGAGCAAGGTTAGTCTGATAAGCAGGTGGTCCTCGACTTAAAACAGTTCATTTAGCGACCATTCAAAGTTACAACAGCACTGAGAAAAGTAATTTATGACCGTTTTTCATACTTACAACCATTGCAGGATCCCCAAGGTCAGGTGATCAAAATTCGGACCCTTGGCAGCTGTCTTACAAATTTACGATGGTTGCCCTGTCCCGGGGTCAGGTGATCCCCTTTTGCAACCTTCTGACAAGCAAAGTCGATGGGGAAGTCACAACCATGTTACTAAGTGAACAACTGCAGCAATTCAGTTAACAGCTGTGGCTAGAAAGGACATTAAACAGGGCAGTGATCATTCAAGAACTGTCTCGCTTAGCAATATAAATTTTGGGCTGAATTGCAGTCGTAAGTCAAGGACTACCTGTAGCCCACTTGGGCTTGATGTGTTGGATGAATCTTGTCACTGTGGTTTACTAACCACGGTCGTAGAGCTGGGTGCTGCACACAAGCCCATTCACTTTTATCAATGAATCACGTCATTAACTGAAAGAGCTGCAGGGGATTTTATAGACTTCTTTTGTCCCGCCTTTATTATGTTTATAAATAATTCAATGTGGCGAACACATCTGATACTCCTTCCTTCTCCTATTTTCCTCACAACAATAACAATCCTGTGAGGTGGGCCGGGCAGAGGGAGAGAGTGACTGGCCCAATCACCCAGTTGGTTTTCATGCCTAAGACGGGACTAGAACTCACTGTCTCCTGGTGATTGGCCCAAAGTCACCCAGGCAGCTTTCATGTCTAAGGCAGGACTAGAACTCACCATCTCCTGGTGATTGGCCCAAAGTAACCTAGCTGGTTTTCCTGCGTAATGGAGGACTAGAACTGACTCTCTCCTGGTTTCTATATGGTGCCTTCATCACTAGACCAAACTTACTTTTTGGTTTGTTTAAATTTATATTAAATGGGGAGCAATCTTCATAATTTAAAACTGCATTCTCTTACATCTACCCATGTGGTTTGCCAACTCAACACAGCCACAAAAATTAGTGTTTTTGATGTCTCTTTCCAGCCATCTACTGCTTTTGCTGATTTTTGCAGCCCTGATCCACTACTCCTACGGTATTTTACCAGTATTCTTGTTAGATTAAATTCACATTCAATTTCTTTACCATGCTTTGTTTTGGCTTAGTCAGAGAATGATTCGTGCAAGTGATATAGTCTTTATCACAATATTACGTGGTGATATGAATTTGTTCAACTGATAATATTATAGTGCCAAATCTGGGTATAACCTTACTTTGAATTGGTAGGTATTTTACCTTCCTTGGTCTTTTTAAATAACTATTGCAAGGATGGTAGAAGTTGAAAAAGAGGGTTTTTTTTCTGATGTTGTCTTAGCTCTAATTATTGCTATTAATTGAGACAGACTAGGTCTATAATTTACAGTACAGATCCCATTTGGGAATCAGGCATTCTGACTGTGCTAATTAATGGGGTCTTTTTGTGTTGCAATTTGAATACGTACTGTTGCCTCTTAAAATGTTCAGTGCTTCAGTTTTAAGTCTGTGCACATTTTATCCCTGACTATATTTATTTATTATTAGAATCAAACCCCATCAATTCACACAAGCTCTCATGGTAGTTTACAGCAGTTCAAAAGGACACAAAATAAAAAAAACAGCAATAAATGGTACAATTGGGATCCTGTTTTATCATTTTCATGTTCAGAATAATTTGTAAAAAAAAATGATAAAGGAGAATATTTATAGTTCAGGATTGAAATGAGGGGTCCTTGGTGCTCTCTGAGTTGGTGGTTCTCTTGCAGATGTTTCATCTATCTATCTATCTATCTATCTATCTATCTATCTATCTATCTATCTATCTATCTATCTATCTATCTATCTATCTATCTATCTATCTATCCATCCATCCATCCACCCACCCACCCACCCACCCACCTACCTACCTACCTACCTACCTAACTAACTAACTAATCTCTATCATGTATAAACTATTATTTGTAAAATTTATTAGCTGTTAATCTTACCTTAAGGTAACTCTAGGTATCTTACAATATTAAAACTTGTAAAAGTTCTCTGGTTTTTAGACATGCTAAACTTTTGATCCATACCCAGTTATACTTGACCACATTCTACAAGCTAATATACCGATTCAATTCGGGGGGGGGAAGGTGTGGGGGAGGGAAAATCCTGACTATTATTGAGGGTTTGTCAAGATCAGAGATAGCATCTCCCATCTGCTTGTTTATCTCTCTACCTATCTGCTGGAAAAATCTCCCAGGGATCCTAATGTCTTTTACAATTTAAATGAATGGCCAGCCTGCCTACTACTAACAAACACCATCATTCTTCACAACAAAATCTTCATTAGAAATTGTCAAGGGAATGAGTGAAGGGCCAGACTGCCATCTATCACCCTGGGACCAAATTCATCCTCGGTGAGATGATCCATATGTATCCCATTATAGCTGACCAAGGGAGCCCTGGTTTATTTCTGTTTGAAGCCCAGTAATATATGAGTTTGGCTCAGTTTGATAGAGCAGAAATGAAGCAATAACATTTTCCCATAATCTAAATTAATAAAATTCACTTTCCAATTTGGCAGAATCCCCATTGGCAATTTAAAGGAAATAGTTCCAGTTTCCTGATGCCACGAAAACAGCCTGAAGCTGGAAACCGGTTCAGATGTTTAGGGGCAGTTGACTTTTAGAGGATTTAAGGGGAGTTGAGAGGTGGTGAATTTTTTTTTTTCAGATTTTTCATTTTATTAAATAAATAAATAAAAAATAAAAAACTCCAAAAAAGGAGGGGGGAAATTTACAAGATTAAAATTTTAAAATCCTCTGTTAACAAACTCTTATTGTATTCAACTCATAGAAAGTTTACCACGGCTTCTGATCTATCCCACATCATCCCAATATTCATTCTGATTCATCCTTAAGTACAGGGAAGAGTGAGAGACTACAAGAACACAGGGAAAGAAATGAGATAAATGACATAAACCATCACTAAGAGGCAGAAGACTTATTTTCATTTGCACCAAAATGAATTTTTTTTTTAAAAAAAGAAATGAAACGCAACTCCTAGTTTACTTCCTTTCGTTTTGAGAATTTCTCACCTTCTTTCTTGTTTAAAAAAAAAGATACACTGATATTTTGGGAGGACGTGTGCGGTCTACATAAGGTTATGGACCTCTTGTTTAGACAAGGATCAATAAAGAGATGGGGCAGACTGGAGTTGGTTCAAGGCATCTTTAGCGATTTTTTTTTATGTCCAAATGTGGCAGCTACATTGCCAGATTAATGGGGAAATTGATCTTGTCTGGAATGCAATATATTCTTGCCTTCAAAGAGATGCTCGGGATATAATTAATATCTGTCCAGGATAAAAAGAAAAGTCTTCTTTAAATTAAGTGTAGCTCCCAGCCTGAATTTATTCATCAACTGCTTTCCTTATCAATAATCTAGAAGTAGATTCCTGATGATTCCCCATTGACACATTCCTGCTCCAGGAGAACTGACCAGGTGCTGCTACTTCTTGTGATCTGTCAAATAAACCTACTACGGGCAAATCCTTGACTTACAACAGTTCATTTACTGATCGTTCAAAGTTACAACAGCACTGAAAAAAAGGACGTATGACTGTTTTTCACACTTACGATCGTTTGTAGCATCCCCGTGGTCAGGTGATCAAAATTCAGACCCCTGGCAACTGACTCATATTTATGACGGTTGCAGTGTGTCCCGGGTCATGGGATCCCCTTTTGTGACCTCCTGACAAGCAATGGGGAAAGCCAGATTCACTTAACAACCAGGTTACTAACTGAGCAACTTCCGTGATTCACTTAACAGCAGTGGCAAGAAAGGTCGTAAACTGGGGCAAAATTGACTCAACAAATGTCTCACTTATAGCAACAGAATGGTTGGGCTGGATTGTGGTTGTAAGTCGAGGACCCCCTGTACAACATGGACAAGCAGGACAATGCTGACATCACGGACTGCATATTGATGGTTAGTGCTTTCCAAATAGTTGCCAAATCATTGTTTGTTTTATTCAAACCATCTCGCATTTATTAACGGGCTTTGAAAACTCAGCCAGTACGCCAAGCGCAGGGAGCTTTACTTCCGTGCAAGAGAACAGCTGCTTAGATAAATCGGAGATCAGTTGCTACTGTTTTTAAGGGTTGTTTGTGGAAAGACACCTGCTTGGGAACAAGCACCTCACTTTCTCAGCAAGGCTTCTGCTGGTAACTCCCAGCAGAGTTTGTGGTTTTCATCGGAACAAAATAAACCGAATATGGTTTATTTACTATTGCTTTTTATCCAAAGGAAAAAATAACCAAAAGAAAAATCCAAAGATAATTACAATGCAAATCCAATCAAAAAGTACATGTAAAAATTGCTTCAAAGGTGAAAAGGAGGAGGAAAAAAGAAAAGAAAGTATAATATACCAGGGTAGCTATTTTACAGTGACAATATAGTTAATTACGCTGAAGAGGTCCAGCTTCCTACTCTAGTTTCCTAAAGGCTGGGGGTCCAAGCCAGGGGTCCCCAAACTTGTCGACTCATCATTTAGCAATGCAATTCCTGAAAGTAATTAATTCTAAAAGCGAGAACATTTGCCCATTTGGATCAGACCATGTGAGTATCACATAGCATTGCAGAAGCAAAATAAATGTGACCTTCTTTTAAATATACATATTTTTCTTTATCTGAGATTGTCCTTGTTAACTTCTTATAATTCTCTCCTCTTTTACCACAGTCCTCTCTCCTCCTCCTCCTCTTTTACCACTGCTTCTCCTCTTCCTTCTTTCTCCTTTCCCACTAACACTCATCCTTCCTCCTCCTCCTCCTCCTCCTCTCCCCCTTCCCACCTCCTCTTTTACCACTGCTTCTCCTCCTCCTTCTTTCTCCTTTTCCATTACCACTCCTCCTCCCTCCTCCTCCTCTTCCTCTCCCCCTTCCCTTCTCCTTCTTTCTCCTTTTTCACTACCACTCCTTGCTGTCTAAGCATACATTATTCTCTAGGACAATTGGCAAAAAGAAGCAAAAAACACATTTGGATTGGGTGTTGTTTTTAGCCATCAACAGGGCAAGCTGTTTTTTCAATCATTATTGACATTACTGGGCATATTTTCATTTGAGCCAGCTGTAAATTCTGCCTACGGCTGGGATGATAGCACGCTGCTCATTAAACAGAGTGATTGTGCAATGCTACACCGACCATTAAATGTATCCTGGGTGATCAGGCGTGCAACCGCCTAACCAAAAGAAATTTAACTGGTCTGACCTCTCAACCAGGGTCTTCAGAGGGCTTCTCTTTTTTTGCAACAAGAGAAAAAAACCTTCATATGGATCATGTGCCTATGTTTATTTTAGATGATTTGTCAATGTTATTCTGGGCTTAAAAGCCTAAATCATCTTTTTGATTATTATATTGATGTATTATTCTCATTGTGTTCCTTTGTCATTTTTATTATAATAAACCAACCAACCAACCAACCAGGGAAGCACAGTGAGGAAGCTATTTCCAAGGATCAAATTGAAGGACAGCATTGCAGCTGCTACATGGCATAAGGATGACTTGTGTTTCCCTTGAAGCCTCACTGTGATCTATCTATCTATCTATCTATCTATCTATCTATCTATCTATCTATCTATCTATCTATCTATCTATCTATCTATCTATCTATCTACCTACCTACCTACCTACCTACCTACCTACCTACCTACCTACCTACCTATCTATCTATCTATCTATCTATCTATCTATCTATCTATCTATCTATCTATCATCTGTTGCCCTTCCCATGAATTAATGCATTATTGGCAAGACACTTGAGCGTTCTATGAGAGAAACCTCAGCCGAGCTATTGAAATATGCTGGTGAAGTCTTGTCATGAAAATAAATACAGAATAATAGATTTGGAAGGGACCTTGGAGGTCTTTAGTCCAATCCCCATCTCAAGCAGGAGACCCTATACCATTTCAGACATGAAACTGTCCAGTCTCTTCTTAAAAGCCTCCAGTGATGGAGCACAGACAACTTCTGAAGGCAAGTTGTTCCACTAATTAATTGTTCTCACTGTCAGGAAATTTCTCCTTAGTTCTAGGTTGCTTCTCTCCTTAATTACGGTAGTTTCCATCCATTGCTTCTTGTCCTGCCTTCAGGCACTTTGGAGAATAGCTTAACTCCCTCTTCTTTGTGGCAACCCCTGAGATATTGGAAGACGGCTATCATGTTGCCCCTGGTCCTTCTCTTCATTAAACTAGACATACCCAAGTCCTGCAACCACTCTTCATATGTTTTAGCCAGCACTCCAGGTCTATCCATTGTTTGGAACAATCAAACCACCAGATCTTTCCTCCGTTTAGCAAATGTGTTATGGATGCGTTCTCTTGTCTAGTTAAAAAAATATTCACAACAGGGAGACAAGCTGTACATTTCTTGAGAAGTACATATTTGCAATACAGAAGATGATTTATATCTTGTCACTCTGTGCTATTAGTCATAACACCATTGTCTGGTATGTCTTCACAGAATATAACTTCAGCCTGAATTCATTAGTTCCCAAGAAGCTCATTGTCTGAAACTCCGGGCAAAGAAATATCATCTGCTAATCAGTTTCACCCTTCCTTTCACTCATGTGCCACTCACCAAAATAAGAGGCATGGGTTATTTTCTTGTAAAATCTACCACAGCCATGACACTTTGCATTGCAAATGGATTTCAAGTAAACTCTCTTCTTATCAGGCTTTCATACATCTGCAGAAAGTAATTCAGAAAATATTTCCTCCCCCCTTTTTAAAAAGGTTGGCAGACTAGGAAAGAAAGTAAAGTTCTCAAAAAGGTTGAACAATGTTTTTTCAGACCAAGATCTGGCCATTTATGGACCAGGATGAGAATTACAATTTGATTTGATTTAACATTAATTAAAAAAAATGGAATAGAACAGAACACAACAGAACAGAGCAGAATAGCAGAATTGGAAGGGACCTTGGAGATCTTCTAATCCAACCTCCTGCTCAAGCAGGAGACCCTATACCAGGGGTGTCAAACTCTCAATGTCACAGGACGTGTCACAACGTATCACAACTTTTTCCCCAGAGCTGGGGTGGGCGCAGTTTCGGCATGATGCATCTGGCCTGTGGGCCAGCAGTTTGACATCCCTGCTCTATACCATTTCAGACAAGTGGCTGTCCAGTGTCTTTTTAAAAGCCTCCAGTGATGGAGCACCCGCAACATCTGAAGGCAAGCTGTTCCACTGGTTAACTGTTCTCACTGTTAGGAAGTTTCTCCTGAGTTCTAGGTAGGAATTACTTAGCTACAACTCATACGGTTCCTCTCCACAAATTTAATGTTTTAAATAACATTCGAGATGATTCATCACTTCAGTTGATGGGTGCTCCATCACTGGACATTTTTTAAGGAAAGACTGGACAGCCATTTGTCCGGAATGAAATAGGATATAGGTTGGACTAGAAGACCTCCAAGGTCCCTTCCAACTCTATTATTCTGTTATTCCCAGATGTGGGATGTTGGCCACAACTAATTCAAATGCTCAATTGTCAATTCTTTCTCTGCCCAATGTCATACTTCACCCTTCCTGCCAAGATTTCATTGTGGCTGACAGCCTACTAAAGGGTGGCTTCAAAAATAATAAACATGGTTTTATAGATGGTACCTTGATCCACAAAGGATGTCTCGTATGTATCCAAATGTGCAGCCCAAATGTTGGAGATGTGGTTGTTTGGATGCAACGTATTATCATATTTGGTGGTCATGCAGAAATATAAAGGCTTTTTGGATCAAGATTTGGTGGAATATTCAGAAGATTTTTACAGAAGGATAAAATTTACACCACAATTGTTTCTGTTAGGTATTATTGATGATTGTGATGGTAAAGAGATTATTTTAATGTTGAATTTAATTACAGCAGCAAGGTTGCTGATTGGGCAATACTGGAAGAAGGATTTTTTGCCTACCTTAGAAGAATGGTTTTTTAAAGTTTCTTATTTATCTGAAATGGCAAAAAATTCAGCTTATCTGAAAGACCAATCGCAAGAGAGATATTTATTGGTGTGGAAAAGATGGGTGAATTTTATACAGAATAGATATGATATTAGAAAGTATTATTTAACTTTTGAATAATGTATATTTAAGGGTAAGTTTTTGAGTAACTTATGTTTAAGGATGGTAATTTCTGTTTTTAGGTACTGGAGTTAAAGTGTTTAAAATTTTGCTTTTTGGATGTATGTATAATTGTTGGATGTTCATTTAAGTTGTATGTTTTTTGTTGTTTTTAACCCTGTATTCAGCTCTGGGAAGTAGGAGGGAGGGGGTGGGGGGTTGGGAGGGGGGGAGTATTTTATTGTAAAATTTTATAAACTTTCAATAAAATAATAATAGTAATAATAATAATAATAATAATAATAATAATAATAATAATAATAAGGCTCCTTGGGTGAAATCCCAAAACAACTGGAGCACCACTTGCACACCATTGGCATTGACAAATTTGCTATTAGTCAATTGCAAAAGGCGGCCTTATTAGGAACTGCTTCTATCCTGCGACGATATCTGTAATACTATCAAACATCCACATCTGCCTATCCCAGGTCCAGGGTAAGGACTCGATAGGTAGACAAAATGCCAAATCCAGTCTGAACATCTGGCTGACTGTGCGATGATCGATAATAATAATAATAATAATAATAATAATAATAATAATAATAATAATAATAATAAACATGAACATGTACATATGCATCTAATATTCCATGACATGCAGTTATAGATACAGGTTGGGATGCACATCCAATATGGATTCCATTCCATTATGAGAATGAAGCACAAAGACAACTTCTCATTTCCCTAAAGCAATAGTATGGTGTGTCAAAATTACTTTTAGATATTTTATTAGCTCCAGCAAGCGAGCACACCGCTCTCACGCTGGAGGTCAGCTCTGAAATAAAAACTGATCCGTATGAGTCTATGGAAGCTCTGCTGGCCTCCTTACACAGGGAAGCTACTTTAAACAAATATAATGAGAAGAGAAGTTCGGGCTCACAGCAGGAGCCTTTTGCAAATGCCTTCTGGGGTTGGAGGAATGGTATGTAATCAGAAATAATCCCCTCTCTCAACAAAGGAGTCCAGTGAGATCTAAAAAAGTGGGATCAGCTCGCATGATTGATGAGTAAGCAAGGCGAACGGTCGTCTCCCTAAAAATCACAGCAGTGCACCAACCCTGGTGAAAAATTAGTTCTGACACATCTGAACATCTATCTGTTAAACGCTGAGGTTCATTTTATTTTGCCTTCATTTACTCAGTTCAACAGATTTAGCTTTTTCCTAAGAAAAGGGTTGGATGGTGACACAGGGGAGGGGTGAGGAGGAAGACCTTGCATGTATGTCTGAATTATTATGGGAGTGTTATTCATCAAGTTTTTATTATAGGGGTTGCATTATATTATTATGTGTTATACACTTCTATGCATGGATAGCTGGTCTGCTAGTCAGATGATTATTGGTTGTTATTCAGTTACACCCTGCAGAATCGTGGTTGAAGCAACACGACATTTTGTGAACAAAACAATGCAATCATACATCAAATTAAATCTGGCTCAGAGTGTCATGTTCAGTGGCCAGCACCCAAAACAGATCTGATGCTTTAATAATTTCTTCCTAAATTAGTAGAATCTCAAAATCAGATCAATGTCTTGAATTTCCATGTGAAGTTTGACTCCACTCTTCTAATCTAATCTTGTCTATTTACCTATCACCATTAGGAAGTGTCTTCAAATCAGAACCTTGGGCAAACAATTCTCCCTGAAACCTAAACTGTAACTCATACTCATTCTCTGCTTTGGACACACCTTCCCTGCCTATCTGTGGCCCTCATTATGTTTCACAGAATCCATAACTACCTTCTTAATCCCCAATTAGATGCTGAATCCATGGAAAGAACCCGTCTAGACTGAATGATTTGAACTTCTGTTTATGGGGAAGACAAATTCATAGGTCATTCATGCATCTCTTCCTTGTAGGAGGCATTAAAAATACTAAAATTTGTATTTCTGCACCAGGAAAAAAAGCATACCTGGGAATATTGTTTGATCACAGCTCTGTCCATACATCACATTTTGACAGTGAATTACAGGATGTCCAGATCTTTGCAACTGTCCATAAATAGATGGGAGATTGAATTTCAAAAGTTCTGGACAACAACAGTCTGCCTTGTTCTAATAGGTATTTTTTTTACATATACTACCTAAAATGTTTTCTCTGCCAATAACAGAAGGGGAAAAAAAACCACTATCATAGTCATGAGTGCGGGATCCACTTCATTCAAATGACAAAGATGATTCTGCATTCTTTGAGATAAAAAAAAAAATAAGCCAATTCCCTTAAATAGAAAGACACTTCATGTAGGTTTATGAGACCACAGCTATTTGAAGAATTAGAAGTCACTCCTCTGGTTTTCCAGGGCAGCAACCTACAGCAATTGCCTTGAAGATTTATCAAGATGAAGGTGCAATTCAGAGAGATTTATTTATTTAGTGTATGGCACTGGTCACAGTGAACGCCAGAAATCTGAATGTGATTACTGAATAATTCAGAGAGAAGTAGAAGATTGAGTCCATCACCTACATCTCCATTTTGCTTAGAAAGATCTAAGGAACGGATGTACTGCTTCTTGTCAACCTGTGTCATTGCTGACAAATGAATTAACTAATGGATAATGATGACACGCTTACTTAGGAGGGGGTGGAGACCCTACCACTCTTTAAAAAAAAATCCAGTTCACTCCAACTTTCTCTCCTCCCAAAGAACCAAAAAAACTGCAAGAGCTTTAATCCATTTCACAGCTTGGTTTTTGCGTTGACTCTTCCTCCCAATCACTTAACAGACATTAACTGCTTGGTGTGAAGAGCTTAACAATTTGGTGCAAATAAAGTCAAACCCTTAAAGTGCGACCTTGTATCACACGTTCCATGTAATAGGCCAATGAAACGCAATTTATTGGGGCACAATAAGAAAATGTTTGGCTCATTTCATGGTGATTCCAAGTAGAAATGTATGAAAAAGCTTCTTTTTAAGCTTAAAAAAAGACAAGATGGTGCTTTTTACCCTTTTCTTCCCCTTTGCACTTTTCAGTTCCTCCTGGCCTCATTTACTGGCAGCATTTCATAACATGTGAGCAACTGATTACGCAGACGAGGTATGCTGTCCTTGTTTGTTTTCTCAACGAGGTATTGAGATGCCCCAAATTTACATAGCAGAAAAGCAAATGAGCAAACAATGAACGTGGTCACTTTCCAGAGAGGGCAATTGGTAGAACTTAAACCAAGAGGTAAAACTAACGCATATTGTGATGTAGAAGATAATCTTCACCCAGTCAGCTAAAACTAAACAATTACGGTTGAGTTGCCCCAAAATTGACAAATGGAGTATCTGTTCTGAGTCTTCAATCTAAACAGGTTGTCCATGCTCACTTGAGATGAAGAGGGAATAAATCATGGCTTCTTCGTTCATTCATTCACCCATTCATTCATTCCCTGCCTGTATTATTTTTACCAATAACTCAAGGTAGTGAATATATCCAACAATATATCCAAGGAACGGTTGCGAGAATTGGGTATGTCTAGTTTAACGAAGAGAAGGACAAGGGGGGACATGATAGCAGTATTCCAATATCTCAGGGTCTGCCATAAATAAGAGGGAATTAAGCTATTTTCCAAAGCACCTGAAGGCAGGACAAGAAGCAACGGGTGGAAACTAATCAAGGAGAGACGCAACCTAGAACTAAGGAGAAACTTCCTGACAGTGAGAACAATTAATCAGTGGAACAGCTTGCCTCCAGAAGCAGTAAATGCTCCAACACTGGAAGTTTTTAAGAAGAGACTGGACAGCCATTTGTCCGAAATGGTTTAGGGTTTCCTGCCCAAGCAGGGGGTTGGACTAGATGACCTCCAAGGTCCCTTCCAACTTTACTACTATTACTACATCTTCTTCCTCCTATTTTCCCCACATCAACAACAACCCTGTGAGGTGCATTGAGCTGAGAGAGTATGACTGGCCTAAGGTCACCCAGCTGGCTTTCATGGCTAAGTCAGGACTAGAACTCACAGTCTCTTGGGGATTGGTGCAAGGTCACCCAGCTGGCTTTCATAGTTAAAGTGGGATTCAAACTCTAGATCTACTGCTTTCTAGCCTGGTGCCCTAGCTTCTAGACCAAACTGGCTCTACTTAAAGAGTGAGTTACATAGAGGCTTCTTAAAATTAAGTGTAGATAATTAACTATCCACATTAAAAGATAACATCTGGATTCTCCTTGTCTCTAGTAACCAGGGACAGCAGAAACTCGCTTAAGGGAGCCATCGCCAATCTTTGGATGAATTGCTCCCAAGAAACTCACAGCTTACAACAGTGGTTCTCAACCTGTGCGTTGGGACCCCATTTGGGGTCGAACGACCATTTCACGGGGGTTGCCAAACAACACAATCTGCCATTTTTTTCCCCCTTTTCCTTAGCTGTGCTACTCCCTTTTATTCTATTGGCTTTTGGAAGCCAGTGCTTTTTGATCACCAGGAAGAGTAGGAGTCGGTCTGTCACAGAATAAAAATAAGGCACAGAAGCTTGTTTTCCATGTTCCCATCTGCCAGGAAGGCCGGTGTTAAAATGAGATGCACCCTCTGCTACTTATACAATTCTTTGAATGAGTCTGAATGATCCCATCCATGCTCACTCTAAGATTTAGACAGAGAGAGAGAGAGAGAGAGAGAGAGAGAGAGAGAGAGAGAGAGAGAGAGAGAGAGAGAGAGAGAGAGAGAGAGCTATTCTTGCTTCCATTGAATACAGAGCTGCTAGTCCTGATAATTAAATTCCAATTTGTATTTAATATTCCAAACAGCATTCAGATGCCTGAGTGTGAATTCATTTTTCTGACTGTGAATTTTTCTCTTCTATCGTAGTTGCACTTTTCTTTTTTCTTTTTCTTTTTTTTAAAGCCCTCTCTATGTAGTTATTTCTTCATAAAAATCAGATATGAGAACAGAGTTACTTTCTTCACAACACCCTGGCACAATTTCTCCTTTATGTACGCATTTTTTTTTTCATCCCAGATTGGTTCTCAAAACAGATTAAAATTAAAACTCAGAGGTTTAGATTATAACTACAGAGAGAGTTGCATGTGAGCAGATAACTATTCAGGAAGGGTTGTTGTTGTTCAATCGCTAGGTTGTGTTTTGACTCTTCGCAACCCTATGGAACAGAGCATGCCAGCTCCCTGCCCTCCATTGTCTCTTGGAATTTGTGTCCTTGTATGGATGACACTATCTAACCATCTCTGCCGTCCCCTTCTCCTTTTGCCTTCAATCATTCCCATCTTCTTCTTCTTGTGCCATATCCATTATCAGACGTTGGCGATCATGTTGGCGATTCTGTTTTTATCAGCAGCCGCACGAAAAAGTGCTGCTGAGTTTTGTCCCATCATCAGGGTCTTTCCCAATCAGTCCTCTTCTCATTAGGTGGCCAAAGCATTTGAGCTTCAACTTCAACTATTCAGGAACAGTGTGAACAAAATACGATTGTTCAACAATTGGAGGGCTTGTTTGTTTTAATCCTCAGAAACTCAACACCTTGTTGCAATACTTGATTGCATGCTGGCCTGACCAGATTCTGAGCGATAGTCACACCCCTATCTATGTGTGAAGGAGTTCTGACAATGTAATATTGGAAATATTGGAGAATCAGGGTCATGTCTTATAACTCCAGCAGTAATTCCTCAGCTTCGCCCCAGGATATTCTAAAGCTGACAAAAAAACCATTTTGACCATGATTACAAATTTCCTAGGAAATCAACTCATATCATTTATCCTTGAACCTTTTTCAGCCAATCATTTGTTTTTTCTTTCTTTCTCTTCTCATTGCTGTAAGTATAAATGAAAAACTGGCACATAAACCTAGAACCTAGAATAATAGAATTGAAAGTTACCATAAAGGTCTTCTAATCCACGGGTAGGCAACCTTGGCTCTTTTATGACTCGTGGACTTCAACTTGGCTGGCTCAGGAATTCTGGGAGTTGAAGTCCACGAGTCATAAAAGAGCCAAGGTTGCCTACCCCTCTTCTAGTCCAGTCGCCTGCTTGAGCAGAAGACCCTATACCGGGGTAGTCAACCTTGGCTCTTTTATGACTCGTGGACTTCAATTCCCAGAATTCCTGAGCCAGCTAAGCTGGCTCAGGAATTCTGGGAATTGAAGTCCACGAGTCATAAAAGAGCCAAGGTGGACTACCCCTGCCCTATACCATTCCAGACAACTGGCTGTCCAGTCTCTTTTTGAAAGTCTCCAGGGATGGAGCACTTACAACTTCTGAGAGCAAGCTGTTCCACTGGTTAATTGTTCTCACTATCAGGAAAATCCTCCTTACTTCTAGGTTGCTTCTCTCCTTGATTAATTTCCATCCCTTGTTGTGCTGCCTTCAGATGATTTGGTAAATAGTTTGACCCCCTTGTCTTTGTTGGAGCCCCTTGAATATTAACCTAAAGTTAAACTGCTGGATTACAGAGCAGTCTTGGGAAATATTTATTATTCTTGATATCTAGGTCACTAGCCAGCAGGATGGAAACCTGCCCTGCCCTGAATTCCATCAGCCATTCCCTGCTAAGAATTTTCAAGAGAAGGAGAAACATTCCGATCATCTGAGAGAGAACAACCCAGCATACAGCAGAGTCATGCCAAGATATGCCTGAGATTGCTAGCTTGCTTGCATGCTATTACAATGTTTCACTATAGCTGTGACAGAGGCGAAATAACAAGCGGGGCCAGCCCGTATATTGTATCACTACTGAAAGCAATTTATGGTTCTGAACCATAAAAAGAAAACATCTCTTGCAAAGCCACGAAAGAGGGTTCACATCCTAGGAGGAACATTCACACTGCAAACCATCTGGATGATCAGAGAAGGCAGAAGAGGATTAAGCAAGCCAATGGGCAAAGATTAGATAGAAAGTCTGGATAGGTGTGAGAAATTGTGTGTTTTAATGGAGAAATAGAGCAACTTTCCTCCCCTCAATGACACCTTCTTAGAAAGAGGTCTAGGATGCATCAAGCCTGATATACAAAGATGGAAGCCACACACTTTTTTTATGGCATTTGTAGACAGCCTTTCATAAAATGCACAGTGCCAAGCAATCCTGTTTCTCGTTTTAATAATGTAGCATGCACTGTTTCAGTTTTTAAATACGGATGCTTTATCACCATCTAGTCCTCTCTTCTCAAAACTAAATACTCTCTGAACCTCTAAGTCAGGCATGTCAAACTTGCTATGTCACGTGACGTCGCGTGACATATCGGAGCTTTTTCTCCATTGCTGGCAATGGGGTGGGTGCGGTTTTGGGATGATGCGTCCGGCCTGCGGGCCGGCAGTTTAACACCCCTGCTCTAAGTGGAATTTTTCTCCAATGGGATTTTCCCATGTATTTTACCAGGAAACATAGATAGGGCAGGCTAGAAAAGTCAGTGTCCTCCTAACCATACCCAAGCACTCCAAATTTGTTGGCAATGTCCATTTTGCTCTCCGAGTTCATGGTGACCTAACCCTAACCATAAGTAGAATTTTCCCCGAATGGGATTTTCTCATGTATTTTACCATGAAAGATAGATAGGCAGGCTAGAAAAGTCAATGCCTTTCTAACTATACCCAAGCACTTCAAATTTGTTGGCGATGTCCATTTTGCTTCCTGAGTTCATGGTGACATAACCCTAACCCTAAGCTCTCTTCATATGACTAAGTTTTCAATTCCAGGTCATTCTTGTTCCCTTTTTCTGAACCAGTTCCAATTTGTCTAAATCCTTCTTAAAGGGTGATACTCAGATCTGGACACAGTGTTTTAGATGGAGGCTGCTTAACGAAGAGTAAATTGGATTTATAAACTATAGTATAGTTAATGCAATTTAAAGCTGAAAATACCTTTTTTGCAAACACATTCCACTGCTGACTCACATTCAGTTTGCAATCACTTGTTAGTCTATTTTTTTTTCACAAGCACTCATTACAAAACAAAATACTCCCTGTCTTACATCCATTTCCTACACAAAGGCATTATTTCAAATTGTCAAATTTCATACTGATGTTCAAGCCATTAATCTATCAAGATTTGTTGGGAATTTTATCTCATTCTTCCAGATCTTTCTCTCTACTCATTCATTTATAAATCCATCTCACAAATTATGTGTCGCCTACAAATGCTTCCTTGACATCAAGATATATTACATCTACAGCATTCCTATAGTCTACTGAGTAACATATCTAATTAAAAAACAAGAACAAATAAGATAAGGTTAATGTGCAAGACTTATTTTTCAAATTCATGCTTACTTCAAGACAATACCATATAGATTTCAAACATTTACACAAGCATTTGTTCTTGGAAATCTTTCCAATAATAACTGATAGACTGATTTATAGGTGCAGGTTTCAAACCTGTGCATTCCTGGTCTAGCACATCTCAGTTTAGAATTCAAACCGGTTGCTGTGTGAATGCAACGTAACCTTTCATGTTATGTTTTCAGAACATACATGTTTTCAGAATTTTTCTCTCCTTACCACCTTTGTGCAAAAAAAAAAAAAAGCTTCAAGGTAAAACTAACTTTATTTCTTTTTGGCACTAGGGCAAGAAAGTTATATTGCTAACCATTCTGCCCCCCCCCCCGCTATTCCCTGTAGTCTCCTATTCAAGCTGTTATATTTGCCATTCAGACAAACACAGCTGTGATCGCTAATCAACAACTATCCATTTGTGTTTATTACGGCCTCTTCATTATATAAAGGTTTAAACTGGATCTGCATATATGTGAGGGGGGGAATACACCTCTTGCTTAGAGGAAGATCACAAATATACTGTAAAGCAATGCTATTTTGCAACATCCAATATGTCTGGTTCATCCTCTAAACAGCAGTGAAAAGAATTCTGTATCACATATAAGGTCAAAACTATCATCTGCCCTTCTTCTTCCTTGAATTTCAAAAGCATCCTGCTCTTAATGTGCCAGCTCAGGCTTTATATAATATTAAATTCCCAAGAAATGTACTTTCATGTTCTCAGCTGATTCTGTTGTCCAGATTAGGCGTTTTCATCAAAAGTTACTTAGCAGGCAGCCCAGTTCCACTCCAGGGAATTCAAACGCTGCTGCCTCGTTGTTCAAGGCCAACTAAACCATCCAGAATGCGTCAACTCAAGTTGCTAGAAGAGTTATGTTTGGCTTGAGACAGTTTTCAGTGAAGGGCAAAGAGGAAGAGGAGAGGAGAAAAGAGAAGCTGACACAGAGAAAAGGATTAAGAGAGAAAAAATATGGAAGACAATGAGAAAAATTATGAGGGAGGGAGGGAGGGAGGAAGGAGACAAGGGAGAAAAGAGAAGAGGGAAGGGGGAAGGAGAAAGGAGAGGAGAGAAGGGGACAGAGGGAAGGGGATGGGGAAGGAAGAAGGGAAAGGAAGGGCTATGAAGGAAGAACTATCTATTGAAGTATCTACTGTTAAAATGGAAAAGGAAAAGAGAGAGAAGGATAGGCACTACTAGTGAAAGGAAAAGAGAGAGAAGGATAGGCACTGCTAGTGAAAGGTGATATAAGCCACAATCTCTGTGAAATCTTTGCAAACAGTTGCTGAACAAAACAGAAAGAAGGATTGCATCAGATAGACAGCATTACTGAGAATCCTAGGAACTTTGGGGGGGGGGGAGGAAGAGGAGCTGGAAATAAACCAAAATTAGAGGATGAAAGTGAAAAACCTATTTAAACCTTCCCGTCTCCATCCCGAATTTTTCCTTAAATATATCACTGCTTAGTGTAGCATCAGACAGAACTTGGCTAAAATCTTCCTGCAGTGCCTGACCACCAGTTGCTTGTTTATGTTCAAAAGCCCTAGACAAGGAGTTTATCGGGCATGAAAAATGTCACCGATGACGCCCTAATTTGCATCCGAAAATTGATTTTTGTCACACTGGGATTTAGGACAACCTCTTTTGGAAACCAGCACCTCCACAAAACATAACCATCATTATTTGGCCACAAAAGCACGTTTGAGCTCCTTGTAAATTTCAGCTCTCCAAAGGACAAAGCTCAGCAGCTATTATTGATGGGCGGGCTGGAAGAGTTAGCTGGAGTAATATTTCTTGGTGATTTAATATTGACAGCCAAACTTTAGAAGTTTTCTCTGTTTTCTCACTCAGAAGCTGACAGCAATTTCACTGGGCCCAAAGTAAAATAAATAAAAATAACAAGATATTCCAGCTACTGATGTCACTGAATGTCACACTTCCTAGCGTAGAATGTTTTGGCAGCTTGCAAATCTCCTCCCAAAGAGAGGAGATATTTTATAGCCCCAGAAACCATTTCTACCTAAAATACCAATGGTATTTTGCACTTGTAGCTTGTGTGCCTTTAACAACACTATTTTTCATCTAAACTCTTGATACCACTTCCAGTTAATATTCAAAGAAAGGGTGAGAGAGAGAGAGGCCAACCAATGATTAAGGCTAATTAGATTTTGGTGCGTTTTCATAACCTTCTTCTGTAGCTATTTTATCTACTGAAAGGAATATTATGGACACTTCTGGTCCAAGAAGAACTGAGGAAGCTTCTTGGATAAGAATTGAAATGTCTTCAAGGAAAAAACAAAAAAACTTCCAGCTGCCTTTTGAAAAAACACCTTTGAGATTATTATCTACATACTTCTTCCTTTATTTTTAGGGAAGGAAATAGGGCTATAGACATCAAGAGTGAAAGCCATATTGAAAGATGTACAATTGCAGTCTTCTTCTTCTTCTTCTTCTTCTTCTTCTTCTTCTTCTTCTTCTTCTTCTTCTTCTTCTTCTTCTTCTTCTTCTTCTTCTTCTTCTTCTTCTTCTTCTTCTTCTTCGTCTTCTTCTTCTTCTTCTTCTTCTTCTTCTTCTTCTTCTTCTTCTTCTTCTTCTTCTTCTTCTTCTTCTTCTTCTTCTTCTTCTTCTTCTTCCAATATGTCAAGCCACATCGGAGCATTGGTCTATCTCAGTGTTTCTCAACCTCTGTTAAGATCTGTGGACTTCGACTCACAGAATTCCCCAGCCATCACAGCTATTCAGTTCAGTCTATATACTATTGGAAGCTACTTTGCACAGTTCCATTCTGCTAGTCCAGGGGTAGGCAACCTTGGCTCTTTTTTGACTCGTGGACTTCAACTCCCAGAATTCCTGAGCTAGCCATGCTGAGGGAAAAGGGAGAGGTTTCCAAGCTGAGCCATGCTGGCTCAGGAATTCTGGGAATTGAAGTCCACAAGTCATAAAAGAGCCAAAGTTGCCTACCCCTGTGCTAGTCCCATTTGGATCTGGAGTTGGCAACAAAGCCAAGAATATCCATGCAGAACAGTTGTTGTATCTCTGAGCTTCCTCAAAATAAAACAATAATTTAAAAAAAACAACCCAAGACTGTTCAAGTTCAATAGTGTTGATAGCATCATTCACAGATTGCTTGCCTTGACTCATTCTGGTTCTCACCTAAGGATCTTCTGTTGATAAGCATGCCATTTCTTGATTGATTTGTCTCTTACAGGTTCCTGTAATCTGTGAATGATGGACAGGTTTTCCACAGTTTTAAGTAACTGCCTCTTACGGAGGGGTCAAGATTAATAGCCTTCTTCTGCCATTGCAGGCTTTCAAAAAAGTCTTAATCAAGATACTTATTACATGTCATGATCATCTTGAAATGTTTTTCCAATTAATAAATGGCTCTCCAAACATAGTTTAATGTACCGTGTGCTGAGCAAATAATAATTACCAATAATAAATTGGACTGGATTAACCCAATACATTAAAACGTTATTGAGAGAGAGAGAGAGAGAGAGAGAGAGAGAGAGAGAGAGAGAGAGAGAGAGAGAGAGAGAGAGAGAGAGAGACGGAGGGAGGGAGGGAGAGAGGGAGGGAGGGAGAGAGGGAGAGAGGGAGACCTATTGCTTTGAAATGAAATGAAGGGAAAATATCATTCTGGCTAGATTCCCCCAAAATATTTCAACTGACAAAGTTGTTTTTGAAGAGTGCTTACTTTTTCTGACTCAGTGACTGTATGACAGACCAAGCTACAAACCATAGCTACACTTTAGCTAAGCAATTCGGATTGCACTTTTAGATTGGTGCATCATACAAACTCCAAAAACTGAGCTAATTGAGTAAAGCATGTCCCAAAGGTGCATTCTCAAAAGGCAACTGGACTTTGTGTTTCCTTGAAAACCATGTCACTCAAAAGCCTACATTCCAGGTGAATCTTAATTTCCCACACTTGCATGGAAGACGTAACCCTTGCTGGACATTCAAATTTGGCAAACTCAAGAGAAAATTCAGGGCATCTAATTCTTTATTGTCTCAAAGAGAATTATTCATGCTCCTCACTTACATAGTTCAGTGAGTCCCCCCCCCCTGCTTTAAAATTGCTAGTTCTTCTCTGATCTTTGCATGGCAAAGAAAAAGAGGTATACTTCTCAGAAAACGCTTTGATGGAGCTTATAATGAGTAAAGGAAAAGAACAGCTAAGAGAAAATGATGCCATCATATATATCATCCAGAACAGTGACAATCTGAAGAAGAAGAAGAAGAAGAAGAAGAAGAAGAAGAAGAAGAAGAAGAAGAAGAAGAAGAAGAAGAAGAAGAAGAAGAAGAAGAAGAAGAAGAAGAAAACAGAGCAGAATGATCATTGTCAGAGACAAAAGAACTAGAATTTATCCTTCTCATAATCTTTGTGGTATTGGGACACCACAGAAAAGACTAGGGATATAACAGTCTTACATCTATTCATGGAAGACCAAAAAGAAAAGAAAGATTTTTAATGTGAAAGTTAAATTGGGCCTTTTAAAAACTTTCAAATTTGGCAGAAGATTGTGTTGGTCTCAATGCCATGGTTCAAATGAAGTCCACACAATGTGAGAGATAAAACAAGCTCTGTGCCCACACATCCTGCATAGGATTTCCACCCAGCTCAAAGTCACATCAAAAAACATTTAGAGGCACAGGGGAAATGTTTTAAAGCTTGTTTGGTCTTCCTTTTATAGCTAATGTGGCCTTTACATGGGAGATTTCTGGTGAAAATCTCATTCCTGCTGGAAAAACAATGAAACTGCCTCCTGCCAGGGATCTAAGTGGAAGAATTAGAGAATGGATCACTCATCCTTTCTAATCTCCTCATTATGGCTTCCTTGTCATCCTAAATTATAGGTCTGTGAAGGTACCTGGTTTAATTGTCTTCTAAGTCACTGACATATTTTCTTCTTTGCTAAATGCCACAATAGAGAAATGAAGGCTATCTCCGTTATTCCTTTGCTATTTGGTTACATCATTGGCAGGGAATATTTTAATTAATTTGACAAAAAGGCCTTGAATCTTTTGCCTCTTACATTTATAAGACTGAATTCCTTCCTTTCCTTTCCTTTCCCTCTCTCTCCTTCTCTTCCCCTCCCTTTCCTTCCCCTCCCCTTTCCCTCCCCTCCCTTTCCTTCCTTCCCTCCCTCCCATTATCAACTTAAATCTGTATATAGCTAATCCTAAGTTCCACTTTCCCTTAAAGTTTATCAAAGGCAATAAATATTCTTAATTGGCAATTTCCTGAGTAGATGTAATGCTGTTTGTTTTTCTGATTCTCTTTTCTTTTGGGATATCCATCCATGCATGGTAGAAATGATACCTCAAGCAGGTACTGTATGCTGATTTTTCTGTTCATTCTGGATCTCTTGATGGTCTTTTCACGCCCTTCTACAACCTGGAACGTGTAGCGCTTCAGCAGCCAAAACTGCCTAAATCCAACTAAGTTTGCCAACCAAACATCTCCTCCACCTTCAGAACTCCAATAAGAGCTCTCTCTTCCTGCCAACTCATCGGCTTATTTTGAACTTCTTTTCTCAAAACGTCTTGCTTGAGAAACTCTCCTTGCTTCTGAAAACCTTATCTCTTTCATTCCCTTCTATTTTCCCAGCCTGAGCTTATCAGCTTTATGTAGAGCTTGTGTGTCAGGGGGATCACATGTTAAGAAGGCAGACAGTGCTTAGCTGTCTTATTTGAAACTTGATTCATTCCCTGGATCAGGATGCAAGCCATTGTTGTTTTTTTTTTAAGATGCATTTGATTTCTTAGCCATTTCCAATAAAACTAATTACATTTCATCTTATGAATGGAATATAAGGAACTGTACTCCCCAAATAACAACAACTAAACCCCATACTTAGATGGGCCCAGGAGAACAACTAAATTATTTCAGTTGAGTTTAACATTCAGTATAATTAATATGATTATTGGGGGTGAAGTGATAGATCTGACTTCAACCCAAATAATTGCTTCAAATTATTGTTGTGATTGAATAATCATGAGAAATATTTGGAAGTTTCAAATATAAACCAAATTTGGTGGCTTAATGACTCTTGGTGATGGCCCTGCAGTTTTCATGGCAAGATTTTAAGAAGTGATCTGCCATTGCTTCCTTCCTAAGACGGAGATAGAGGGACTGGCCCAATGTCACCTAGATGGCTTTGTGACCTATGGTGGAACTAGAACTCACAGTTTCCCAGGTTCTAGATACACCTAACAGATTCTTGTGTAATGGCTTGAGTGTTAAATCTTTTGAACATTAACTCTTAACATGTGGTCTTGATCCTTTGCACCTGACATTAATTAATCTAACCTAAAGCTCAGTACTAAATTGGAATCACATAAGGTTCAACAATATTCAAGAAGAGTTTGACTTGAACTTGTGGCAATGTAAGAAATCTAAGCTAATGACATATTTAACTCTACCCTTCAGCTCTACCTGCTCTTCTCCTACAGAGAATATGTGTATGTAGATCACACCAGTTAATAAAGTTAAATTATTGGGAAAAATGTTTTTGCAAATCCTGCTACATCATTTGGTGTTATGGAACAGTCAACCTCACTTTCCTTGACTTTTTATAAGCCCAATTTGAAGCTGTAGGCCTTTCTAGAATCTTCCTGCTGATTTTCCCAGACATTAATTGTTACAAGTGCATCCAATGTACATTGAGTGATATAATTTAAGTGGAATGAAAAGAGGGATATCCTTCTCCATCAAAGCATATGTTTCAGTGAATATTCAAATCTCATTTCTTCTGAAGGTTTTTTTTTTAAATTAAGCCTCTATAGATTTAGATCCCCCACTACTTACTTTAGAGACCTTTATTTAAATCAGATAAGGCTTTAAGGTTAAAAGGTAAAATGAAGTCCAATTAATTTGCGCCATTTATTATGCACTCCAAAACTCCATACATTTAATTGGAAGTAAAACCAATTAATTTGGTATCCACAAGGGTGTATAAGTTTATAGCCTTGCCTGCATAATATATGAACAATTTCCTCTGTGATTCAGAAACTTATCTCCTGCAAATAGTTCGATCGTTTTGTTAACACCATAGTTTGGCTCAACTTCTAAAATGAAAAATTCTATTATCGTATCACTGTGTGCGCAACTAATTTATGCACAGCATCAGAAATGTTTGATTTATGTTTGTTTCCGTCTTACCTTTAAAGAACCAGGTTTTTCTTTTCTGCCGACAATCAATACCTCTGCTGTATCTTTTGCCCAGGCTGACTGTGCACAGATGACTAAAGCTCTCTCAGCATCTGATAAATTTCTCAGAGCAACTAAAGCTCCATTGGGTTCCACCTTGAAGTCTGGGCTTGAAACTTCAAAGTTCAATTTGTGATTTTCTTGACAGTCATCAAATACCACTAAGGGGGAGGGAGAGAGAAAGAGAGAGAAAAACAAGGTCAAAAGTGTCCATGAAATATCATGTCATTGATAGCTAGCTAGTTGGCTTACATTAGAAGCCTTATTTGGAACATTACTGACCCAATACTTTTCAATTTTAATAATAATAGATCTTGCAAAAATCTATCAAAAGTGTTAGCACTGTATTGTGATGATGGAAGTAGTCAACAGTTAAGAGAGATTGTAAACAGTTCTCTAACAATGAACAAGGAAGGAAGGAAGGAAGGAAGGAAGGAAGGAAGGAAGGAAGGAAGGAAGGAAGGAAGGAAGGAAGGAAGGAAGGAAAGAAGGAAGGAAGATTGAACAACATTTTGTTGGAAAAGTCCACGGTTTCCATTGTATCAATTTTTTTCCGAATCTTGAATTTATCTTCTCAATATGCCAGCAGCTCTCCAACTACTAGATAGCATGCTAAAGTTGCAGATCATGGTATGCAAACCACAATGGTTGGTATCACACTAATATATAATATAATCTTCAATATTATTCTCTGTCTATCCAACCTGGTTCTGCATATCCATTACAATCTTGTTTTTAAACTATATAACCTTTTATCATTTAGCAGCAATGCCACAAAACTTGTTTCAATGTCAATTGTTGATTCAGAAAGAAAGGTTCACACATTATATCCACTCCAGAACAAAAGAAAAAGCTTTATGGCTTTATACAATATATGAATTCATCCCACCTTAAGTGCTTAAGAGCTATGAAAAGACAAAATGAAAAGCATCTTCCAAGCATGCATACAGATTGAAATTTATTCACCAAAACATTAACAGAAACTAGATTAAACATACTTGAATTATAGCAACTACTTTGTGAGTAGTTACTCCAGGTTTATAATGCGAGAAACAGCAGGCTTGAACAAAATGTTTTCAGTAAATAATTATGGAATAATTGGTTTGGGCCTGGCCTGGCCATCTAAAATCCTTAAGGCTAATAAAAGCAGTTTGGGGTAATAATTTTGCTTCATTTTAAGAACCAATTCTGTTGGTTTGATGGAAATTACTGTAGGATGATTGGTTTCACAATCAAAGCGCCTCCCTAAATATATGAATGTCCACACTTCAGCAGTGTGATAATTGTTATTGTGCAGACTACTGTAATTATATTCAGCATGGGCTTTTCTTTATGGAAAGCTGATCACATCTACAGCCTTGAGAATCATCTCTAATGGGCGGTTGAGTTTTCAGGGCTCATAGATGCAGAATTCATGAAAACACAACTTATGTGCATGACACCCACATGGAAATGAAGGATTCTCTAGTAGAGAATTTGCTGAGACCTTGTCAGCTTCAGGCAAGATGGAAAGATTCCGGTATAAAACCTGACGAATCAATGCTATTCAGCAATTTTAGACTGGGTTGATCCATCTTTTGAATGAATTCAGAGCAACATCCTACTTTTGATGGCAAACTCCATCCCAAAATCCATTAAGAAACTCCAGTCTATTTCTCATTTACTTGCGCTCAAGGGGTTTTGAACTTCAACTGTCCTCATTCTGAGACAGTCCAAGATGACATTTGCATCTTTCAGGGTCCTTGAGAATATTGTATGGATTCAGGTGGCAGGGGAGTATGGTTCTCAGAGTGTTAAACAAGCAAGATGGCACTTGACATGCGATGTTGACACAAAAATCTCAGGCTGTGAGGTCCTTGGTGCTCTCTGAACTTGGTTGTTTTCCTGCAGATGTTTTATTACCAAACTAGGTAACATCATCAGTACTAGAAGAGAGTGGGGTTTCCAAATTTCATTTTTATTTATTTATACTTTGTATTTCTTAACCACCCATTCCCTTCTAGCACTGATGATGTTGCCCAGTTTGGTAATGAAATGTCTGCAAGAAAACAATCAAGCTCAGAGAACAGCAAGGACCCCACAAATTCAACTCTGAGCTACAAACTATGTCTTCTATCAGTAAATATCATACTGTTAGAGATATGTTGCTGCTTTTAAGGCAATACCAATGAAATCTAAGGAAGAAGAGAGAGAATGTAATCAAAAATGAAGATTCAAGGTTGATGAGACTTTTGGCCTCTCACATTACTAAAACACAATAGAATAAATTTAATTGAAACTGGACACATATCTACTTTCTGAAATTTTGGGTGCTGGCAGTGATAGGACCTTTAATGGTCAGGTTCTTCAAAGGTAGTCAAGGAGATCAATTCACTATTATGGAGTACATAATGAGCCACAAATCCTAATCAAACATTAAATACAGTATGGATAATGGGGGGTCTTTACTGGAATACCGATTCTCCTTGCTGAAAATTCAGTTCATACACACACAGTTATCCCCCAGCTGTAGCCAGATCCAAATGTTTCAGTTCTGTATAAGCAAACTATTCATTTATTGACATCTATATGGTTCTTTGGAAAGTCATTTCTGCCAAGTGAACATCTTTATTGTGTTTAATATGCCGTATGGTGTAGAATGAGATCCAAAAAGCACGATGGAAAGCATGGAAGCTGTGCCAAATATTTCCTAATGGGAAAAAAAATTCAAGTAACCTATATTTCATGAAGCCTGCTGCTTAATACCTGCTTTGTTAGCATAAGACCTGGTGCCAGTCCTATCAATGAACTTCTGAAGTAAATATAACGCTTATCTCCCAGCAAATAATTTATGTGTTACCAATTTATTTACTCATTCCTGGAACACTGATGCAAAATCCAGCCCACATTTAAATGACACGACAATTGTTAAAATCCAACACACCTTGATTCCGTCAGCATGTCTATGGAGATTCTCAACCATCCAGGTCATCGTTGTACCAAAAGCGCTTTATCAAAAGGCAACTGAAACAGTTGGAACCGATGAATGTTTCTGGATGGATGAAGACTGTTGATGTCCAGAGGAAGCCATCACTTGACGAACTGCGTGTGATATCATGGCTTGCAGCTGATCAGCAAATGAAGGGTCTGGTGAAGGGCAAAGCCCTGCTGCCATTGGGGTAAATGTTGCTGTAGGTTCCATAGGTGGGCCCTGTGGAACAAGTTCCTCCCCAAAAGGGGTGGGCCTTCCTGACCAAAGGTCTGCAGACCTGCTCAGGCTCCTGCTCTGGGGACCATGCCTGTGTTGGGGCAAGAAGTTGTGAGTCAATGGTGGGAGCTGCAAGTGGGGGAAGTGGTGGTTTGTCCGCTTCCCCTACTACCAGCCTTTGTGCCCGAGAGAACTGCTTCTCCAAGGCACGATGTGCTCGGCTGGCCTGCTTTTCAGCTGACTTATTGGGCTTATTGCCGGGTTTAGACTTAGATTTGGCCTTTACCTTAGCTGTGGCTTCTTGGCAAGGGGACTTGCGCTTAAGTTGCCTGATCAACACAGAAGCCTGTGACTCAGTGTTGTCTGCCATGTTAATAAGAAAGATCCCAGTTAATCACTCAAAGCAATCTCGAACTGCAAAAGAACGCCAGTTGTCCACCGCGATGGGGCTGACTTGCACATGGATCAGCGTAGTCCAGTTCACTGGCTGAACCATATTCATGCCAAAAGTGTTAGGGTGCTTGTCAATGGGATTTGTATTTGTATTTAATTTTATTTATATGCCGCCCAATCCCAAATACAAATACAAATACAAACTGAAACAGTTGGAACCAATGAATGTTTCTGGATGGATGAAGACTGTTGATGTCCAGAGGAAGCCATCATGTTCCATTGAGTGACTAGATTTCATGTGTCTCACATAGTGGCGATGGTCAGGTTCTAGAGAGCAACCACTAGATCAGTGGTTCTCAATGTTTGTGTGACGGCGACCCCCATCACACAAACGTCCTGCGCATGCGTGGTGCCGCGCACACGTGTGGCGGCGCCCATGCGCAGCACGCATGCGCAGCGGCGCCCATGCGCGGCACGCATGCGCAGCGGCGCCCCATGCGCGGCACGCATGCGCAGCGGCGCCCCATGCGTGGCACGCAGGTGCGGCACCGCCCCCATGCGCAGCGCGCATGCGCGGCACCGCCACCATGCGTGGCGTGCATGCGCGGCGCCGCCCCCTGAGGGGAGAAAATGGTGGATCGCCTTCTTTGGCAACCACCAAAAAATGGTTGATCGACCCCAAATGGGGTCACGACCCATAGGTTGAGAACCGCTGCACTAGATGCAGAGCGGCAGATTGGCTAAGGTGAAGGAGGTCTAAGTGGCAAAGGCCTGAGACAATGAATTGCTCGTAGGTGATAAGAGAGAGTTGAAAAGAGACTGCTAGGTTAAAACAATGGTGCTATGTGATTGGTTATCTGTGGATGCCTAGCCTAGTATCTACCTGTAATTTAGGGTCTATGTGGTCAAAATTCAGGTGCCTGTTATGGCCTAATAAACTTGTAGTGGTCTGTGGGCCTATGAAGGTTGAGGTTGCTGTCCAGCAAAACCACCCAAAATGGTGCCCGCAATAGTGAGGCAAGGGAGAACGGCTGTGATGAACTGTCCTTTGATGAGTCGAGAGACGCACTAGTCTCAGCCTCCTCCACACCGCCTAATTCTCAAGGGAATAGTCTCCCTGTTGTCCTACAAAGAACAGAGGTAGTGCTGGTGGAATGTTTTACTGTGCCACAAAATGGCAGCCATGCTGCCGGAATAGAGAAATTGGTGGAGGAGTGAGAATCTGAGGTGATTGGATCGCTTAGCCTCCGATCGTGCAGAAATGCGCTTGAAGGATTTTCGTCCCCTGTGTGACCAGTTCTTCCTCCCTTAGGTGGGAAACTGGCAAAAAAATGCTTCCTGGCTCACACTGAACAGCTGAGAGGTGTGTCGGCGGTAACGGCGCCTTCCAGCAGCAGCGAAGACTCCGTGGCCGAGAGACAGCCGGCAGAAAGCAATGTGACTATAAGGTAGGCTTTCTGTCCACAGCAGAGCTCGCTGTAAAACGGGCTAATTCTGGCCTGTCAGCTTGAATGAGGTCAAGCTTCAGCAAGTAGCTGATGGTTGAGCGGCTCCAAAATGGTGACCACGAATTGAGCTGAGGCCCTGACTGAGGGGAAAATGTCAGATGGCAAGCTGATTTTGAGATTGCAAGCTGAGCTCTTGCGAGTGGTAAACACCCCCCCCCCCAATGACAGGCTGAGTTCCTCGTCTAAGGAGAAAGTCTTAGCTAACCAGCTGAGCTACTAAGGGAGAAAAACCTCCCAAATAGCCATCTGAACTTTTGACAAAAAATAAAATAAAATCAAAAGACAGAGGACAGGGTCCCTTGTAGAGGGGATAATCAGAGGCTATGTAACCTCCAACCTTCCTGTCAAGGAGAATCCACTAATGGTAGAAAAAGGGAAATATTTCATCTACGTCAAACTTGCCAGAAGAAGGAATTTGGGAGTCAAAGTTATCATGACCTTATGGGCAAACATACTAAGTTGAAACTGGGAGGTCCCAGGCCAGGACGGGCATGACAACTTTGACAACTTAGTCTGATTGGGCAGGAGGACTGAGATAACCCATTGGTGGATTCTTCATCCATCATGCTGGAGAAGCAAAATGTCTTCAAGGGGAAAAAAAACAAAGAAAGTCCAGTTGCCTTTTGAAAAAGTACTTTTGGGACATTCTGTTAGCATGAAATCCATATATATATAGATATTCCCGTGAGGTTTTGGATTCCATCTCATGGAAGTGAAATATAAACTGTTTTCTATAAGCCATGATTAAAAACTACCCCAAATATTGGAGAGCTTTACTCTGAAACACAAAGTAGAGAACCAACATTATCTGACATTGAGAAATGACACTATTTTCTAAAGGAAAATTGTTTCCTTTCATTTGAAGAATATTTACCGTATGAAAAAAAAGTGTAATTACCTAATATTGTTTTTTTTAGCAAGATAAGAATAAACACTTGCTTATCCTCCAAATTTCATACTTCTGTGATGCAAACTTCTAGTTAAAAAATGTGCACCACAGTGGTATTAGAGGAACTTATCAGAAAACATTCAATAGTAAACCCACCATGCATTATATTAAGAAAATTGCTTGCAAATATAAACAAGACAGCATAAAAATGAATGTATTAGAAAATGCATATTAAAAGGTACAGTTGAAAATCCATCTTGTTAAACCATCTCCACTTCCTTGTTTTAAATTCACTTTTTTTGTGATGCCAAGAAAAACTCAGTTTAATTCCACAAATCTATCTGGGATTAAATAGGAAGAATTGATTGATGGGGGTAGTTATTAAAACTTAAGGGTGAATTCAACTCCTGAGGAATAACTGCATAGCAACCAAGGGAGAAAATGGGATGTCCCTCAGTCAGAGCTGAAGAAGCTTCTTGGATGAGAAGCGAAACATCTTCAAAGAAAAATAAGAAAGTCTAGTTGCCTCTTGAAACATTTGGAATATCTGTTTTTCTCAAAATGGTTTCCACAAATGGTAATCACAGCAATGACATTTTTCCTCAGACTCACGGAAAATCTAAAGAAAAGATAGCGCCTTTAATAGCAGAAGAGGGCATTAAATCCATGTGAGGTCCAAAACATTTCTTCCAAATCATTTCTGCACGATCCTGATGTTCAAGATGGTGGCTGAGACCTCACAGTCAAATCCTGCACACTTTTTATAGGTGTCACACTCACAATACACCTCAAAATGCTCTAGGGTTTTGATTGTGTGGCTTTGGCCACCATCTTGGATTTTCACAGATATCTGTCTAATGTCTACGCAATTTCCATTCCTTTGTTTGCTTGCTTACTTTTATTTTAGTAACATTTCTCTAAGTCCCACATTCTGTGAAAATCCTAAATATTTTTTTCAGGTATTTGTACTGCAGGAGAAGATGGGGACCAGGGGCTATTACCTATGAGGAGAAGAGATGTAAAAGAAATTTGCAACATCCATAATGTCACGATCCATTGCTGCAATGGGATGCCGCCGATGGCAAAAATGAGTGGAATATATTGATTTTATTTTAGCCGCAAGAGTTTGTAGCAGTTCATGAACATTTGGGAAGTCTAGGAAAAATATCATTCAGAAGGAATTTTGAAAGGCTGCCTTGAAAACAAGGATGCTGGGGTTACATCATGCCTTCATTGTAAGAATAAAAAATAGGGTATCTGTCGCTATCTCTTTTTAGCGGTTTTTCTGTTCTGCCTAGATGCTTAATGTCTGAACTGGACTCAGGGAAAGGTATTTTTGGAAGATCTTGAAGCTTACAATAAAATGGAAAATGATATTTTGACAGACGCCATGCCAAGCTGCTTAAGATTTTATACACCTCTACAATTGAGACAACAAGCTTCCACAAATCAACAAAGTAACTCTGTTTGTACAGGACAAATTCAATGCTGAAAAAAGTAAGGTTCTACATTTAGGCAAGAAAAACCAAATGCATAGGTAGAGATTAAGTGGCACCTTGCTCAATAGTAGTAACTGTGAGAGGGATCTCAGAGTCCTAGTGGACAATCACTTAAATATGAGCCAGCCGTGGGCTGCAGCTGCCAAAAAAGCCAACACAGTGCTAAGCTGCATTAACAGAGGGATAGAATCAAGATCCCGTGAAGTGTTAATACCACTTTACAATGCCTTGGTAAGGCCACACTGGGAATACTGCATCCAGTTCTGATTGCCACAATATAAAAAAAGATGTTGAGACTCTAGAAAGAGTACAGAGAAGAGCAACAAAGATGATTAGGGAACTGGAGGTTAAAACATATAAGGAATGGTTGCTGGCATTGGGTATGTCTAGTTTAATGAAGAGAAGGATTAGGGGTGACATGATAGCAGTGTTCCAGTAGCTCAGGGGCTGCCACAAAGAAGAGGGAGTCAAGCTATTCTCCAAAGCACCTGAAGGCAGGACAAGAAGCAATGGATGGAAACTAATCAAGGAGAGAAGCAACCTAGAACTAAGGAGAAACTTCCTGACAGTGAGAACAATTAACCAGTGGAACAACCTGCCTCCAGAAGGGGTGAATGTTCCAACACTGGAAGTTTTTAAGAAGAAACTGGACAACCATTTGTCCGAAATGGTATAGGGTTTCCTGCCTGAGCAGGGGGTTGGACTAGATGACCTCCCTTCCAACTTTACTATTATTATTATTATTATGGATCATCGCACAGTTAGCCAGATGTTCAGACTGGATTTGGCATTTTGTCTACCTATCAAATCCTTACCCAGGACCTGGGATAGGCAGATGTGGATGTTTGATGGTATTACAGATATCGTGGCAGGATGGAAGCAGTTCCTAGTAAGGCTGCCTTTTGCAATTGACTAATAGTGAATTTGTCAATGCCAATGGTGTTCAAGTGGTGCTCCAGTTGTTTTGGGATTGCACCCAAGGTGCCTATGACTATTGGTACTACCCTTGCTTGCTTTTGCCACAGTCTTTCTATTTCTATTTGTAGGTCTTTGTATTTTGTTA